>NW_022437109.1:82065-139710 GCF_009761245.1 Sapajus apella
CCTCCTGGATTCAAGAGATTCTCTTGCCTCAACCTACCGAATAGCTGGAATTACAGGTGACCACTATCACATTCAGCTAAGTTTTTGTATTTTTAGTACAGACAGGGTTTCACCATGTTGGCCAGGCTGGTCTCGAACTCCTGACCTCAGGTAATCCACCAGCCTCGGCCTCCCAGAGTGCTGGGATTACAGGTGTGAGCCACTGCACCCGGCCAGATGGGAGTTTACTCAGGAACTTCAAAATGTGCCATGCCAGCCAGGCCCTGAACCCTGACCCATAGGTAACTTTGTTTCTTTAAACTTTGGGTCCATCTTAATTGATAAAAGGGCATCTATTTTAGTCTTTCAGGTCACATATGGAATTACTAAAGAGGGAAGGGGTCATGGGAACTCCAGAATTTGTAGTTGGCCAGGCAGATGTGCAGGTAGTCTGGGAATCCCATTTGTGGTGTCTGAAGTGACAGCAGTCTTGAGGGATTCGGTGCCAGGTTAGCATGGGGTCTGTGCTAACCCAGTGTAGTTAGTGTCAGATTTTAATTCAATTGTAGAACACCTAGTTGGTGTCAGAGAACTGAGGAACTGTTCCTTTGGAAAAACAAGTCCCTCAGCCAGGAAGGGACAGAGTCCAATTTAAACCCAAGCTTTATACCAGAATGTAAAAGAGTAACTAATGTTGGCAGTTGTGAATGACAATTCAGTAGTATCTGGGGCCAGAACGAAAAGGGCATTTTAAATGTAGGTTGGTTTGGGGTTTCAGGGGAACTTTGTCTTTAGTGGAAAGAGAGGGGTAGCAATGGATGAGAAGTACAGGTGTGAGGGTTTCTGCTGTCATGATTCTTGTTTTGTGCGAAAGCGGTTTGGGCATGTTGAAACAGGCAGAGGCTAGATGTGGAAAATGCTTAATGGGGGTATCAAAGGATACAATTACAAAAGATGCAGTTTAAAGATCTCAATTGGCTTTATTTGCAATAATAGAATATGACAAAACCTCATTCTATAAAACAGAACGAGTGTTCTGACCAGCTGAGCAGAGGAGATTGGTTTTACAGACAGAGAAGGGCTGAAGAAAACAAAAGTAAAGAACAAAGAGCAGATAAGTCATTTCACAGTTACTTTCCTTCTAAGGTGGGAAGAGAAAGCAGAACAATGGAGAAATAACTAATTGGTTAACGTCAGTGTACATTTTTTGGTAATGACTAGGGCAGACGAAACTTTATTATCATGCCTGTTTGGGAAATTAGGCTGTTCTCTCTCTCTCCTGATTTCCAGGAAGGTCAAATAACAACTTCCTTTTGGTTTAGTTACATAAAACTTCAGAAGACAGTCAGTATGACTGACTTCAGTTTGATTTTTACTCTCATCGCTGGGGCCTAGTGCAGGAGCTTAGTCCAAAACAATGGCCTCCTACAATTTTTATTTAACAATTTTCCCCTTTTGGTCAAGGCTCAAGTGAGAACCTGACCAAAACTAAGGGCATTGGCACTAGTCTCAGTTACCATCATTTTAGGTTTCCAGTCTCAACACATCATTCATAGGGTACGGTGTCCACATCATCGTGCATTTATTTGAGTTTTTTGTTATTCCAGCAAAAGACAGACTATTTGACATTCAGCAGATGGCTGCATGCAAATATTTAAAACTTGTTTTTTTGAGACAGTGTCTCACTCTGCCGCCCAGGCTAGGGTGCGTGGCGCGATCTCAGTTCACTGCAACCTCTGCCTCCCAGGTTCAAGTGATTCTCCTGCCTCAGTCTCCCAAGTAGCTGAGACGACAGACATGCACCACCACACCCAGCTAATTTTGGTATTTTTTGTAGAGACGGGTTTTTGCCACGTTGGCCAGGCTGGTCTCGAACTCCTGACCTCAGGTGATCCGCCCACCTTGGCCTCCCAAAGTGCTGGGATTATGGCCACAAACATTTAAAACATTTTGAGAGCATACAGTGCAACAGAAAGACTACTATTATTACTCTCAGGAGGATAATATTAAGAGTCTGGAGTATGCTCCTTCGCTAGGGTCCTCATGAAACAAACCAACTAAAATAGAATAAATTGAAGAATGAGTCAGATGAGGAGTGCATCCATCTTAACCAAGTAGCCAGTCTGTTAATTTTTTCATCCCAGTCTCTCTGATACCTGATGTATTTATCCTTGTGCAACAAAAAGTGTTAGCAACTGCAACAATTCCTTCTTGTTCAGCTAACAGAAGATCTATCACCTCATGACTGAGCTAAAGTATGGAGTGACCATTTGCAAGTTACCCACAGAAGCTACTGATTGTGAAATTCTAACTGTAGCATTATTCTGCCAGACAAAAAAGATACGCATAAGCAAGGATAAATTAAGGAAAATAAGAGTCATATTATGCAGTTTTGTTTGTTTTTTGGAGACAGGGTCTAGCTCTGTCACCCAGGCTGGAGTGTAGTGGCAATGGCATGATCTCAGCTCACTGCAATCTCCACCTCTTGGGCTGAAGCCATCCTCCCACCTCAGCCTTTTGAGTAGCCAGGACTACAGGCATGCGCCACCATGCCTGGTTAATTATTGTATTTTTTGTAGAGACAAGCTTTCGTCATATTGCCCAGGCTGGTCTCAAACTCCTGGGCTCAGCAATCCACCTGCTTCAGCCTCCCAAAGTGTTAGGACTACAGGCATGAGCCATCACACTCAGCCATTCTGATAGTCTTGAGAAAAACTCCCCATGATAAAGTTAACAACTCATATCAGTTCGTGGTTTCAATGTCTCTGGTTATGGCATCGGGCAGTTTGGTGAACTCTTGATGTGGTCCACACATTGGGCATGAGACTTGTCCCTTAAAATTTACATCGAGTTGTCTAGCTTCAGCTGTGGGGCTTTAGGAACACAGCAGTTCTTGTTCTTAGCTGGAAAATTATAGCCAGAAACTGGATGAAACTAGAAATCGGGATCCAGTCCGGTATACAGGTAGACAACAAAAACCTGAAAACAATGAATAGGAGTACAACCTAATAACAGGTGTAGTATAGGTTTTCTTATGCTCTTTACAGTCACTCCCATGCATTTTTTTAAAAAAGAGGCCAGGCGCAGTGGCTCACACCTGTAATCCCAGCACTTTGGGAGGCCAAGGTGGGCGGATCACAAGGTCAAGAGTTCAAGACCAGCCTGGCTAACATACAGCAACCCCATCTCTACTAAAAATAGAAAAAATTAGCTGGGTGTGGTGGCAGGAGCCTATAATCCTAGCTACTCAGGAGGCTAAGGCAGGAGAATCGCTTGAACCTAGGAGGCGGAGGTTACGGGAAGCCGAGATCGCACCCCTGCACACGAGCCTGGGCAACAGTGTAAGGCTCCATCTCAAAAAAAAAAAAGAAAAGAAAAGAGAGAGAGAGACACAAAGAGAGAGAGAAAGAAAGAGAGAATGAAAGAAAAGAAAGAAAGAGAAAGAAGCAGCCTGTTTCTTTAAAAACATTCCTTTCTTCACCTCTGGCTGCTGTCCTCTCTTCTCACCATAAGAGGTCTGAAGAGTTGTCAGTCTACTGTTTGTATGTTTACCTCCCACTCACTCCTCTAGCCTCGCCCCTCCACCTCAACTGCTCTTACTGATGTCTCTAATACATTCTGTGTTCTAAACAAAGGACATTTTCAGGTCTTTAAGTTCCAAACTATTCTATTATCTCTGCAGTACCTTCAACACAAGATATCTAGAAAAGAACTCACTTTTCTTCCCTGTACCCCCAAAAATACTCCTCTTTTTCCCTTTCTAAAGAGTACCTCCACTATTGGTCGCCCAAGAAACCTGGATGACAGCCTCATCCTCCTTTTCTGCCATGCCCTTGGCCTCATTCATTACCAAATCCCCTCACTCTATCAACGCCCACAAAGTACTCAAGTGTATCCTTGATTCCAGTGCAATTTCCCCATAACCTCTATCATGATCATTCTAAAATGTAAGTCAGAAATTCCAGTCCTCTACTAACAGTCTTCCAGTAGCTCTTCATTGCCTCCAGAGAAATCTCTAAGCACATACAGGAGAACAGAGTCCTTTGGGATCTTGAAGACCCAGCCTTTCCAGACTCATCTTTCACCACAACCTCCTCTTACTGGATGCCCAAACTCCACAGAAACTCTCAGTACCTTCCTGAACTTGCCAGGTGATTCCATGCTGTACTTTGACATGGAACCTGCAATGTCCTTTCTGGTCCCATTTGCTGGGCCAACTCCAATTTGTCCTTCAAGACTTAGCTTGTACCTGCTCAGGGATTCAGGAACTTGCAAAGGGACAGTTTCATTATTCATCTACTGTAGGTTTTCTTTTTGAGACTCTTAAGATATTTGGATTAGTGTAAACTCCAAATGGTTTCATACAGCACTAAAGAAGTATGGCCTACGGTAATCCCACAACTACAGAAGTGGGTTTGTTCTTTTAGTCACATGTTGGTGACTCAAAATCTGTATTAAGCATTTGTAAGTATTTATAAATGGTGCTTTTTTATTATTCACAGTATACCAAGGCAAAAATAAGCTTTTTAAAGTTAGAATTCTGTAAAGATTTCTGCTTATTCAGTTCATCCCATCTCACTCATTACCAGAATCTTCATGCAACAGCTTGGTTGGTCTGTCAATCCAGGTGTCTTTACAGATGCCCTTAACTCTGAATTCAACAAGGCAATGTTGAAAAAGACCAACCTAGCACTCTGTATTTTTTTAATTTTTTTTTACCCTGTCTTACGGTGCTGCAGCACTCTGTAATGAGAATGATATAGAAGAACTTTCTTAAGAATGCATCATAACATCCATGAAACCCTACATTTGATGATGGCATGGGAATATATCATTTTCTCCATGTGTTTCAGCTGTAAATGGATAATAATGGTAATCTCACATGATTATCCTGATGACTAAATGAAGAGAACTTTGAACGAGAGATAAAAAGTTAGGATTTATCAGCATATAAAAGGTATTTAAACCATGGGAATTGACAAGATAACTAGAGAGAAAAAGTTGAAAGAGTAAAGATCCCAGCCCTCCTTCCAAATGTTCCCCACTCATTAGTTCATTCAACAATTATGTTTGAGTGTCTAAGATCTGCCCATGACTGAGGATGCATGGGTATACAAAAAGAGACATGGAAAAAGCTTTTAATCTCCTCAGACAGACAGGTAGCACATAATATTTAACTATAAACTATAAAAATTGCTCTAAAGGAAAAGTTTCAGCACTCTGAGAGAATTTAATGAGGACCTAATTCAGATTAAATAAAATCATGTATATAAAGCACTTAGCATACTATCTGAAATCTAGTAAGCACTTTGTTCAGAGAAGGCCTCCCTAAGAAAGTGGCAATTATGCTGACACCAAAAACTTAGGAGTTAGTTATGTAAAGAGGAGGGGGCGCCAGGCATGGTGGCTCATGCCAGTAATCCCAGCACTTTGGGAGGCTGAGGTGGGCGGATCACAAGGTCAGGAGTTCAAGCCCAGCCTGGCCAACATGGTGAAACCCCATCTCTACTAAAAATACAAAAAATTAGCCGGGTGTGGTGGCAGGCGCCTATAATCCAAGCTACTCAGGAGGCTGAAGCAGGAGAATCGCTTGAACCTGGGAGGTGGAGGTTGCAGTGAGCTGAGACCGCACCAAGGCACTCCAGCCTGGGCAACAGAGCGATGCTCCATCTCAAAAAAAAAAAAAAGAAAGAAAGAAAGAAAAAAAGAGTAGGGGAAAGAGCTTTGCAAGCAGAGCAACAACACCCAAGAAGGCCCTGGGGCAGGAAAAAGCCTGGGGCACTCCAGGAGCTGAAAGGAGACCTGTATGGCTAGAGCATAAGACAGGTAGTAAACGACAATACCATCTACCTGGCACCCCCAAGTAGAAATCTCCCTCTCCCCCATGTGATTAAAATGACTTCAAGAACCATACAACATTATATGGACATATTATACGATGGTTAAAACACACACACACACACACACACACACACACACACACACACACACACACACGCAGTAACTCTATACATTATATTAAAATACTAATGATGCAGATGAATTGCATCTACCTGAAAATGAGCCTGAGGTTCCTTTTTTCAACCTCCTCCTTCACAGTCACCCTTCTCCCACTACTGAAAGGATGATGGACCGTTCACCCACCCGGAGACTCATTTTGGTGCCTTGCCCCATGGATAACAATTCAAGAAAACATCCTTTCCAAGAGTGAGATCTATGAAACAAATCCAAGAAAAATTCAGCAAGAAATATTAAAGCATCCAGCATTGTATTGTCATTCAATTTTCACATAAATTCAAGATTCAAAATTTAATTTAAAATTTAGATGTGAAACAGTTATCAGACAGAAACACATAAAGTGCAATAATAAGAATACAAATACTTCATTTTTTTAAATGGACACAATATTTGAATAGACATTTCAATGAAAAAGATACACAGATTAAAAATAAGGCCATAATTAAAAAAAAAAAACACAATAAAATACTTACACACATCTAGTTACAATGGCTAAAATATAAAAGATTGACCATACCAAAGGTTGGCAAGGATATGGAGGAACTGAAATCCTTATACACTACTGGTAAAATGATACAACTACTTTGGAAAACAGTTTGGCAGTTCCTTAAAAAGTTAAACATACATCTACCACATGATCCAACCATTCCACTCTTACCTATCTAAGAGAAAAGAAAGCATATATCCATACAAAGACTTGTACTCATGGCAGCTATATTTGTAATCCACAAAAACTGGAAATAACCCAAAAGGTCATCCATGGGTGAATGGAAAAATTGTGGTACATCCATACAATGGAATACTACATGGCAACTTTAAAAAACAAATTCTTGACATAAGCAAAACCTGAATCTCAAAATAGTTACAGTGAATTAAAAAAATTCAGATCACAAAAAGTACATGCTATATAATTCCATTTATATAATACTCTAGAAAATGCAAATTAATATACAGTGACAGAAAGCTCTGTAGAATAGAAGGGAGGGTTTACAAAAGGACATGAGCAAACTTGTGGGTAACAGATATGCTCGTTACCTTGATTACAGTGATGGTTGCATAGGTGTAAACTTGTATCAAAACATCCAATTATACATTTTAAATACATGCATTTCATGTCAACTGTGTCTCTTTTTTTCTTTTTGAGACGGAGTCTCATTCTGTAGCCCGCCGATGGGAGTGCAGTGGCACAATCTTGGCTCACTGCAACCTCCACCTCCTGGGTTCAAGCTATTCTCCTGGCCCAGCCTCCTGAGTAGCTGGGATTACAGCAGTGTGCCACCATGCCTGGCTAATTTTTGTATTTTTAGTAGAGACGGGGTTTCACCATGTTGGTAAGTACCCATTACCCTTTTAGTATCCATTACCTTCGTTTGTAATGTAATTAAACTCTGAGTTTACATAACGAAAAAGTCTTCCAAGGGGCCAGCGCGCTCCTGGGGAGGGTATGGGGCTGTTGGCAAGGAAAGCAGCTTTTATTTATTTATTTATTTATTTCAATTTTTTTCCAAAGCGTCTGAGTCACCAATTCATCATGGCTTGTGACCGAGAAGGAAAGCAGCTTTTCAATCGTATCAATGCCTTTTGTGTCCAGACGGCCCTCTATAAACCAGCACTATCAACCGCGTCCCAGAGACTTGTCCACGCCCTTCTAGAAAACACTTCATTCATACCACTCCTAGCTTGTGCTCCTACCCGCCCGAGCGACTTGTCTTCCGTGGGAGGGATAACGCGGAGCACTGCGTTCGCCTGGGCCACACGGGAAGAATGACCGCGAAGCCTCCAGTTGGCGCGCGGACTGAGGGGCTGAGAGGCCCAAAACGGTACCCGGCATCCGCTCAAGCCGCGCTCCCCTCGCCTTTGAGAGACCCCGGAAGGGGCCCGGCGCTTGGCAGCAGCGGGAGGTCTTCCGGAAGGAAAAGGCCGGAACCAGGGGATTGGCTCACAGTCGTGCGCTGCCCGGGGCCCCGCCAGCCGCACATCCCGCCCCCTACCGTACGCACAGCCTCCTTGCCATGCTCTGCGCCGCGCCTAACTCAGTGGTTAACTTGGGCGAGCGGTCTTGCGGTGGAGGGACCGTGCGCCGTTGGTGGCTAGGCCAAAGGCGTCCTGCTCGCGCGCGCGTCTCGGAGCCATGCTGAGGAGCTGCGCCGCGCGCCTGCGCACGCTCGGGGCCCCGCGCTGGCTGCCAGAGGGCTGGCGCGCGCCAGGCAGCGAGCCGCGAGCCGCGCCGATGAGTCTGGACATTCTCGGGCGTGGGGCGGGAGCAGTACCCACAGTCAGAAACACGCCTGCGGTAAGAGAGCCTTCAGTTATTTATCCATACCCCAACCAGCTGACCTCAGAATAAATCTCACTCCCGCACCACACGGCGGAATAAGCGGCTGGGGCCTGGGAATACCCAGTTCTGAAATTCACACCTTAAGAAACCGGACGGGAAAGTGACCCCGGTTTTTTGTTTTTGGTTTGTTTTTTAGTTTTTTTGTGTGTTTTAAGAGACAAGGTCGGCCGGACGCGGCGGCTCATCCATGTAATCCCAACACTTTGGGAGGCCGAGGCGGGCGGATTACCTGAGGTCAGGAGTTCGAGACCAACCTGACCAACATGAGAAACCCCGTCTCTACTAAAAATACAAAATTAGCCGGGCGTGGTGGCGCCTGCCTGTAATCCCAACTACAAGGGAGGTTGAGGCAGGACAATCGCTTGAACCTGGGAGGTGGAGGTGGCCTCCAGCTTGGGCTAAAGAGCGAGACTTCGTCTCAAAAAAAAAAAAAGAGAGAGAGACAGGGTTTAGCTCTGTCACCCAGGCTGGAGTGCAGTGGCGGTCACTCTAACCTTGTGGGTTCTAGCGGTCCTCCTGCCGGAACCTCACAAAGCACTGGGATTACAGGCGTGAGTCACCACGCTCTGCCTGTTTGTTTTTTTTCCTAATTTATTTTTAATTGACGGATAAAATTGTATGTTTATCGTGTACAACATGATGTTTTGAAATATGTATACTCGACTCAGTTTTGAAGCAGAGTGCAGGATGCTGGGCTCTGTTCAATTCAGCAGGGAAAGGACCACTGCTGCTACGACTGATACTAATAAAGGTTCAGCAGGGTCACACAGTCTGAACCTAGGCAGTCCGGCTCCTAACCATTGCAGATCCCAGAAGAGCACCATCTCTTCCAATGGTTTAATCCTGATTGTCTCTGACTTGTCTTGTTTCTGAGAAACAAAACAGCCAACACTAGAAGTGAGTAGGATGCTTCTGGATGTCAGATAATCATTAATACCCTCTCCTAAGCCAGCTTCTTCACCTTCAAAGGTTGTTAAATTACATGATGTAATGCAAGCAAACTGTTTAACTCAATGCCTAAAATAGTATTAAATGTTACCTGTTTACGTATCTCTATTTTGTGCTTTATTGATGTATTCAATTAATACCGATTAAGCCCCAACACTATGTCAGGCATTACTGGCCACTGACTATGTACAGGTAAGAAAGAAACAATCCTTTCTCTTAAGAAGCTCACAATCTAGTGTTGGAGAACAGGGTGTCAAAAGACGAAATTATAACACATTTACTTTAAAGATCTTAATTGGCTTTTATTTGCGATTGTAGAATCAAGCAACTCCTCATTCTATAAAGTAGAATGTGAGGATGAGCTGAGCCGAGGAGGCTGGCTTTATAGACATAAAGGGAGACCTCGTCTCTACAAAAAATTAGCTGGACATAGCGGCACATGAATGCGATCCCAGCTACTTGGGAGGCTGAGGTAGGAGGATCTCTTGAGCCCAGGAGGTTGAGGCTTCAGTGAACTGTGATCACACCACTGCACTCCAAGCCTAGGCAACAGAGGTGACATTTCTCAAAAAAAAAAAAGGAAATGCCACAGGGTTGAGTCATGTAATGCCTTCACATGTTCCCTCCTTGCACGGAAGTTTTCTTGAAGCTGACCCATTTCCATGACTTGGTTATCCTAGCCCAAGAGTCTGTTTTTTTGGTGGCAAGCATTCTGATGCTTTCAAGTGCCTGACTCATGCCCACCAGTCACATTCTGGTTTTGGCACTGAGATAACCTTAACCAAATCAGCCAATGATTTTTCCCTACCTACGCATACAAGAAAAAGAAATTAAGATAATAGACATAAAATCCCTGTGAATTTCTGAAAGCCAGAGTTTACACCCCCTGCAATAATTGCCATTTATTGCCAGTTTCTGTCTGACCCGGTCAGACACCTGAGACCTCCCTAGGGGACCAAGTTATGTTTCTGTTAAGACTGTCACTCTTGACAGTGACTCACCAAGCCACTGCAAACCCCAAAAGGTCATATGCCATCACATAGCACAAACTAATCCTTGGTCCCCACCCCAAGCTCATGTTTCCTCTCATAGCACAAACTAATCCTGGAATTAGAAGCCAAAATGATCAAGGGGATCAATGCAAAAAGAGCAAAGTCTAAGCCGGGCAGGTGGCTCACAACTGTAATCCCAGGACTTTGGGAGGCCAAGGCAGGCAGATCACAAGGTCAGGAGTTCGAGACCATGTCCAACATGTGAAACCCTGTGTCTACTGAAGATACAAAAAAATAGCCAGGTGTGGTGGCACATGCCTGTAATCCCAGCTACTTGGGAGGCTGGGGCAGGAGAATCGCTTGAACCCAGGATATGGAGGTTGCAGTGAGCCAAGATTGCACCATTGCACTCCAGCCTGGGCGACAGGGCAAGAGTCTGTCTCAAAAAAAGAAAAAAAAAAAAGAAAGTCTGATCATGGTTGTATAATCTTTGGACTCTTTGAAGCAGACGGGAGCCTCAAAAGACATGAGCAGTGTCTCTTGCACACCTCAAGGGATCTCAGGAGTTGTCAGCAATGTCCCTGCAGTCCCTTTGTCCATGTTGGCCAGAACTGTCATAAAATAAGATTACAAATTTAGTTTACAGATCTTAATTGGCTTTTATTTGCAATCCAGAATCAAACAACACTTTCTCCTGTAAAATAGAACGATCACTGAGCACTGACCTCTGATCTCAGTGGTCAATGATCAATGACCTCTGATGCACTGAGCAGAGGAGGTTGGCTTTAGAGACAAAAAGGGGCTAAACTGGTTTCAAAGTTACTTTCCTTGTAAAGGTTAAAGCAGAGGAGGCACGTTTATCACGCTGTCTGAAACTGGCTTGTTTGGGAATTTGGCTGTTGTCTCTCTCACTCTCCTTAAAAGATCAGATATGCAACTTAATTCCCACTTCAAGTTGTGGAACTTCAGCATAAATAACTCCATTTTGCTTTGGTCTGTTAGGCCTGGTATAGAAGCTCAGGCAAAGCCAATGGCCTCCTATGAATTTTATTTAACAGGAGTGAAATTGCAAAATTAAAATGTGTATGTACTATGTGCTGTAATGAACTACTAAGGAAACAAAGAGGAGGGAACAGCTCTGTATTGACAAGAACTGAAAGACATATTAATTTAGATGAGTATAGTGTTTATATTAAGCTACTGTAGCTTTCTTTTAAAGAACAATGAATGCAGATTAGTCACTAATCCTGTACCATCTTGCACATTGGGAAAAAAATATGGTAGTCTTACAAAGTGAGTTCATTTTTTTAATTATATGTTGGTGCCTTGTAATCTGTGCTGAGAATATTAGTATTTACAGGCTTTACAAATCATGCTTTTTAATGTTCAGTAACTTACTCTTAAAAGAAGACACATTTAAAGAGACATAACTTTTCTTTTTTTTTTTTTTTTTTGAGACAGAGTTTCACTATTGTTACCCAGGCTGGAGTGCAATGGCGCGATCTCGGCTCACCGCAACCTCCGCCTCCTGGGTTCAGGCAATTCTCCTGCCTCAGCCTCCTTAGTAGCTGGGATTACAGGCATGCACCACCATGCCCAGCTAATTTTTTGTAGTTTTTTAGTAGAGACGGGGTTTCACCATGTTGACCAGGATGGTCTCGATCTCTTGACCTCGTGATCCACCCGCCTCGGCCTCCCAAAGTGCTGGGATTACAGGCGTGAGCCACCGCGCCCGGCCAAGACATAACTTTTCTTAACAAGGCCTACTGTTGTAGGACTGTCTTCCCAGTTCAGCTACAAACCAGGTTCTTGTTACGTGACCGGGAAAGATTAGGTTCACGGACACATAGAAGGGTGAGAAAACTGGAATTCATTGGGTGAAAAAGGAAAAAGAGAAAAACTTTGAGCAGAGTGAGAGGAAAGCCTGCTAGCTGGCTTCTGCCCCACCACGCAGGACTCTAGAGGCCAGGCCCCTTCCCTCTGCAAACAGCACGAGCTTCCATGGCTCCTCCCCGTTTTCCTGCTGTGCAGGCCCCTTGGAGATTCCCTGGGGACCCCTTTATACTTGGCTGTCTCATTCCCCCTCTAAAGAAGTACATTTACCTGCCTTTAGGATAAGGATAAGGGTGAAGACTGGTCTTAACTGCTTCCTGCTTCCAGGGGACGATGTTTTTGAGAAAAGGCCATCAGAGCTCTCTCAGGCCTATCTGAGGGTCCCCGGCAAAAGGGGCCAACATCCAAAGCTCCGATTGCATGACTGTTTGGAGTTTGATGGCTTGAAGGGAAGAAGAGACAAACTGGGTTATTAGAAGACATATCAAAACAAAACACGGCGAGGGTCAGGACAACTCAGAAATCCCGAGGGCTTTTACCAGTTTGTAAAGGGAGAAGGAGTACAAAACCCGATTAGTTTAAAAAAAACAAACCTTTGCCAGCGTGTCAGGCTTCTGGGTTCCCTTTCCCTGAGCCTAATCCTATGCCAACCAGTTTAAGGTCTGGGAAATTAACTCTTCCCAGTTTGGAAGATGCATCTGAGGGCAGTATCCCATAGTACAGAGACACAATTACCTATCAGTGAAGAGAGGACAGAGGAGGAGAAAGGAAAAAGAAGCTGTTTTTCAAAGGAATCCCAGGGGTTCGGGATGCATTCGAAAGGGGTACAGTCTGAAGATGGATGGCTACTCATCTAGAACAAGGGGAGCAAGTGTCTCTTCCTAGCAAATACCTGCAGTACGTGAGGGAGGGAAAGTGAGGCATTCCTCTTTCTTTCCTCCGTCCTTGTATCCCCAAGTCCCGACAACTGTGACAGGGTGCCACCCATAAAACAGGGAGGGCCTGGAGAATAGGGATTATCTGCTTTCACCTATGACTCTATCACTGCTACTGTCAGTAACCTTGGAGTTCCTTAAGCTTCATTTATACCATGGATATTAGCACAACCTTTATCCATTAAACGGGAGGTTTGGTTTAATCGGCAGGAATTAGCCATGTTCGCTTGTGCTGTGCCATTTAACTTCTGTTATCGTCTGCCTCTGGAGCCCTTAAATCCAGTTTTCTTTCCTAGGGCTTTGACCCGAAACTTGGAATTGAATTTAGGATAAAAATGTGTCTTGGGGGGTCACACGGACTCCTTATCATAAGCTAAATGCTAAGGCAAACCTGTGAAATTGAGTCCTCCAACAAGGGAGAGAAAAGACTTTCATTTTTTTGTATGTTTGTTTTTTTTTTTGAGATAGAGTCTCGCTCTGTCACCCAGGCTGGAGTGTAGTGGCGCAATCTTGGCTCACTGCCACCTCTGCCTCCCAGGTTCAAGTGATTCTCCTGCCTCAGCCTCCTGAGTAGCTGGGACTACAGGTGCCCGCCACCACACCTGGCTCATTTTTTTGTATTTTTAGTAGATACAGGGTTTCACCATGTTGGCCAGGATGGTCTCGAACTCTGACTTCATGATCTGCCTGCCTTGGCCTCCCAAAATGCTGGGATTACAGGCATAAGCCACCATACCCGGCCCTTATCTTTTTTTTTTATTTTTTGAGATGAAGTCTCACTGTGTTGCCAATGGGTTTTCGACATGTTGTCCAGGCTAGTCTTGAACTCCTGACCTAAGTTCTGGGATTAAAGGCATGAGCCACTGCACCCAGCCAGCTTTATCTTACCTAATTTAAAACAATTCAAGTAGTCTCAATTACATGTCATGTGGATAACTCCTGGCAATTTTTAACTTTAATGTAAAACCTGGTAAGTTGTTTTAATTATGTGCTCTGTGCAGCCAAGGTTTGACTCCGTCCAGCATAATTAAGGGCATGGTTAGTTTTATATGTCCCAGGCCTTACCAAGTTGTACAATTCTCAAAACCCAAAAAGCAGTTTATAACCTTAAAATGCTTAGCAAACCTAGTAACTGACCTGCATAATTTAGTCCACCTATTTATATTTTGACAACATCTGCATTTTACCAGTAATCTTTAAGGCTGTTTTTATTTTTCAAAGATTAAAGTCACATGAACTAAAAGATACCATAGCTTTTATCTTCCCTTTAAAAAAATATTTGGCTGGGCATGGTGGCTCACACCTGTAATCCTAGCACTTTGGGAAGCTCAGGCGGGCGGATCGCAAGGTCAGGAGATCGAGACCATCCTGGCTAACATGGTAAAACCCTGTCTCTACTAAAAATACAAAAATTTTAATTCTGTTTATGTGCCGTTGAATAGAATGTGTATTCTGTGATTGTTGGGTGAAATGTTCTGTGTATATCTGTTAAGTCCATTTATTCCAAGGTATAATTTAAGTCCATTATTTCTTTGTTGACTTTCTGTCTTGCTGACTTGTCTGGTGCTGTCAGTGGAGTATTGAAGTCCCCCACTGTTATTGTGTTGCTATGTCATTTCTTTTTTTTTTTTTTTCAAGTACAATTTCCGTTTTATTTTTCTCCAGAGAATAGTTGTCTTCAATCTTTTACTCAGTTCCTTACATGGGTTTTGGTGGGGGTCGTGGGGTAGCACCCACAGGTCTAAATCGGGGTGGGGGTGTTCGGTCCTTGCGGGCTTCACCAGATCGATTCCTGACTACTTTTCTGTGAATTGCACAACTCACACAGTAATGTAGCTTCACGTAGAGTTTGGGAAGTACATAGGCATCAAAGACGCTCGCTTCAGAAATATCCCTGACTGCTGCGGCCTCCACTATGTTTCAAATGACGAATTTCTTAATGGCCTTATCCTTGGACACGCATCGGGCACAGTTCGTGCAGCGAATAGGCTGAACATGGCCGCGGCCCTTTTTGGCACGGCCATTGTTCTTTTCTTTGTTATCTTGGAAGCTCACAGCGGAGAAAAGCTATGTCATTTCTTAGGCCAATTAGTAATTGTTTTATAAATTTGGGAGTTCCACTATTAGATGCATACATGTTTAAGATTATAATATTTTCTTTTTGGACAAGGCCTTTTACCATTATATAATGTCCCTCTTTGTCTTTTTTAACCACGTTGCATTAAAGTTTGTTTTGTCTGATATAAGAATAGCTACCTATCCCTGCTTGCTTTTGGTGTCCATTTGCATGAAATGCCTTTTTCCACCCCTTTACTTTATTTGAGTCCTTATGTGTTAGGTGAGTCTCCTGAAGGCAGCATATAGTTGTTTGTGAGTTCTTATCCATTCTGTGGTTCTGTATCTTTTAAGTGGAGCATTTAAGCTATTTACATTCAATGCTAGTATTGAAATGTGAGGTACCACTGCATTCATCATGCTCTTTGTCACCTATGTTCTTTGGGGGTTTTTTTGTTTTTGCTTTTTTTTTTTTTTTTTTGTACATGGAGTCTCGCTGTGTCACCCAGGCTGGAGTGCAGTGGCACAATCTTGGCTCACTGCAACCTCCACCTCCCGGGTTCAGGTGTAGCAGGAGCGGCTGCGGGAAAGGATCTTTCGGACACTGAATACAGGAGGAAGGAATTTATTTCAGCTGGGAGCCAGGTGGCCTACGTACCTAACAGCCAAGCTCGGCTAACAAAGGGAGGTTCAGCTTTCATATAGGCCTATACTTTAGATGTTACACATGGAAGAATCTGAGGTTCATAGTTTTAGGACTCACATGTGAAAAGGTCTCTGTTTACAGTTTCAGGAATCACATATGAAAGGGTTCCGGTTTATAGTTTTAGGACTTACATGTGAAAAGGTTTCTGGTTTGATTTTGTTTTAAGTAAAAATAGTGCCTTCTGGAGAGTTTCCCCAAGGCCTAGCCTGTTGTTTTCAGGAAGGAGATTTAGGAGGCACCAAGTGGCCTGCTCTGTCTTTTATTGAGATGCACAGTGGATGACAGAGGGAGAGGGAATCCCAAATGCCTAGGTCTCCCTCCTTACAGGCAATTCTCCTCCCTCAACCTGAATAGCTGGGACCACAGGCATACTCTGCCATACCCAGCTAATTTTTTCTGTTTTAGTAGAGACAGGGTTTCACTGTGTTGCCTGGGCTGGTGGAGAACTAGCTCAGGCAATCCGCCTGCCTCAGCCTCTCAAAGTGCTGGGATTACAGGTGTGAGCTACCGTGCCCAGCCTTGTTTGTGCTTTTTAACTTGCATTTTTGTTTTATAGGACCTATGTGATTTATGCTTTAAAGAGGTTCTGTTTTGATGTGTTTCCAGGATTTGTTTCAAGATTTACGGCTCTTTTTCACAGTTCTTATAGTGGTGGCTTGGTAATGGTGAATTCTCTTTGCATTTGTTTGTCTGAAGTAGACTGTATCTGTGATACTGTGCTGGCCTAGAGCCAGAACCGGAGCAAAACTATTTTATAAAATGCAAAACTGTTTTTAGATAAGTTGAAATGGCTGCCCCATTCTCCTTACAATAACTACTGTCCTTGGCCTCTGTACATAGAACTGCTAGTTTGTTCTTCAAAACTATGTAAAGTTGCTTACCTTTTCTTATCAGTAACTGCCAGAATTGCTAGCCTTTGCTTACCAGCAATTGCCAGACTAAGCAGCCCAAGCTAGTTCCATCCTGGCTCCTGTGGCTTGTAATAAGTAACTAAGGTCTGTGATTTCCACCTTAACCAGATAATGTGTAAACAAATGTTTATCTTGACTTCTGTAAACCACTTAAGTAACAAACGGAATGGCAAAAGTCCCCTGGCCCTTGGAATGTCCGGAGATTATTTACATAATCTCTGCCCAGGAGATAATTTACAGAATCCACTAGCCCTCGGAATGTCTGAAGCCTTTTCATCCCCATCCCCGCCCCTCACCCCCACTCCCAAGGTGGTTTTTCGGGTATAAAAAATCGTGGCACCCTCCTGTTGCCACCACAGGTTGGAGAGACGTGAGTCCTCTGTGGTCGCCGGCATAATAAATGACCCTGCAATCTGGCATACTTTTGTCTTGTGATAACTTTCTACGCTCCGGTCAAATACAACATATCTTTCCTTCATATATGATACTTAGTTTCACTGGCTGCAATTTCTTGACTGATAATAATTTTGTTTGAAGAGGCTGAAGATAGAGCCCCAGTCCCTTCTGGCTTGTAGGGCTTCTGCTGAGAAATCTGCTGTTAATCTGATAGATTTTGCTTTATAGATTACCTGGTGCTTCTGTCTCATAGCTCTTAAGATTCTTTCCTTTGTCTTAACTTTGGATAACCTGATGACAGTGTGCGTAGGTGCAGATCTTTTTGTGATGAATTTCCCAGGTGTTCTTTATGCATCTTATAGTTTCATGTCTAGGTATTTAGCAAGGCCAGGGAAGCTTTCCTTGATTATTCCCCCAAATATGTTTTCCAATTTTTTAGAATTATCCTCTTCCTCGGGAACACTGAGTATTCTTAGGTTTGGTCATTTAACAAAATCCCAGACTTCTCAGAGGCTTTGTTCATATTTTCTTCTTCTTTCTTCTTTCTTTTTGTTGGATTAGGTTAATTTGAAGACCCTGTCTTCGAGCTCTGAATTTCTTTCTTCTACTTGTTCAATTCTATTGCTGAGACTTTCCAGAGCATTTTCCATTTCTGAAAGTGTGTCCAAAATTTCCTGAATTTATTATTGGTTTGTTTTTTTTTTTTCTTTAAGCTATTTCCTTGAAAATTTCCACCTTCGCTTCTTGTATCATTTTTTGGATTTCCTTGCATTGGTACCTCCCTGGTTAGCTTAATAACTAACCTCCTGAATTCTTTTTCAGGCAAGTCAGAGATTTCTTCTTGGTTTGTATCCATCGCTGGTGACCTAGTGTGATTTGGGGGGGGTGTTGATGAGCTTTGTTTTGTCATATTACCAGGGTTGGTTTTCTGGTTCTTTCTCATTTGGGTAAGTAGGCTCTGTCAAAGGGAAGGTCCAGGGCTGAAAACTGTTAAGATTTTTGTGTCCCACAGGGTGTTCCCTGGACATAGTACTCTCCCCTTTTCCTGTGGATGTGGCTTCCTGTGAGCCGAACCGCAGTGATTGTTGTCTCTCTTCTGGGTCTAGCCACGCAGCGAGTCTACCCAGCTCTGGGCTGGTATTGGGAATTGTCTGCAGAGTCCTGTGATGTGAACCATCTATGGGTCTCTCAGCCATGGATACCAGTGCCTGTTCTGGTGGTGGAGGTGGCAGAGGGTACAGTGGACTCCGTGAGGGTTCTTAGCTTTGATGGTTTAATGATCTACTTTTGTGCTGGTTGGCCTCCTCCAAGAGTTGGCGCTTTCCAGAAAGCATCAGCTATAGTAGTATGGAGAGGGACCAGTGGTGGATGGGGCCCTAGAACTCCCAAGATTATATGCCCCTTGTGTTCTGCCACCAGGGTGGGTAGGGAATGACCATCACATGCAGCTACAGAGGGGGATGGAGGCAAGATTCCTGGGTCACTGGAGTTGTGTACCTGGGAGAATTATGGCTGCCTCTGCTGAGTCATGCAAGTTGTCAGGGAAGTTGGGAAAAGCCGTCAGTCACAGGCCTCACCCAGCTCCTGTGCAAACTAAAGGGCCGGTCTCACTCCCACAGTGCCCCCCCCCCCCCCCCCCCAACAGCCAAAGTCTGTTTCCAAGTGGAGGGCAAGATGGGCTTGGAAACTTCTTGGAGGCTTTCCATCTCCCAGTTGGGAAAGAAAAGGGCTTTAGTTCTTCCTCCACTGTGAAGTCTATAAACCGGATTCACACCCTCCCCAAGTTCTGGCTTAGCTGAACTTTGTAACAATTTGAACCAGCTCCCTGGTTCAAATTGTTACAAAGTTCAGCTAGAGAATTCCCTCTCCCTGTGAAGTTTTACTCCCTGCTCCTTTGGCCCCACTCCTGATGGATCCCTAGGGAGATGGTACTAAACCATTCATGAGAAATTCACCCCCATGATCCAGTCACCTCCCACCAGGGCCCACCACCAACACTGAAGATTACATTTCAGTATGAGATTTGAGTGGGGACACACATCCAAACTGTATCCCACACAGTGTTTTTGTTTGTTTGTTTGCCTGTAATACTCTTTCCAGCTGGCTAATTTCTGCTTGTCTAATCAATATTCAGGTCAAAGGACCCCCTCCTGAACTCCTTATTCTAATACTTCTTCCTTATCCTCTAACTTCCTGTGCAGAGCCTGGAAGCACTTTTTACATGGAAGATAATGTCTGTTCTTTACCTCCATCTCCAGTGTGCTGGGCTCACCTGTGCTTGTTTAAAGTTTGGAAAAAAGAATGAATTCAGCAGACCTGAGCATAACGCTGGCTTGGCCAATAGCTCACTGGGTGATGTTGTGCAAATCATTTTCCCTCTCTCAATCTCTCATTTTCCCAAGGAGTTTGGACCAGGTGATCCCTGAAATTCCCTTCCATTTTGAAGTGACAGGCTTCTGGGGAGAAGAAAAGCAACAAGATAGTCTTAGAAATTGAGAGAATATGTTATGAAATAGAATGCACCTTCCATTACTTACTCTTCTTTCTCTTCTGTCTTTTAGAGGTCATTTTCTTCTGAGGAAGTCTTTCATAAGGACTATGCTGTCCCCAACCCCAGCTGGAACAAGGACCTAAGACTTCTCTTTGACCAGTTTACAAAGAAATGTGAAGATGGCTCCTGGAAACGTTTGTCTTCATATAAACGTGGATGTGCTCTAAGGGTTAAGGACTTCCAAACCCATTTTCTTGGTAGAAACAGCCACTTTCCCATTAATATATCTGAGCATCAAATATAAAACTAAGAACAGATTGAAGTACTAGTTACTACCTGAAAAAAGAAAGAGTGTAATGCAGGATTATAGTTCTGTAGTCGCCAGTTTAATAGACTAAAAAATGGCAATAAATATTTCAGATTGTAGGAGAGCATGAAGCCTATTGTCAAGGATAAGACTGCCCTGGCATTCTTATCACCATTAGCAGGAGAGAAGAAAGGGCCCCAGAGAGCTTCTCCCTCCTACAACCTCAACACCTCTCTGTCTTGCGGCTGTCATCTAATCTCATTTCACCCTTTATCCCGTATCTGATTCTATCACCCTAAGAAGCTCAGAGCACTTGGGTTACACCCTCATCCCCCGGTATCTAAATCCCCAAGGCCAACACCCAAAACACACACATGGCACTTGCTATCCTTCTGTGTATTTTTACTACTTTTTTTTTAGTGTTATGATTTTAGAGAAAAATGAGCCCAAAGTACAGAGAGTTCCCATATACCCTTCATCTCCTCCCCACCCCTAATTTCTCCTATTATTAACATTTTGCATTACTGTGGTAGATTTGTTATAATTGATGAGCCACTATTGATATATTATTCTTTTTTTTTTTTTTTTTTTTTTTTTTTTTAAGGAGGTTTTTTTCTCTTTTCCTCGCGGGTGGAGTGTGGGGGGGCGTTCTCGGCTCACCGCAACCTCCGCCTCCTGGGTTCAGGCAATTCTCCTGCCTCAACCTGCTGAGTAGCTGGGATTACAGGCACGCGCCACCATGCCCAGCTAATTTTTTGTATTTTTAGTAGAGACGGGGTTTCACCATGTTGACCAGTATGGTCTCGATCTCTTGACCTGGTGATCCACCCGCCTCGGCCTCCCAAAGTGCTGGGATTACAGGCTTGAGCCACCGCGCCCGGCTGATATATTATTCTTAATTAAGGTCCATAGTTTGTTTTAGGGTTTACTCTTGGTGTTATATTTTCTGTGGGTTTTGACAAATATGTAATAACAGGTATCTATCATTATAGTATATTGAATCGTACACAGATATTTCTGAGTTACTTATTATCTTTTAATCATCCAAACACATCTTTAGGTAGTGGTTGGTTTTTTAAAAATGACCTTTAAGAAGGCCTTTGGGCCAGGCACAGTGGCTCACGCCTATAATCCCAATACTTTGGGAGACTGAGGAGGGCAGAACACTTGAGGTCAGGGGTTCAAGACCGGCCTGGCCAACATGATGAAACTCCTTCTCTACTAAAAATACAAAAAAAAATTAGTTGGGCATGGTGGCAGGCACCTGTAATCCCAGCTACTTGAGAGACTGAAGCAGGAGAATCACTTGAACCCAGGAGGCAGAGGTTGCAGTGAGCCAAGATCACACCACTGCATTCCAGCCTGACCAACAGAGTAAGACTCCATTCACCCCCCCACCAAAAAGAAAAAGAAGGCCCTTAATGTTGCCTGAAACATGAAACCATACTTCATGTTTCCCCAGTTTATTCACTCTCTTGCGTTCCTGAATGACTATTTTCTGCCTTTTTCTTTCTTCTTATGCCTCTAATACTTTCTTTTCCCTTCTCACCATCAGTTGGTCTCACTTCCTGATTCACTAAGAAGAAATAAAAGCAGTCGGAAGAGACCAGTCTCCCACTGCCTCACATATTCTCCCCCCTGCATCTGTGCCTGACGTTCTGCTGCTTCTTGCTGTGAGTGAACTGTACACACTCTTAGGGACACCAAGCTGCATTCCATTTTACTTGAAGGACATCCATCTCAGATGTTTGTTATCAGCATACAAACATGCCACGACTGTATTTCTCTTTCCAGTCTCGCTCTGGTTTTTTTGTTGTTGTTGTTGTTTGGGTTTTTTTTTTTTTTTGGCGGGGGGTTGGTTTTGTTGTCCAGGCTGGAGTACAGTGGCATGATCTCAGCTCACTGCAACCTTCGCCTCCCAGGTTCAAGTGATTCTCCCGCCTCAACCTCCCAAGTAGCTGGGATTACAGGCACATACCACCACACCCGGCTAATTTTTCTATTTTTTGTAGAGATGGGGTTTCACCAGGTTGGCCAGGCTGGCTTCGAACTCCCAACCTCAAGTGATCCGCCCACCTCGGCCTCCCAAAGTGCTGGGATTACAGGTGTGAGCCTCCACGCCTGGACTTTTTTTCTTTTTTTTGTTTTTTATTTTTTTCCTGAGACAGAGTCTTTCCCTTTCACCAAGGCTGGAGTGCGGTGACATGATCTCAGTTCACTACAACCTCCGCCTCCTGGACTCAAGCAGTCCTCCCACCTCAGCATCCTGAGTAGCTGGGACTATAGACACGTGCTACCACACCCGGCTATTTGTTGTATTTTTGTAGAGACGGAGTCTCGTCATGTTGCCCAGGCTGGTCTTGACCTCCTAACCTCAAGTGATCCACCCACCTCGGCCTCCCAAAATGCTGGGATTACAGGCATGAGCCACCATGCCCAGTCTGCCTTGAACCCCCTCCCTCAAACAGCTCTTGTCAAGGGAGCCAGTGACCTTCATGTTGCTGAGTCCACTCACCTCTCAGCTTTTGGCACAGCTGGTGACTCCTTTCTACTTGAACATAATTTCCAGGACACCACATTCTCCACTCCACTGGTCCCTCCTTTTCAATTTCTTGTGATGGTTCCTCCCCATCCTCAAACCCCTAATATTAGGGTTCCCCCAAGTCTCAGTCCTTAGTACTCCTTTCTTCTCCACACTCCATTGGTAATCTCATGCAGTCTCTTGGCTTTAGAGGCCATCCAAAAGTTGACAACTTCTTAATTTAATGGTTGAAATTTAGTGCCTGGGTTCAAATTCTGGTTCCACAATTTAAAGCTGTGCAACTTTGAGCAAGGTACTTTACCTTTCTGTGCCTCAATTTCCTCATGGTGGATACTTTAGTATTTGCTGAAGGAATGAATAATGAATAAAACAAAAATAAAACTAATCAAGAAAAATTACAGAGTTCTTAGGTTTCTTTGCAGAATCTCTGATATATCTAGAGTGAAGAATTATTCTGTGTTATAAATGAAGAGGAAATATTTGTAGTTTGAATTACTAATTATATTCCAACTATTAGCACATCACACAACTGACTGTCCTTACCCCAGCGTAATCTGGCTTCTACCCTAACAGCTCTACTGAAATGTCTTCATTGAAGCCACTAGTGACCAAAGTGCCAAATTCAGTGGGCATTCTTCAGCACTTATTGTACTAGACCTCCCTGGTGGTCTCATTCTTATTGAGACATTTTCTCTTGGCTTTCATAAACCTTTCAGACCAATCTTCCCTCTTCCTTCTACTTGCTCCTTAAATGTCAATGTTTTCCAGGGTTCCATTCCTACATGGTTTTTTGCTCATTTCTTCATCCAACCCTCATTTGGTCTTGACTAAACTTTGACCCTCTCAGAATCAAAAGGAGTTTGAGGTCCTCTTTGCTACCCACACTTGCTTTCAAACCATTACTTCCCCTCATCTTAAAAAGCCCTCTGAACTGGGCGCAGTGGCGGCTCACATCTGTACCACCTTTCTGGGAGGCTACAATAGGCGGATCACTTGAGGCCAGGAGTTTGAGACCAGCCTGGGTAAAAGAGCAAGATTCTTTCTCAAAAAAAAAAAGCCCTGTTTCTTTGAGATTATACCATCTAACTTTGTCACCCTCCTCCTCTTCCCCTTGTTGCTGTCGTATGCCAGCCTCTCCCTCAGTGTTGAGTATTTCAGCAGCTAATCTGCTGTCTTCCTCTCTACCTAACCGTTCACCGTTGTCAGCAACTGGAGGATCCACACAGTGGCTCCTCAGTTTATGTGCTTCCTCATCACCTCTGAGCTTTTCTTTTCCCCCAACTCCAGCCACACACTCCCATGAACATCTCATGGGAGCCTTATCTTCAGAAAGTACACAGCCTCCAAATGCAACATTGAAACATCCTATTTTCTGATGACAACATTTTTCCTTTCAGCAGCTTATTTGTTGAAAGGCCCCTCAGAAACAATAGTTATTTCATTTAGACCTTCTGAGTTCATTGAGTCCTATACTTTCTCATTGTCCCATAGCCCTCATCTCTCTGAACTTCTGTAGCCCACAACCTAGGAAAACCCCAGCCCTAGATGAATCCAACCGCCTGCCATCATTTCTTTGCACAGGCTTTCATGAAGCTAAGCATTGCTAGAGAAAATCACCCCATTCAGCAGATAAGCTTGGTGATTGTGATTTTTGTAGTCTCATCTCCTGCCTCCATTCTTATCCTCCTCAAAGCCCTTCTTCCACTCACCTGTCAGAATGATTCAAAATGCAAATCTCATCATGTTACTCCACTGCTATTTTCAGTGCTGTCCCATGCCTTAAAATACTAGTGCCTTTCAGACTTAAAAAAGAGTATGTAGCACCTAGGAATCATGTTAAAATGCAAGTTCTGCTTCAGGAGGTCAGAGGTAGAGCCTGAGATTCTGCATTTCCAACAAACTTCTTTCACCATCACAAAGGACAAATGCACCCTCTTGTTCAGTCCCTATTTTGAAGTGACCTACATTTTGACTCAACCCAGACCTTATTTTTTCTCATTTTTATAAAGTAAGCACAAGGTTTGGAAATCTAGACCAGAAATTTTGAACTCTTTTTTTTTTTTTTTTTTGAGACGGAGTTTCGCTGTTGTTACCCAGGCTGGAGTGCAATGGCGTGATCTCGGCTCACCGCAACCTCCGCCTCCTGGATTCAGGCAATTCTCCTGCCTCAGCCTCCTGAGTAGCTGGGATTACAGGCACGCGCCACCATGCCCAGCTAATTTTTTGTAGCTTTAGTAGAGACGGGGTTTCACCATGTTGACCAGGATGGTCTCGATCTCTTGACCTCGTGATCCACCCGCCTCGGCCTCCCAAAGTGCTGGGATTACAGGCTTGAGCCACCGCGCCCGGCCCTTGAACTCTTAAGTAAAAACATTAGAAGCACTTGATACCTATCTTATCCTGAAGTCCTGGAATGTCAGAGTTGAAAGAGATCTTAGAGCTCATTTTGTTTTATCTCCTCATTGTAAGGATAAAGTATGGGGCAAAAGAGTGAGTTATAGGCCAGAGGTAGGCCAAGAATTTAATTTTCCCAACTCACAGGCCAAGATTCTTTCCACAATACCATAATACTGATCCCCAATTGATGGCCTTCTAAACCATCAATTCACTCAACAACTGCTTAAGTGTATGCAGCATGTGCACATCTGTGCCATTTGTTGGGTATACAAAGTCTGAAAGACAGGGTGCCTGCCCCGGGATGCTCAGGACCTCAGTAAAATTCATCCTTCCTGTCCCCCTCCCTACTTCTGGATCTTCTCATCTGTATCCTTTTCCAAGTTTGTAACTGTAAACTCAATACAGATAAAAGAAACTTAGTTTTATGTATGGCAAATCATGATGAGCTGTGAGAGAAAGGTGAGTATGGGAGATTAAATTTTTTTTTTTTGGAGACGGAGTTTCGCTCTTGTTACCCAGGCTGGAGTGCAATGGCGCGATCTCGGCTCACCGCAACCTCCGCCTCCTGGGTTCAGGCAATTCTCCTGCCTCAGCCTCCTGAGTAGCTGGGATTACAGGCACGCACCACCATGCCCAGCTAATGTTTTGTAGTTTTAGTAGAGACGGGGTTTCACCATGTTGACCAGGATGGTCTCGATCTCTTGACCTCGTGACCACCCGCCTCGGCCTCCCAAAGTGCTGGGATTACAAGCGTGAGCCACCACGCCCGGCCGGGAGATTAAATTTTAAAATAGATGTGAAAGGATAAATGCACCATTCCTTGAGAGCAATAGCTTTCAGTCTTTTGAAGTGACCTATATTTTGACTCAGTCCAGTTCCTCCAACTTGCTCACAATTGTATAAGAGGAAAACAACTGTATCTAAACAAGTGGACTAGTACTTACCCAGAATATGTGGTTCTGTTATGTAAGTATTCTATTTCTTTTTAAAGCCTGGCTACTGGCCGGGCGTGGTGGCTCATTCCTGTAATCCCAGCACTTTGGGAGGCCAAGGCAGGAGGATTACCTGAGGTCAGTAGTTTGAGACCAGCCTGACTGATATGGAGAAACCCCTTCTCTACTAAAAATACAAAGTTAGCCAGGTGTGGTAGTGCATGCCTGTAATCCCAGCTACTCGGGAGGCTGAAGCAGGAGAATTGCTTGAACCCGGGAGGTGGAGGTTGCAGTGAGCCAGGATTGTGCCATTGCACTTCAGCCTGGGCAACAAGAGCAAAACTCCGTCTCAAAAAAAAGGCTAGTTACAAACCAGAATCTTATTTCATGAACCCCAATGGCTCTAGCTGCCAGTTTGCGGGGCTTAGAGTCACAGTCACATGAGTATTGGGCTCAACTGACCCATTGCTGATTCACTATAACCGATAGGGTAAACTCATGTCTGCCAAGGAAACCTCCTTTCTGTTACATTTTTTATTTTCTGTAAACTGCATTGAAACCACAGTTCTTCCAAGAAGGATTTCTGTCTATACTATACTGTTTTTTTCAGTATGTTGTTAGCATTTGTATCCTATATTCCTGATTGCCATGTGTGGATACTTTGTTTTGATTTCATATCTGTTTACTCTGTCCCTAGTTGGACTGTTAATTTCACAGGGGCAAAGATCCTATATTCTGTTTTGTTGAGACCCTCCCATTCCTTTCAATTTTGCACCCTGTGGACGTTTTAATCAATCATTGACAGGTGGTTCTAGCAAGGTCCAGGTACTTGGCTCTGCCATGGCATTTCTCTTACCCTTGTTTCTGATTTGCCATCCACCTCATTTTCTATAGACCCAAAGCACATGAAAGAAGAACAAACGTCAAAGGCCCAGCTCTTCACCAGAAGCTTTGATGAAGGCCTAGGCTTTGAATACGTAATGTTCTACAGTGATGTTGAGAAAAGGATGGTTTGCTTGTTTCAAGGAGGCCCTCACCTGGAAGGAGCACCTGGGTAAGAATGATAGCCTAAAAGTGTGGATCTAAAAGACTTTTATCTTACAGTACCCCCATGTGTCCTGTTCATGGACTACAATGAAGACTTTTAAATGGTCATGTAGATATATATTGACATAGAAAGATGTTTATACTACTATATGATTAAATATTTAATATATTAAAGAAGATGTATAATATTATAGGACACAGGGCAATAGAGTATAATTTGAGAGCATATCATTAATGTGTTAACAGTGGCTTGTCACTGACTAGGTGGGTAATATTATGGTCTCAAATTTTTTTTTCTTTTTTCTTTTTTCTTCTTATTTCTATTACCTAAATTTCTAAACAATGAATATGTATAGTTTGTTTTGTTTTGTGAGACAAGGTCTTGTTCTGTTGCCCAGGCTGAAGTTCAAGGGAATGATCATAGCTCACTGCAGCCTCGAACTCCTGGGCTCAAGTGATCCTCCCACCCCGGCCTCCCAAGTTACCAGGACTGCAGGCACATGACACCATACCTGACTAATAATCAAAACATAATACAAATTTTCTAAATTATATTTTAGCTTTTTGCTTGCTTGTGATCTGGTTACTATTAAGTTCTGGTTTTATTACAAATACTTTATATTATTATGCTGTGAACAAAATAAAGTTGGGGACATAGTGTTTGTCATTCAGTACACTGAACATGGGTTAAGTGGACCTTTCATAAGTGTATTGTGTGAAGATGCTTGGATAATTTTTCTCTTTCGAGAGGCTCTCTATCTTCAGAACTTCTGAAATCATTTCTCCTCCCCTCCTGTTGTAACTAGATTCCTTCATGGAGGCGCCATTGCAACCATTGTTGATACTACTACTGGTACGTGTGCGGTAATCACTGGGGGAGTTGTCATGACTGCCAATCTCAACATCAATTATAAAAGGTAAATTCATACTAATTCTCTGTTTCTCCTTAGGTGTTGTTAAGTCAGGTTCCCAGTTGCAGATCTTGAGACCATGATTTGTGTTCAAGTGATTATTAAAGAAATGCTCCCAGAGGAAACTAGCAAGGGAGTGGGAGAAGAAGGACAGGGACGTTGAAGAAGTCAACCAAGGCTGAACTCTCAAAGTCCACCAAAGCATAGCTTTAGCTGAATCATACAAAGGAGCTCTGGCATGAAATTTATGCCTCAGAATTGTCTCTTGTCTCAGACAAGGCAGCTAGAGTCTTCATACTCTCGCATGTATCAGTCATGGGATCAGGGACATCCCAGGGATCATAAATTTACAGGTATTTCTAAGGGTCTCTGTTTGAGCAAAGCAGACTTTAGGAAAAATAACCAAAACAAGTGAAAAAAGGATCCAAGGGGCTCTGGGTGGAGCACCAACACGTACTACATAACGAAATTAATTTTAAAAAATTTAGCTGGCCCCAACAGTGCACGTCTGTAATCCTAGCTTCTTGAGAGGATTGCTTGAGCTCAGGAGTTAGAGGCTACAGTGAGCTGGGGTCATGCTACTGCACTCTAGGGTGGGTATCCGAACTAGACCCCAACTGTAAAAAGAACCGCACACACAACACCAAGTCTTTTCAATCCACAAGCACAGATGTCTTAACATTTACGTCTTAAATTTTTTTCAAAAATGTTTTGTAGTTTTCAGTGTACAAGACTTTTGCCTCTTTGGTTAAGTGTATTCCTAAGTATTTTATTCTTTTTGATTGTTTCTATTTTTCAGACAGTCTCACTCTGTCACCCAGGATGGAGTGCAGTGGCATGATCTCAGCTCACTGCAACATCTACTTCCCAGGTTCAAGCTTTTCTCACGCCTCAGCCTCCCAAGTAGCTGGGATTACAGGCGCACACCACCATGCCTGGCTAATTTTTTGTATTTTTAGTAGAGACAGGGTTTCACTATGTTGGCCAGGCTGGTCTTGAACTCCTGGCCTCAAGTGATCTGCCTGCCTTGGCCTCCCAAAGTGCTGGGATTACAGAGTCACTGCGCCTGGCCATAATTGTTTACTTAATTTCCTTTTTAGATTAGTCATTGTTTGTGTATAGAAGTGCAACTGATTTTTATGTGTTGATTTTACATCTTACAAGTTTGCTGAATTTGTTTATTCATTCTAACAGGTTTTTGTAGAATCTTTAGGATTTTCTGTATATAAAGTGATGTCATTTGTAAACAGATCCTTATACTTACTTCTTCCTCTGCAATTTGAATACCTTTGATTTCTTTTTTCTTGCCTAATTACTCTGGCTAGGATTTCTAGTACCAAGTAGAATAAAAGTGGCAAGAGTGGGCATCCTTGTCTTGTTCCTGATCTTAAAGGAAAAGGTTTTAGCCTTTTACCATTTAGCATGATGTTAGTTGTAGGGTTTTCATAAATAGCCTTTATTATGTTGAGAAAGTTTCTTTCTATTCGTAGTTGTGCCTTAGATTTTTAACCTCTAAACCCAGACTGTTGTAGTACCTCCTTTTATTTATTTATTTATTTTTATTATACTTTAAGTTCTGGGGTACATATGCAGAACGTGCAGGTTTGTTGCATAGCTATACACATGCCATGACGGTTTGTTGCAGCCATCACCCCGTCATCTACCTTAGGTATTTCTCCTAATGCTATCCCTCCCCTATTGCTCTACCCCCTGCTATCCCTCCCCTTGCCCCCCACTCCCGGACAGACCCCAGTGTGTGATGTTCTCCTCCTTGTGTCCATGTGTTCTCATTATTTAACACCTCCTTATGAGTGAGAACATCCAGGTACCTCCTTTTAATGATTTTAATAGCAATTACATTTATTTTAGAGATGAATTTGGGGAAAGTTGACGTATTTACAGATGGTCAATATTTCATATTAGTTATGACTATAAATTAAATTCTAGAAATCTGGGTTTTCTTAACATGATAAGGAATATATTAAAATTAAGTTTTTAATATTTTTCTATGTTCCATGTTTTTAAAAATATTTTTCCATGTTCAAATAAAGTTGAATAATGAAGTACAACATGCTTCCTAAAAAATAAATGTAAAAGGTTACTTTGAAAACAGGCTCAAATGAAGTATTTAGATTGCCATTTAGCTCAAAAAATGCTTGTGTCTTAAGCACATACTCAAATGCAAAATGGGAAGCAGAACCTGCCAGACTCTATGCCTAGTCCTTTTCCTGCCCGAGAAATCATCCACAAAAGTCACTTGCATTGCTGTTCATTTGCTCCCCACAGTTGGAAAACATCCTGAAAACAAGTTTTACCTGAAGTTATATGGGTAGAAGCAATTTAGTCAGGATTAGCACTCACATCTTATGACACCAGCTGATGCTCCTAATGACAACACACAGCCTCCATTCTCTTCTGTTAGTTGACGACTAAAGACCAGAATAAAATGTTGGATTATATAAGTAGTTTAGAATTTAATATTTATCAGGCTCTGGTTTTTTGTATACAGTTATTTGGGTTCATAATAATAGTAATAATAATATTAAATTTAATGTGATTACTTGATGGCCCTTCAGGAAGCTACATACAGGTAAAAGTCTGGGATTAAATTTTAATTGAAGATAATTCGAAGTGTCAGTTAATTATCAGATGCCTTAATCTACTCTGCTTCTTTTAAGAAGCAAGATTATTCCTTAATGATTTCAAATAATTTCCAGCCCTCTCATCCAAATATCCCATTGGGTTTATTTCCTTGTGCCTAGCACATTAAGATAAATAGAGAAAGTAGTTCATAACTAGTGATGACTAGCCAGCCGAAAGGGTAAGTATCTCAGCATGCCAATGACCCACTCATGACACATGAGTTGGGAAGCTCCAGTTCTGATTTCTTCATGCAACATGGCAAACAAGAAATGCTAAAGGGCCGGGCGCGGTGGCTCAAGCTTGTAATCCCAGCACTTTGGGAGGCCGAGGCGGGTGGATCACGAGGTCAGGAGATCGAGACCATCCTGGTCAACATGGTGAAACCCCATCTCTACTAAAAATACAAAAAATTGGCTGGGCATGGTGGTGCGTGCCTGTAATCCCAGCTACTCAGGAGGCTGAGGCAGGAGAATTGCCTGAACCCAGGAGGCGGAGGTTGCGGTGAGCCGAGATCGCGCCATTGCACTCCAGCCTGGGTAACATGAGTGAAACTCCGTCTCAAAAAAAAAAAAAAGAAAAAAGAAATGCTAAAGGACATTCCTCCTTCAAAACAAGTAGATCCTGTACCAAATACACAAGGAAAGAAAGGACCAAGGGTGACTGTCAACAGAAACAATAAATAAAATTTAGACCCTCAGGGATTTTTAGATAATCAAATACACAATATAAACAAATAAAATATGATAATCAACTACACAATATAAACAGGTATCAAACCATGATAATCAAATACACAATATAAACAGATAAAGTATGAGATATTAAAAGAAATAAAAGATGAGGCTGGACGCTGTTGCTCACGCAACAGCCTGTAATCCTTGAACCTGGGAGGTGGGGGTAGCAGTGAGCTGAGATTGCACCACTGCACTCCAGCCTGGGTGACAGAGCAAGGAAGACTCCATCTCAAAAAAAAAAATTAAAAAGCACAATTAAATCCTTTGTTCTTAGTAAAAATTTAGTTAGACGTTTTGTAACTCTGATATGGTTTGGCTTTGTGTCCTCACCCAAATCTCATCTAGAGTTGTAATCCCCATGTGTTGAGGGAGGGACCTGGTGAGAGGTGACTGGATCATGGGGGTGGTTTCCCCCAAGCTGTTCTAGTGATAGTGAGTTCTCAGAAGATATGATGGTTTAAAAGTGTTTGGCAGGCCAGGCACAGTGGCCCACGCCTGTAATCCCAGCACTTTGGGAGACGAAAGTGGGTGGATCACCTGAGGTCAGGAGTTCGAGACCAGCCTGACCAACGGGGTGAAACCCTGTCTCTACTAAAAATACAAAAAAATTACTCAAGCGTGGCAGCGCATGCCTGTAATCCCAACTGCTCAGGAGGCTGAGGCAGGACAATCACTTAAACCTGGGAGTTGCAGTGAGCTGAGAATGTGCCACTGCACTTCAGCCTGGGCAACAGAGTCAGACTCCATCTCAAAAATAAATAAATAAAAGCATTTGGCATAACCCCTCCCCACACCTGCCTTCATGTAAGATATGCTTTGCTTCCCCTTCCCCATCACTTTTTCCATGATTATAAGTTTCTTAAAGCCTCCCTAGCCATGCAGAACTGTGAGTCAATTAAACCTCTTTTCTTTGTAAATTACCCAGTCTCAGGTAGTTCTTTGTGGTAGCTTCAAAGCAAAATAAAACAAACTCTCATGATTTTTATAATCTCACAGCCCAGTAAATCATTTCTCCCTACAAGTTATTTTCCCCTTCCACTGAAATTTAATCAGGTGTTCATTCGTCAGATCCATATGCTCAGTGATGGTGGTGGTAGTTGTATTAGTAAATACACTAAATTAGTTACCAGCTCGATTGTTCCAGTTTAGTATTGAGATATATCCCATCAGTAGATCAACATGCCCACCTCAACTAAGTCATTTGGCAGATGGAACAAGCTGAAATGCAAAATGGGAAATGGAACTTTGTATCAGACCAATGGAGATTTTAATCCCACGTGTCCCACAAAATAGCCATATAGCTTCAGCAAATTACCTAACCTCTCTGGGCCTCAGTTTCCTCATCCATTAACCAAAGACAATAATACTTTTCTTAAAGATATATTTAGAGGATCAGAGTTAATGTATTTAGAGCTAGCAACTTAATATGTTAAATGAAGCTTTTTAATTATTATTTTCAGATCTAGGTTTAGCAGAAAGAGAGAGAAATTACCCTGAATCCAGCACAGAGAAAAAAGGAAATGGAAAATGTAGCTGAAGCTATAGTAGACAAATAAAAAGATCAAATATGCTCTAATTAGAGTCCTAGAAAAATAGAATAATCAGAGATTCAGTATTTAAGGAAATAATGGGTGAGCATATTTGAGAACTAAAGAAAATCACAAATTGACAATATAGAAAGCAATATATATCAAGCTAGATTTTAAAAGTATATCTAGAGACATTAAAGAGAAATTGGAGAATACTTAAGACAAAGAGATCCTAAAAGCAGAGCCAGGCTGGAGCAGCCATTACAGAGCAATCTTGGTTTTTAGAAGCATGAGGGCACCATTATACTGGCAGTCAACCTCTCAACAGCAACAGCAGAAGCCAGAAGACAATAAAACACCTGCCAAAAGAAAATGTCAGTCTAAACTAAAGCTGAAGTTCAAAAATCAGGGCAAAATGAAGGTGCTTTCATTCAAACAAATGGAGAGAAATTACGGAACAGCAGGACAACACCCAGGGAACTCCTAAATGGTGAACTTCAGAAAGAAGGAAAGCAATCCCAACAGGCAGGAAAATGAAAGGAAGAATCATGAGCAAATGAATTGGTAAACATGTAGATAAATGAAATCTAAATAGACTTTATAAGTAATAATGATGTCTAAATTCTGAGAATTGGCATGTTGCAATGGCTCATGCCTGTAGTCCTAGCTACTTGGGAAGTTGATCAGGAAGATCACTAGAGCCTAGGAGTTCAAGGTTGCAGTGTGCTGTGATTGCGCCACCGCACTCCAGCCTGGGGGACAGATTGAGAACCCATCTCTAAAAGGAATAAAAAGTAAAAATTTACAATAAATAAGCCATAGTGACTAACAAAAGGACAGCTAAAATACTGGACAACAATAGCATGTAGTTTGGGAGGAGATGAACAGAGTTAATATTTATACATCATATTTTTCAGTGGGGAGAATGATTAAAATGAGTATGTAACTAATGTCTAAAACAGTACAAGATCAAACAAGTAGTAAAACTCAATCTCTAAAAAAGCAAGGAGAAAAAGGGTTAGAAAAAGCAAGTCAAATAAAAAGCCAAAATAAGATGATAGAAATAATTCTAAATAAATCAGTAATGGCACTCTATAAATAGACCAAACCATCAGTTCAACGACAGATTATAAAATTGAATTTTAAATGTAAAAAACTAGAAACTATATGAGACATATTTTTTAAGTGACACCAAAAAGTTTGAAAGGAAGGGAAAATATGCTAGGCAAAAGGTAACCAGAAGAAAGCAGGTATCAGAAAAAATAATGAGCTGTAACGAAAGTAATATTGGGGACTAAGAAGGCTACTTTGTAATAATAAAATACTCAGTTCAATAGTAGGTAATAATAATTCTAAATCAATATGCATCTAATAAAGTCAAAGAGTTTAAATACAATTGGTATAATCATAGGGAGCAATTGACTAATTCACCTTTATATAGTGGAGATTCCAACACATTGTTTGCTTTTTTTTTTTTTTTTTTTGAGACAGAGTCGCTCTGTTGCCCAGGCTGGAGTTCAGTGGTACGATCTTGACTCTCTGCAACATCTGCCTGCCTGGTTCAAGCAAGTCTCCTGCCTCAGCCTCCTGAATAGCTGGGACTACAGGTGCACACCACCTTGCCCAGCTAATTTTTTGTATTTTTAGTAGAGACAGGGTTTCACCATGCTGGCCAGGCTGGTCTCGAACTCCTGACCTCGTGATCCACCTGCCTTAGCCTCCCAAAGTACTCGAATTACAGGCATGAGCCGCCATGCCTGGCCTGTTCTCAATTATTGATAGGTCAAGCAGACAAAAAAAACAGAATCAGAGCCAAGTGAGGTGGTGCACATCTATAGTCCCAGCTATTTGGGAGGCTAAGGTAGGAGGATCACTTTAGTCCAGGGGTTCAAGGCTGCAGTGCACTATGATAACGCCTGTAAATAGCCACTGAACTGCAGCCTGAGCAACATACTGAGACCCTGTCTCCAAAAAAAGAAAAAGCAATTAGAAAATGGAGGATTTAAACACCACAAGATAACAAGAATGGTTTATTAGACGAACATAGAACTCTGTATCCAATGATTACAGAAAAACATACTTTTTTTACCCAGCACACATTTTCAAAAATTGATCATGTTTATAAATTAAGTCTCAATAAATTTTTCTTTTTCTTTTTTTGAGACAGAATTTTGCTCTTGTTACGCAGGCTGGAGTGCAATGGCATGATCTCGGCTCACCACAACCTCTGCCTCCCAGATTCAAGCGATTCTCCTGCCTCAGCCTCCTGAGTAGCTGGGATTACTTGCATGCACCACCACGCCCAGCTAATTTTGTATTTTTAGTAGAGACAGGTTTTCTCTACATTGGTCAGGCTGGTCTCAAACTCCTGACCTCAGGTGATCCACCCACCTTGGCCTCCCAAAGTGCTGAGATTACAGGCATGAGCCACCGCGCCCAGCCTCAGAATCAGAATCTTAGAAGCAAAGTTCTGTGGCCACATTAAATTTGAGGCAAAAAATAAAATCACTTCAAAAAAAAAATCCATAGTAAATTAGAGTAACACTAGCTAGTGTAACTCCTACATTTCACTATCCTAAACCTGTAGGCTTTTTTGGTTTACCTAATAGTCCCATGTTGTTCTCCTGCCCTCACGAAGTGATTGAGAGACCCAGACCCCTTCCAGAGTGTGACTACTTCTTCCTCTTAGAGCCTCAGTGTCTTCTTTATTGAACTATTCAGGCTTTCTAATCATTTTATTCTTAGTTTTGTTTTTTTGGTTTTTTTTTTTTGAGACAGAGTCTCACTCCGTCACCTAGCACCAGGCTGGAGTGCAGTGGCACGATCTTGGCCCACTGCAACCTCCACCTCCTGGGTTCAAGCAATTCTCCTGCCTCAACCTCCCGAGTAGCTGGGACTACAGGCGCGTGCCACCATGCCCAGCTAATTTTTGTATTTTTACTAGAGACAGGGTTTCACCATGTTGGCCAGGATGGTCTCGATCTCTTGACCTCGTGATCTGCCCACCTCGGCCTCCCAAAGTGCTGGGATTATTATTCTTAGTTTTAATAACATTTTTGAAATTTTTTCCATTTCATCTGTATTTTCAAATGAATTGACATAAAGTTATTCATAATATTCACAAATTCTCAATTATTAAAAATTTCGGCTAAATCTATATCCTTTTTGGCCACAATAGTATTTATGTATGCTCTCTCTCATTGTCTTGATCTATCTTGCCAGAGATTATTAGTCTTTTCAAAGAGTTATCTTTTGGCTTTGTTATGCCTTTCTATTGTGTATGTATATGTGTGGGTGCGTGTATATAGACATATATAAACATACAAATATATGGTTTTTCTTTTTAAATGTTGCTTTTATCTTTGTTACCACTTTTCTGCCTCTAATACAAATCTAATTAAGTTGTCTAGCAAACCTAGACTGAGGAAAACGAGCTAAAGCCAGTTTCCTATGCCAATCAAACTGATCTGTGCCTAAATATTAGTTACATTTCGAAAATTATACATTATAGTTGTTACATTATTTTGTATTTTCTGAAACATTTTCTGTTAGTCTCTATACTAATCTAGGACTTTCTGCTGCAAGGCCAACTCAACTCTCACTAGCTTAAGCAAAAAAGGGAATATATTGGCTTGTATGGTTGAGAAGTCAGGTGTGGCTGGGTGCATATTCAGCAATGTCATTAGGAATCTCAGCCACACTTCCTTCTAGATCTGCTTCATCCTCGCATAGCCTTTCCCAGTGTAGTGGCACAATGGCCAGACCAGCCAGGCTTGTGTCTAGCAACCCTAGTGCCTCAGAGGAAAAGAACCCAGCCCCAAGGTCTCCAGCACAAGTCCAGGATTCGCTGTTTTAGAGTGTGCTCACCCCCACAACCAATCACTATGTGTATGTGGAGTGGGGGGATCATCATTCAATGCCAGTCAACCTACATGGGCTAAGAATGAGGGAGAGGTGGTTCTGTGACAAAAGGGGTACATGAGTGTATGAAAGAGAGAATGAAGGGAGGGTAGGGGGTGGATAAATGAAAAGAGTCATGTTAGTAAAAAAGGGAGATCCTAGGCAGATGAGAACACCTAATGTTCTCTGGGTCTTGGTAAACCTTGAATTGGCTCAGCAAAAGAGCAAAGGAAAAGCTAATGGGAGTGGAAGTATTAAAAGGCCATTGAAAGGAAAACTGGGCAGAGAGATCATCACAGCGATAACTTCCTTTCTGCCTGGAGTAGTTCTGTCATCCACTTGGTGGTACCACAGGGGCACAAAACACATTTCTGTGCTCTACCTTCTGTTTCTACCAGCTGAAATTTCACCTTTAAAGACATACCCTTTTCAGTGTGATATGTATCTCCAGGACTCCCAGAAACGTCTGTGGCCGCTAGTCACATGTAGCTATTTAAAGTATAAATTAATTAAAATTAAATAAATTTAAGGACTCAGCTTCTCAGTTATGCTACCCACATTGCAAGTGCTCATTAGGCACATGTGACTACCATATTGGACAGCTCAGATATGGAACATATGTATAATCACAGAAAGTTCTATTGGACGGTACTGGCTTAGTGCAGTAAGCTGTTACCAGCAATTTGTTGCTATCAGGTGTCTTTATAGTGACCATTACTCAGAATTGGATGAGAAATGTTGATATGACAGAAGAAATGAGAGAAGCTGCCTGGGACCATGTGTTGGAACTGTTTTCACTTCTTTAAAGGATTTTAGCTCCCTTAGGACTTTGCAGTAGATCTCCAGATAGGATAGTCTCTGCCATCACAGAGCTGGAATTCCTGATGATCCCTTTGAAACAAGCCCAGAGAGGCATCCAGAGACTGCAGCCCAATAGCCACCTGAGAGCAGTGGTGGTTGGGAGAAATGGGACATGAGAGGCTGCTGGTGTCAGAGCCCTTGAGGAATGTGTTGTCTAAGGCAGTCAGTGCTCATTGCTGTCAGGTGTCATAAATTTCTACCCCTTGTCATGCACTTGATCATCTTTTACTGTTGATAACAACTGATATTTTTTTTCTTTTTCTTTTTATTCTGCAGACCTGTCCCTCTTTGTTCTGTTGTTGTGATAAATTGCCAACTTGATAAAGTTGAAGGAAGGAAAATTTTTATCTCCTGTAGTGTTCAAAGTGTTGATGAGAAAACCCTATACTCAGAGGCAACAAGTAAGTAGCTGGTCTGAACTTCTTCAGGTTTGTTTGGGTTGGGTTGTCAGTTTTGTTGATCGGTTGGTTTGGGTTTTGTGGGGGACGGGGGTATTTTGGTTTGCTTTGGTTTTTTGCCTTTGTATTATAACCCATACATGCCCAAAAATTCTTCATTCCCTGTCATGCAAAGAAAAAGTTAAAGATATTCTTGGCCAGGTGTGATGCCTCACACCTGTAATACCAGCACTTTGGAAGGCCAAGATGGGCAGATCACTTGAGGGCAGGAGTTCGAGACCAGCCTGACCAACATGGAGAAACGCCATCTCTTTTTTTTTTTTTTTTTTTTTTTGAGACGGAGTTTCGCTCTTGTTACCCAGGCTAGAGTGCAATGGCGCGATCTCGGCTCACCGCAACCTCCGCCTCCTGGGTTCAGGCAATTCTCCTGCCTCAGCCTCCTGAGTAGCTGGGATTACAGGTACGCGCCACCATGCCCAGCTGATTTTTTGTATTTTTAGTAGAGACGGGGTTTCACCATGTTGACCAGGATGGTCTCGATCTCTTGACCTCGTGATCCACCCGCCTCGGCCTCCCAAAGTGCTGGGATTACAGGCTTGAGCCACCGCGCCCGGCAAGAGAAACGCCATCTCTACTAAAAAATATAAAATTAGCCAGGCGTGATGGCTCATGCCTGTAATCCCAGCTACTTCGGCGGCTAAGGCAACAGAATCGCTTGAACCCGGGAGGTGGAGGTTGCAGTGAGCCAAGATCACACCACTGTACTCCAGCCTGGGCAACAAGAGTGAAAATTCATCTCAAAAAAAATATTCTTATACATTGCTAGTAAAGGGCAAATTGCCAACATCTATCAAAATTACAGCCCAGTGCAGAAGCTTACGCCTATAATCCCAGCACTTTGGGAGCCTGAGGTGGGAGAATCACTTGAGCCCAGGAGTTCAAGACCAGCCTTGGCAATGTGGCGAGAGCCCATCTCTACAAAAAACACAAAAATTAGCTGGGCATGGTAGTGTGCACCTGTAGTCCCAGCTACTTGGGAGGCTGAGGTGGGAGGATCCCTTGAGGCCGGGAGACGGAAGTTGCAGTGAGCTGAATTCATGCCTCTGCAGTCCAGCCTGGGTGACAGCCACCTTTTGCAAAAAAAAAAAAAAAAAAAAATTTACAAAGTGAGGTGCCCTTTGACCCACCTCCAGGACTTTGTCTCACAGGTATAGTAACTGTGCAAAATTACGATGTATTAGACTGCTATAGGATTTGTGCTTGTCACTCATGCAACATTATTTGCAATAGCAAAAGATTGACAAAACATAGCTATCCATCAATAGGAGACGGGTTAAAGAACTACAGCTCACCTATGAACTATATTATATGTGTGTGCCATTAAAAAATTGTGAAATGTTGTGATGCCGTAAATAAGAAAAATGTGTCTACACTTATGTGTGTGTAGATTGTCTCAGGAAAATCATGAGTACACACATGACTTGTGTACTTCCCAGGAGTACTGAGTTTCATCCATGTTGTTGGCTGTATTCACTCATTTGAACTACCGTGTAACACTCCATGTGTGACTTTCCCACAATGAATGTCTCTCTTCCGATGACAGGCCTCTGACTATTACAAATGGTGCTGCTGTGCACATTCTTGTTCATGTCTCCTGGTGGTGTGCATGGGCGAGAGCTTGGCGTATACTTAGGAGTAGAATTTCTGGGTAGCAGGGTATTGTGAGTGTATAGCAGCTTTACAGAGGAATGCCACATTGTTTTTTAAGGCTGTACCCAATTAAACTCCCGCCAGCAATATATGAGATTCTTTTGATTCTCATCTTCTCTAGCAATTAGTGAAGTCAGACTTCATGATTTTTGCCAGTCAAATGGTTATAAAATGGCTTCTCGATGTGATCTTCATTTGCATTTCTCTGATTACCTATGTGACTGAGTGTCTTTTCATGTGTTTATTGACTATATTTTTTCCCATTCAGTGAAATTTTTGTTTGTTTACCTTTTTTTTTCAATTTTTTTCTCATTTTCTGACTGATTTATAGCGTTCTTTATATATTTTATATTAGAACAATTCTTTCGTTGGATATATAAGTTGTTACACATACATCCTTCTAGTGTGTAAGTTGTCTTTTATTTGCTTTAAGATATCTTCCTTATGAACAGAAGCTTTTAATGTTAATTTAGTTGCATTTATTAGATTTTTCCCTTTATGGCCAATGCTTTTTGTATCTTTATATCTTGTTTAAGAAAGTAACTTCCTCTTAAGTATCAAGCATTTGCAGGAATGATGGATAAAAGGAGCAGGTGGTAAATAATAATTTAAATCCACAGTCAATTTAAGAACTCCATTCCAGGCTGCAGTTTATACTTTCTGTCTCACTAAACCTTTCAATATCATAAAGGTGCCAGATGGTTCACTTGTAATTTTAGTTCTTTGCATTTCTCTATCTCTAATGGAAGTAGTAATCAACCATGAAATGGCCAAGCGGTGAGAACCTGGTTACCCAGGGAGAGGTAATACAGTATTGTGATCTTCAAAAGTTGATTCTTGATTTGGCTGAAAAATGAGAGTGGACAGATAGACCGAAGGTACAAATGTGACTCTCAAATCCTTCTTTTGTATATGTCTTTCTATTTAAAGTAGTCCCTCAGATTGAAGTTAGTTGACATATAATCATCTGCTGTTATTTTGTTTGTTTAGGCTTATTTGTAAAGCTGGAACCTAAGTCTGACATAAAGAGCTGCTGATGAACTCCATCCCGTCCTGCGTAAGGCTCTCTCCCCGCCAAAAGACGCGGTTGTCCCCCTAATACTCTGCTTCGTCACTGCCGAATCCCTGTAGGGAGAAGCCTGCCAGCAATGACCTTCTGAAACAGCATTCCGAATAGAAGGAGATTCCGTTTCCACCTTCTCAACTTTTTAACACAGAAATACTTCCTGCGAGCATATCAACAACTCAGGCCGGGCGCTGTGGCCCACGCCTATAATCCTAGGACTTTGGGAGGCCGAGGCGGGTGGATTGCCTGAGCTCAGGAGTTCAAAACCAGTCTGGGCAACATGGTGAAACATCGTCTCTACTAAAATAATTAGAAAGTAGCCAGGCATGGCAGTGTGCACCTATAGTTCCAGCTACTTGGGAGGCTGAGGCAGGAGAATTGCTTGAACCCAGGAGGTGGCGGTTGCAGTGAGCTGAGATCATGCCACTACACTCCAGCCTGAGCAACAGAATGAGACCCCGTTTCAAAAAAGACAAAAAAACCCTCTTTGTGTCCCCTTAGGATATGCGTCTGCTTCTCCTGAGATTTCAGTGGGCTCTTGCTGTACGTGTGTAACATCTGCTCCGCTGCGGACTGGAGAAATAAATGTGTATTGAAACTTTTACTGCAAACTTGAAAATGCTAGAAAACCAGGCATGAAGAATAAATACACGGTGGGAGTACACACAGGCGTGTGCGTATGCAAAGTTAGAAAGCTAGGTTTGTTGTATCTGAACACGTGAATCTTTTTGTCAGAGTAGGAAGCACAACTAGATCCTATAGGAATTGATACCTCAAATCTGTTGTCTAGGATTCTAGAGATTAAACCACTGCCATTTTTAGCACAGGCTGTGCTGTTGTGTCTTACCAACAGCATAGGTTTTCATCACTGGAAGGAGCCCGTGTTCATTTCCTGGGGCTGCTATAACAAAGTAGTACAAACCGGGTGGTTTAGACCAACAAAAACTCGTTGTCTCTCAGTTCTGGAGGCTAGAAATTCAAAATCAAGGTGTTGACTAAGGCCATTATCCTTCTGAAGGTGCTGGGGAAGTAGCTGTCCGTGCTTCCCTCCTGGCTTCTGGGAGCCTCAGGTGTTCCTTGGCTTCTATATGCATCATTCCAGTCCTCTGTCTTCACATGGCATTCCCTCTGTGTGTCTCCACAGTGTCTTCCCTCTGTGCATACCTATTTCTGTGTCCAAATCTCCCCCTTTATTAGGAAATTGGTCATAATGAGCCCACCTGAATGACCTCATTTTAACTTGATTACCTCTATAAAAACTGTATTTCCAAATAAAGTGACATTATGAGATACTGAAGATTAGGATCTCAACATACCTTTTTGGGAGGACACAATTCAACTGGTAAAAGAGCCTCGACAAGACTAAACAATGAATGGAGAGACTATGTTCTGGAAAACATATTCAGCTTCCGAATGCAGGCAATCGATTATTTGAGCTTCCGTTTCTTTCCTTTCTTTACCCTTATTAAGAATTTAAGCTGAACCATATGAAATCACTATTTTGAAGGTCAGAATGATCAAATATTGACAATTTCCAACCTAATAACTTAGGGATAGCCTTGTGGTACCCTGCCTAGTCATCCTTCCGCAGCCGGAAGATCAGCTGGAGCCCTCCATTGCCAGAGCTGACTGACCTGGGGTGGCCAAGCCAGAAGAAGACCCAGGTCCTAGAAGGTCTGTCTCTAGTGCCCACCCCCAGTTCCCAAGCTGCAACAAGGGCCCAGTAGGCATAGGGGCACTACAGAAGTGAAGCTGGCAGTTCCTTCTCCCGGAAACTCTGAGAGAACCTGAGAAAGAGCCCAGGAGATGGCTGGGCTCACAACTCTACAAGTTACAGGTCTGGCAACAGCCACCCTCTATTCCGTCTTCCAACAAATCCTGAAACTTCAAAGAGTGGGCTTGTATGAGAACGGTACTTCACATGTTAAAAGATACGACTGAAGGAGCGAGCCAGCGCTGCCCATTTAGCTACGTTCACTTCACTGGTCGGGAGGAAGTTTAGACAGTGAAGGTACTGTACTCCCATCGCTGGATTTCTCTGGCGGGCTTGCAGAACTGCTATGGCACACCAGACCTCCACCCAAGTGAAAGAGCCTAACTGAAAGAGTGCCACATTACCAGTTTTTCTTCCTGTTAAGTATGCCTGCCTCACTTTGTATCCACTTTTTTTGCCCCCTTTCTATCCACTTTTACAGTTTCATTTCTCACAGTGGTTTGCTCGTGTCCAGGTTACATTACATCATATGAGTGAGATGCTGCACAAGAGCAACTAAGGAAAAAGCTCAGTCACCGTTACATAGGGTTCCCCATAGCCAGTAAGGGAAAAATGGCTTCCTGCTTTGCGGCAGACTGAGGCTTCACCATGCCGTGGCGCTCTTGCCTTCATCAAGTTATATTTTCACAAGTATGTAAGATGGCAAAAGGGGCAGGAAGAAGGAAGGAGATGCCATCAGAATTGTTGCCAGCTCCACTCCATCACTGGCTTGCTGTGTGACCTAATGGAACTATTCTCATTTCCTGTTTCCTTTTTACTTTTTTTTTTTTTTTCCCTTTGAGACAGGGTCTGGCTCTGTCACCAGGCTGGAGCGCAGAGGCATGATCTTGGCTCACTGCAACTTCTACCTCCCAGGTTCAAGCAATTCTCCTGCCTCAGCCTCCCAAGTAGCTGAGACTACAGGTGTGCACCACCGAACCTGGCTGATTTTTCTATTGTTTGTAGAGACAGGGTTTGCCATGTTGCCCAGGCTGGTCTTGAACTCCTGAGCTTAAGTGATCCTCCCACCTCTGCCTCCCAAAGTGCTGGGATTACAGGTGTGAGCCACCTCACCTGGCCTCCTATTCCTTTCTTCGCACCAGTGCTAACATTTTGAATGAATATTAGGAATTGATGCTGGTTAGTGTTAGAGTAACTTGAAACTATCAGTGTAAACACAATTATGCCATGAATTTTTGCTCTCCCAGGTTTCTAAATGTCTGAGAAACAATAAAATGAGAGTCACGTACAGAAATACATTGTTGGAAGAATTTTTTTAAATGCAAAGTGAGATTAAGTTTTTTTCTCTGATGGGAAGATGGAATGAAACAGGAAGTTAAGAAAAAACCTTTTGTTCTATATTAAGGAAGCTCATATCCTACACGTTCCTATATTCCGTGCCCCATTATCTTCTTGGGACCCTTAACCTTCTCTTCTGGGGAATTATGAGTCCAAATTATTGTCTGACCTAAACATGACCATTATGGAACCCTAGTCAAACATTTTTCAGGGCCAAGTATACAACATCCTCTGTGATGGAGACAATGCGGCAATCTTTCAAATTTAAGTAACAAAATAAGTCACGAATTTTATGTCTCCGGAAAGTTTGAAGTTTCACTTGATAGTATTCTTGGTCTGGCACTACTCTGACCAGTTTAGAATTACAGAATTGGTGGCTGGACGCAGTGGCTCACGCCTATAATTCCTTAACTTTGGGAGACCAAGGTGGGTGGATCACGAGGTCAGGAGTTTGAGACCAGCCTGGCCAAGATGGTGAAACCCCGTCTCTACTAAAAATACAAAAATTAGCCCGGCACGGCAGCGGGTGCCTGTAATCCCAGCTACTTGGGAGGCTGAGACAGGAGAATCTCTTGAACCCAGAAGGCAGAGGTTGCAGTGAGCCAAGATCACGCCACTGCACTCTAGCCTGGGCGACAGAGCAAGACTAGTCTCAAGAAAAAAAAAAAAAAATTAAAGAATTGGTTTATTCCTTCTCTTAATTATAGATTTTCTTTTTAAAAGAATTTTTTTTTTTTTTTTTTTTTTTTTTTTTTTTTAAAGAGACAGGGGTTTCACCATGTTGGCCAGGCTGGTCTCGAACTTCTGGCCTCAAGTGATCCACCCACCTTGGCCTCCCAAAGTGCTGGGATTACAGGCGTGAGCCACCGCACCCCGCCAATTATAGATTTAAAATGAAGTGGGCTGCAGGCAAAGATACCATAAGGGGTAAAAAAGGCAAAACTACAGATCAATATCCTGTATGAGTACAGACGTAAAAATACTTAACAAGATACAAGCAAACGAAATTCAATAACACATTTAAAAGATTATATGCTACAACTAAGTGGAATTTATCCCAGAAATGCACAGGAGGTTCAATGTAAGAAAATAATGTAATACACCACATTAATACTTCAAAGAGAGTGAAACCACATGATCATCTCAATTGCTGCAAGGAATGGCACTTGACAAAATCCAACACCCTTTCATGACAAAAAGCACCCAGAAAACTAGGAATAGAAAAGGACTACCTGAACATAATCTAGAAAAATGCACAGCTGATATCAGTGATAAAAGACAGAAAGCTTTCCCCTAACATTAGGAACAAGATAAGGATTTTCACTTTCACTACTGCTATTCAATGTAGTAGTACGGGAAGTCCTAGCCAGAGGAATTAAGCAAGAAAAACAAAAACAACTTGCAAATTTAGGAAGAAGTGAATCGATCTCTATTTGCAGATGATGTGTCTATATAGAAAATCTCAAATAATTCACCAAAAAAACTAACACAAAGTTGCAGGGTACAAAACTTTATAAAAATTAAAAACTTTTGTGCATTAAAGAACATTTTCAATAAAGTGAAAAAAGCCCTACATAATGGGGAAAATATTTGCAAATTATATATCCAATAAGGTGTTAGCATTCAGAATATATAGAGAATTCTTACAACTCAATAACAAAAAGAACTCAATTTAAAAATGGGCAAAGAACTTGAATGGACATTTATCCAAAAAAGATACGGAAACGACGCCAGGCGCGGTGGCTCACGCCTGTAATCCCAGCACTTTGGGAGGCCAAGGCGGGTGGATCACCTGAGGCCAGGAGTTCAAGACCAGCCTGACCAACATGGTGAAACCCTGTCTTAAAAATAAATAAATAAAAATAAAATAAGTTTTAAAAATAAATAATTTTAAACAGATATGGAAGTGGCCAACAGTATATGAAAAGATCCTCAATGTCACTAATCATTAGAAAAATGCAAATCAAAACCACAATGACCACTTCACACCTACTGAAATGCCTATAATTTTTTTTTTTTTTGAGATGGAGTTTCACTCTTGTTGCCTAGGTTGGAGTGCAATGGTGCAATCTGGGTTCACTGCAACCTCCGCCTCCCAGGTTCAAGTGATTCTCCTGCCTCAGCCTCCCAAGTAGCTGGGATTACAGGCGCCTGCCACCACACCTGGCTAAATTTTTTTTTTTTTTTTTGTATTTTTAGTAAAGACAGCATTTCACCATGTTGGCCAGGCTGGTCTATAATTTTTTATTTTTAAAAACTAAGTCTCAAGGAGGATGTACAAAAAAAAAAAATAGAAACTTCATACATTGCTAGATGAATATAAAACGGTGCAGCTGCTATGGAAAAGCATGGCAGTTCCCCAAAAAGTTAGACATAGAATTGCCATATGACCCAGCAATTCCACTGCTAGGTATAAATAAAAGAGAAATGAAAACATACATCCACACAGAAGCTTGTACACTAATGTTTATAGCAGCATTTGTGATGGCCAAAATGTGGAAACAACACAAATGATCATCAATGAATGAATGGATAAACAAATTTTGGTACACACACAGGCACCCATGACAAACTATTATTCAGGCATACAAAGGAATGACATACTGATACATGCTGCAACTTGGATAAACCTCAAAAGCATTACATTAAGTGAAAGAAACCAGTACTATGTTTAGGCAACTCCATAGAGACAGAAAGTGGATTAGTGATTGATACAGTTTGGCTGTGTCCCCGCCCAAAATCTTGAATTGTGATCAAAATTGTAATCCCCATGCGGTGGGGGCAGGACCTTGTGGGAGGTGATTACATCATGGGGACAGCTCCCCCACTGTTCTCGTGGTAGTGAGTGCATTCTCATGAGATCTGATGGTTTTATAAGGGGCTTTTCCTCCTTAGCCCAGCACTTCTCTCTCCTGCTGCCATGTGAAGAAGGGCATGTTTTCTTCCCTTTTGCCGTGATTGTAAGTTTCCTGTGTCTTCCCCAGCCATACAGAACTGACAGTCAATTGAACCTCTTTCCTTTGTAAATTTAGCCAATCTCAGGCAATTCATAATAGTGTGAGAATGGACTAATACAGGCCAATACTTGGGAGGCTGAGGCAGGAGAATCACTTGAACCTGGAAGGTAGAGGTTACAGTGAGCCAAGATCACACCACTGCACCCCACCCTGGGTGACAGAGTGAGACCCTATCTCAAAAAAAAAAAAATGCAAGTACAAGCAAACTATAAGAAGATGGCAGAGCTGACACTTGAACTACCAGGACCCCTTTCCCAGCCACATTATAAAGATAAAACAGCAACTGACATGCTCAGTTTCACTGATCTCACTTTAAATACTATGAGATTTTTCTACTGAAAGCAAAAATATTATTTGTATTGATACTAAATAAAACTTTTATTTGTTAAAATTAAGTGGTCTGGAAAATGTTACCAATCTCATGTGTGTGATATTTTGTTTTAAAGTGTTTTGTAGATCGTGTTTATTGCTTAGGAGAAATTTAAATTACCCAACCAAGAGACCTTGAAAAGACTTCCTTCTTTTTCTCCATTCCTGCCTTCTCAGGTGCTTCCTAAACATTCCCTTCACCAGCAGAACTTTTTCAAACTCATCGCACTTATCTTTAACTCTCTAAAATATTTTAGTACTATGACCTGAATCTTACTTAATTCTCTATTTTTTTTAACAAGCTAACGAGCAAAAAGCTCCCCCGTATGTATGTATATACGTATGTATCTGAGACAAGGTCACGCTTTGTTGCCCAGGCTGGAGTGCAGTGGTACAATCACAGCTCACTGCAGCCTCAACCTCTCAGGCTCAAATGATCCTCCTACCTCAGCCTCCTGAGTAGGTGAGACTACAGGCAGATAGCTTGAGCTCAGGATTTTGAGACCAGCCTGGGCCACATAGTGGGCCCTCATCTCTACTAAAATTCAGAAAAATTAGCTGGGCATGGTGGGGCGTGCCTGTGGTCTCAGCTACTTGGGAGCCTGAGGGAGGAGGATGGCTTGGTCCCAGGAGATGGAGGCTGCAGTGAGCTATGCTCAGACCACTGCACTCCAACCTGGGTGACAGAGAAACCCTGTCTCAAAAACAACAACAAACAAATGAACAAAAAAAATATTAAATAAGCATAGCTGTGGTCAGGGAACTTACAAGCCTACAGAAGAGATAAACTCAACAAATAATCAACAGAGACATGCCTAGTGACTAAATACGTCAAAACATTTTCCCGAGAGATTTAGCCATTTCTGAGGAACTTATGCTCGTTTCTGTCTCCTGGAATCTCATGAGGCAGGCTGAGGGCGAGGTGGACCCAAGTCGCATTTCTTTCCACCCGTACACACACACACACCCTTTAGCTACCAGTAGTGGAGCCTAGAAAGGAATTGCAGAGGTGGAGGGGGAAGAATTTGAACAAGAATCCTACGATCTTTCTGATAGGGAAGGGACCAAGATTCAAACTGATTGTTTTGTTTAGTTTTGTTTTGAATAGTCCAATCTTTATTTAAAGATCTAATCTGCCAGCTCAGCGTTTTCCACTAACTTGGGGAGCTGAAACTTTCACAGGCTTCACAATCCTTTGCTTAGGTGCTGCCTTCGTGGGTGCCTTAGCAGCAGCTGCCGCGGTCTTCCGGGATGCCTGCTTAGCCTTTTTTGCTTCCTTAGCAGCCCTCAGAGCTTTTTCTCGTTGAGCCTTTCTAACTCCATGTTTCTGATTCTTCTTGGCCATTATATCAGCAAGAGATGCACCAGTAATGTCCCTCTGGAATTTGATTGCTCGGCAGGTTCTTTTCTCTTGAATTTCTTCCGACTGTCCCTTTTTGTGCTTCCTTCTGTCGAGGACAGCCCAGTTTATCTGCTGAGGATTCCTCTTGAAAAGAAACCGCGACTTCCATTTTGCATTAAGAAAGTGGAAAACCGACAGGTGCGGTGGCTCGCACCTGTAATCCCCAGCACTTTGGGAGGCTGAGACGGGCATATTGCCTGAGCTCAGGAGTTCGAAACCAGCCTGGGCAACACTGTGAAACCCTGTCTCTACTAAAATAGTACAAAAAATAAGCCGGGCGTGTTGGCGTGCGCCCATAGTCCCAGCTACTTGGGAGGCTGAGGCCAGAGAATTGCTTGAACCCAGGAGGCGGAGGTTGCAGTGAGCCAAGGTCCGCCACGGCGCTCCAGCCTGGGAGACACAGCAAGACTCCATCTCAACAACAACAAAAAAAAGAAACTGGAAAACCTTCCTGTAGGTCCTGGCATGGCGCCTCCGTGTCTGAGATAGATCTTGTACCCGCTGAAACTGCACAGTTTGACCTTCATGGCAGCAGCTCCACAGGAGGAAAAAAGATGGCAAAGAGAAGAGATTCAAAGTTTTTGGAACATGTCTAGAAGTACCTAGGTGGCATGAGGGAGCTGCAGCAGGAAGGAGGAGGGCTTCTTCAGAAAGAGGCCGGAGCAGTGGACACGAATTGGAAGGGGAAGGGGTTTGTAGAATCAGGGCCACGAAGTGGCTCAACCCGACGTGGGCCCCATTCAGCCCCTTTGGGTGGAGGAGTCTGAACTGCAAGGAGCGGCCGCGTGTGGGCACAACTGAAGAACTGTGTCTGCCTGTGAAGTGTCGTAGCAGTGGGAACCCAGGCCCACCTGGTGGGAGCACCCAGAGGTGAGCCTCACTCTTGAGAGAGGAACTTCTTCTCAGCCCATTCTGAGAAAGCAGTGGTGGCTGTCATCATGGAAGCAAGGGTGTGCTTGGGTGGCCATCAGCGTGGAAGAAAGACAGGCTCAGTGGGAGACATGCCTCAGTCATCACAGTGAACCACTGGAGACATGGCAGAGGTGACAGCAGCACCAGCATCAACATGGCCCCTCAGCAGCCTCCCACCCTGTTTTCCATGTGACGAGCTGGGGCTGCCCCCTTGGCCCTGGAGGCTCCCAGCTTCTTAGGCTGTCCCCAGGAGGCCAGGAGGAGCAACCCTGGGGCAGGGAAAGATATGACACGTTGCCTGCCTGCGCAGGTTGGAGGTGGCTTTGCAGCTCATGTATTAAACTTGGGGCACCTTCTGTTAGACCAGCATTCACACCCCAAATAGTGTATGCACAGTTATGAATGACTTTAATGAAAATGAAGGTCCCTACTGGCTGCCCTGGAACATGTGCCCAACCTTGAGCTGTGGCAGTTCACTCGCCTCCTGCCAACCCTCCCCAGTCTTCAGGTTTGTGCTTCCAGAGCACAGCAGTCTGGCCCAGTGCAGAAGGGGAGAGACAAAAAACAGGAGTGTCAACTTCTGGGGGCAGCAATTTACACTGGCCTTAAAGAACCTTTTCAGGCCGGGCATGGTGGCTCACGCCTATAATCCTAGCACTTTGGGAGGCCAAGGTGGGTGGATCACCTGAGGTCAGGAGTTCAAGACCAGCCTGACCAACATGGTGAAACCCCATCTTTAAAAGAAAAAAAAAAAAAGAACCCCTTTTTTTTTTTTTTTTTTTTAATGAAGACGGGGTTTCACCATGTTAGGCTGAAGTCCCAACCTCAGGTGATCCGCTCACCTCGGCCTCCAAAGTGCTTGGATTACAGGCATGAGCCACCACACCGGCCAAAAAAAAAGAACCTTTTCATGAGCATATGTGCAATAGATTTACTTTTACCCTACTCAGGAGAATCAGCATTAAAGAAGACATACAGAGGCTGTTTATCAAGAGGCAGTATGCATCTGTGATCGAAAAAAATAGACGAATTGGCCCATACTGCTTCTCTTGAACCATTCAGACCTACTGCAATATAAGTAATTAATTGTGGAGAAAAAAAGTGATAGCTATTACTCAGTTACAATTTGCCAGGCATTGTGTAAGCCCATTATTTGTGTCACCTTCTTTACTCCTTGGATACTATTGATAGCCTCAATTTACATGTGAGCAAACTTTGTGAGGCTTAGGCAAATTCCGAAAATCACACAGCTAGCTACTCTACGAAGGAGGTACTCTTATTATTCCCGTTTTATAGATGCAGAAGCTGAGGCAAACCTGGGATTTGCTTCTGGGTCCTCCTGACTTCAGATTCCAAACTTCCAGCATCAGGATTCACTACCCCTCTGTGATGACTAACACAGAAGTGTGTAAAGGTGCAATGGTGTAAGTGGAGAGGGATCCTGGAGAAGGCAGAGGTGGAAGGGATATTTATTTTATCACTGCACACAAGGCCAGAGTTTCCAATTTGGGATTTTGAAAACTTTGTATTTATAAAGAATAATACCCTGATCAAGAAATTGATAAAGTTTTAGGCCAGGCATGGTGGCTTACGCCTATAATCCCAACATTTCAGGAGGCCAAGGCGGGAGGCTTGCTTGAGCCCAGGAGTTCGAGACCAGCCTGGGCAACGCAGTGGGATCTTATCTCTACAAGTAATTTTTTAAATTAGCTGAACGTGGTGGCATGCACCTGTGGTCCCAGCTACTCGGGAGGCTGAGGCAGGAGAATCTATCAAGTCCAGGAGATCAAGGCTGCAGTGAACCATAATCACATCACCGCACTCTAGCCTTAGTCACAGAGTGAGATCCTATCTCTAGGAGAAAAAAAAAAAAAAGAAATTGATAAAGTTCTCCTTCTCTTTTAAAATGTACATATTCTGGCTGGGCTCAGTGGCCTGCAATCCCAGCACTTTGGGAGGCTGAGGGGGGAGAATTGCTTGAGCTAGGAGTTTAAGGATCAGCCTGGGCAACATTGTGAGGCCCCCATCTCTGTTACACTAAATAAATAAAATAAAATATAAATATCCCTATGAAGGGTCATAATGTAAGAGTAGATTACATTATTTCATTGTATTACGTAATAAAATAAAATTAGTTATTTTATTTTGCTTCTTAGTTTCAATGGTAACCTGAGTGGATTTTCATGAGGAGAATGGCAAAATGATGGTGAAGAGGACAACGTTGACTCTGAGTTAATGAAAGAGAAATTTTCCCCGGCTGCATAATTTCTTTTAGCTCCCATCCTGTGCCCCATGTCTTGTCAAGACAATCTTTTTCCTGGTTGCAGAGAGTCCTCACCTGCCCTGGACTGTCTGAGGGTGGGTTTGTTCCCTTCCCCAAGCTGGACAAAGCCTGAGGCCCATAGAGCCAGCCGATTTATTCGTTTCAACATGTAACAATTACTTTCCTTTTCAGAGTCCTCTCTGGGTGTCCAGGGTGTAAAATGAATCTCAAGAAGGTCCTTCCCAGAGGGAACCAGGAAAAACTGGCTAATCTGGAAAGCGTCAGAGACTAGATCTGGGGCAGATAAGCAGCAGACTCCTGGAGGGCCTGGGAATGAGCTGAGAACCAGGGGGCGGGACCGGCAACTCACAGGACAGGATCTAGTCAGAGGCATTTGGTTTCCTTCAGGCAGTATTTTTATAAGTTACTATTGCAGCATCTAAAGGTTAGGAGTTTTCACATACAAGTCTAGATTGGCACCACCTTTTCTTGAAAAAGCAGAGGTATCGGCAACTGGGCCTATATCAAGGTAACTCCCACATGGGGTGAGGCCAGAGTTGCCCCCAAGACCCCTTGGGTCTGCCCACCACCCCTATTAGGCACAGCTCCTCCTGCCCAGCTTGCCTCTGACCCTTAGCTCTGCAAGTCAAGGAACTCGGCTCTCCTGAGGGCAGGGCAGCCTCAGCAGGAGTTGCCCTCCAGAAGTTGCCCATGGTAAGCCCGCGGGGCTGAATCTTCAGGTGGGATCTGATGTCTAGAAAAGGTCTTTCCTCATCCAGATTGGCCAGATGGGAATCAGCCCAGACAGCACCATTCCAAAGTGTCGGGAGTCCCACCATCCCGCAGGGGGCCAGTCAGTCCACATCAGGGGAGCTCAGCACATGTCCAGCGTGATCTGAGAAGGGCCCCCAGGGCCACCCATGACATGGAGGACTTTGGGAGATTTCTGGGAATGTTAATCATCTTCCTGTTTCCTCTTAGTGGTTAACAATAAATGTCTTTGAACAAAACATGTCCTGTGAATTTGTTTGAGGGGGCAACAAAGAGGACAAGCTGGGGAGACTGGGTACTCCATAGTCAGCCTTCCAAGGGAAGGAAACTCCAAAAGATAGAGAAGTACAAGTGAGTTTAAATCTGGGACCAAGAGCTGACGTGTTGAACCCACCAAGGCCTTGGTTACGCCTGCTCTTTCACTCCGAGCCAAAGAGATTCCTCGCCCAGTGCTATGCTGGAGCCGGCTCCTACTGGTTTACAAAAGCTGACTGGGCTCACCTCCCCTTAACTGCACAGTGACTTCATATTGACAGCTAGAAATCAGCCACCATGGGAGTGTTTACACTGCAGAAATGGGCAAATGCTACAAATCAGAGCTCCCCCGACCTACCCCAGTCCCACATAAGACTGTTACATGTTTGCCCGCGTATCACGTGCTGGTTCTGTTGTGGACCATGGGCAGATCAGGCATAGGACTGGCTTCTGGGCACAGGTCGTACCCCAGGAAGAGAAGCTTCCGAACTCAACGTCCACCCATGGATCCCAAGCTGGAAATGAACCAGGCCAGCAGTAAGCTAAACCAAAACTCAGCAGGAGTTCTCAGCTACACTTAATGGGCACTGGCTTCCTCCTTTTCCTGATTGTTTCTCCAGAGACCCCAGGCCTGAAGAGAGGCTTTCTTGTCTCTGGGCTGAATTTTCTTTATTTTCTCTGAGCTAAATTTATACAGGAAGAGAAGGGCTAGGGCTGAAGTTCATGTTGTCACAAAACCCATTCAAAGTATTAGCTGGGCACCTTTCCACCTCCCTGGAGAGCTGACAACTGGCCCATATCCAGGAAGGGCTCCGTGCTGCAGAAAGTATCCACAAGATGTGTGGAATGGTGGAAGGAAGAGCTGGAAAGGGGGAAAGGAGCACTTTCTCAATAATCCTAATCTTTCTCTTCCTAGATGGCCTTGGAAACCTCCTTCACTCTCCTCCGGCCAGCCTAATTCGGGGCCACGCCCATGGTTGTACCATCAGCCATGGATGTTCTTCTCAGATATCCTAATTCCTTTCATCTGTCATGCCCTTGATCCAACCAGAGATGCTCTGCAGTATCACAGACAGCACCAGAGCCTCGTCTCTTTTATTTTCTCCCTGCTGGACACTCTTCCCTCCTAGCAAGGAAGTGAACGTTGACCTCGACCACTCGCCAGCTCCTTCCCTTCCCCTGTTTTCCCCTGGACCACATCATCCAGCTGAACCTTGGTGATTATCCACTCAAGAAAACAGAGTTATACAGGGAACAAATGTAACTGTAGTATGTGGCAGGGCTGAGAGCAAAAGTGACATAATCATAATTATGTAAATATTTGAAAGTCAATTTAATCAGAGATCGTCAAACAACCAACATAGGAGGCAACAAGAGATTCAGACCCCACTGGGATCACATGGGGAAGTGGCTGGAGGACGCCCAGCTCCCAAGCGGCTCTCAGCCAGTGAAACAGCGATTTCCTTTCCCAGGTTCAACTACTGACTTTGTTTTCTTTTAATTGAGACAGGGTCTCACTCTGTCACCCAGGCTGCAGTGCCCTGGCACAATCTGGGCTCACTGTAGCCTCAAACCCCTGGGCTAAAGTGATCCTCCTCCCTCAGCCACCTGAGTAGCTGGGACCACAGGTGCACATCACCATGCCCAGCTAATTTTTTTCTTTTTTGTAGAATCAGGGTCTCACTGTATTGTCCAGGCTGGTCTTGAACTCCTGGGCTCAAGCGATCCGCCCATTTCAGCTTCCCAAAATCCTGGAATTATAGGCATGAGCCACTGCATCCAGCCACCTACTGACTTTGTGTGTGTGTGTGTGTGATGGAGTTTTGCTCTTGTTGCCAGTGCAATGGTGCAGTCTCAGCTCACTGCAACCTCTGCCTCCCGGGTTCAAGCCGTTCTCCTGCCTAAGTAGCTGGGACTATAGGCATGTGCCACCTTCCCTGGCTAATTTTGTATTTTTAGTAGAGATGGGGTTTCTCCATGTTGGTCAGGCTGGTCTCAAACTCCCGACCTCAGGTGATCTGCCCGTCTTGGCCTCCCAAAGTGCTGGGATTACAGGCGTGAGCCACTGCGCCCGGCCCTACTGACTCTTCCTAGGAGGACAGCTCTTTCGTCCTGGGGCCACCTTGCTGGGACCAGCTTTCAGCTGTCAGGGCCACCTGAGGAGCCCCTCCTGCCCCCCACTTGCCTTTCCTCTGGCTCCTCTCCAGTTCTCCTATCCTTCTTACGGTCTTTCTTTTCTATCCTATATTCTCCTCAAGTCTGTCCTTCCAGATCAAGGATGGACCCAGGAAATCAAGGGACACCAAGTGCCAGGGAGGCCTGGGCAAGCCACAGGCACAAGGTACCAGCTATAGCAACAGCTGCAGCCCAGGGCTGAACATGACTGCTGCTGGAGCTCCTACTTATCTGGAGGTGGCAACCCATTCAAATATCTTTGCTTAGGCCAAGAGCCTGAATAGATTTAAAAAAAAAAAAAAAAAAACTGGTTCAGGCCAGGCATAGTTGCTCATGTCTGTAATCCCAGCACTTTGGGAGGCCAAGGTGGGAGGATCACCTGAGGTCAGGAGTTTGAGACCAGCCTGGCCAACATGGTGAAACCCCATCTCTACTAAAAAAAAAAAATACAAAAATTACCTGGGCGTGGTGGTGTGCGCCTGCAATCCCAACTACCCCGGAGGCTGAGGCAGGAGAATCGCTTGAACCCAGGAGGCAGAGTTTGCAGTGAGCCGAGATTTTGACATTGCACTCCAGCCTGGTGACAAAAGCAAAACTGCATCTCAAAAAAAAAAAAAGAAAAAGGAGGCGTCTAAGGCTGTGAGTTGGTTTTCTGAGTCTCAAAATCATACCAGAGTTTTCAGTCAGGTGTGCACTGCAGAGCATATGCCGCAAACACTCCACCAGCATCCTCCAATCAGGAAATGAGCTTTCCTTACCTTTCTGGAAATACTCTTGGATTTTCCCTCGGACCCGCAGGCAACTCTCCAAGGCTCTGTGTACCCACACTCCTTGCTTACGTGCTTTTTCACTCCCACTCCTTTCGCAACTCAAGTCAGTCCTGCTGCCTTTTCGTGCCCAACAACATCTGCCCCTCCTCAAGCACTGGGTGGGGTCCTGGGCCCAGTGAAAGGCAGTGAACATACACAGGTGTCACAGCACGCTAACCTAGCCTTGCCTAGCTCTCTGAAAGAAAGCCTGCGGCAGAAGGGAGAGAAGCGGCCCCAAGTGCAGCTGAAGCACTCCTTAGGAGTCAGCCGAGACCCTCCGTCCAAGCAGGGCCAGATCCTTGCACTTGGCCATGATAAGGAGAGGCTTCCAGGTGATGGCAAGACTTGGCCACCACAGAGGCCTTCTTGGGGCCCCCCGTGTCCTGCCCAGACTCAACCCTGCCTCAGCATTTGGATCCTCCACAGACTCTCCGGTGAGTGAGTTCCCAGCTCAGCCAGATGCGCAGCCTTTTCCCAAGAGCCTAGGGCTTAAGGAGCACCCCAGATCTCCTCTTCCCAGCCCATGGCCAGGGTAGGTGGAGAGTATTTGGAGAAGCTATTTGATTTGGCAAAGGGAAGGTGCCTTGGGATACCAAGCGGCCCTGATTCTGAACTAAAACCACCAGGAGACCTGCATCCTGCTCTGAGCCTTGTGTGGCCACCAACAAATCGCTTTCCTCCTATGGGACTCAGACTATTGCAGCAAAGCTGGGGTATCCCCTGACGGAGGACCCTCTCTGTGGTATTGGCAAGCAGCTTGCATGCTGCCCACAGTTGTGACTGCTGTGCAAGCAGGTGACGCTACAGAGGACTTCCTTATGTCACACAAACGGGCACATAGTCTGTGCCCCATACGCGGCACCACACCTCTGTGGGAGCCACATGTGTTTCAAAGGTGCCACCCTGCCCAGGTAGGCCCACAGCAGCGGGCAGAGCTGGAGTCGTCCCTGAGGCAGGGTGACTAGAGTGGTCCTCCACAACTGTGACCCTGCCCTGCAGAGGAGACAGCATGGTGCAACCACCAGCTCTCACAGTCACGTGCTTACCAATCTTGGCCATATTCCCTCAGTTTCCCCATCTGTACAGCGAGGCTGATATGAGCAGTTGTCGGCTTTACAGAACTGCTCACAGGTTTTAAGCAGGACAAGGGTAACACACCGCACTGAGCAACATGCCCATCATCTCCGGCCCCACTTACTGCCTGCCCTTCCTTTGCTATTTAGAGCCCCTGTGTCCTGCCACCCACAGGGGTCCTCAAACCCCCTGCAGGGAAGATGGGCCCTTTCCCTTGGGTCAATTCTCCTCTGGCAGAAGGGATTGAGAACCCCCAGCACCCAGGAACAGCTGTGTAGAGGTCCCGAGCCCAGGCAGCAGCCCCTCTCCAGGACGCTGTCTCGTCCTTCTGATTTTTCCTGCCCAGGTCTCAAAATTATGCTCAGAGAAGACAGACTTGAAGGATTATGCCCTTCCCAATGCCAGCTGGTGCTCGGACCTGCTGAGCCTGTACCAAGAATTTCTGGAGAAAACCAAGTCTAGCAGCTGGGTCAAGTTGCCCTCCTACAAGTCCAACAGAGATCACATGCGGGGATTCAAACTCCCATTCCGACTGGAAGTTTCCTCGGGTAAGGCCAGGATCGTGAGCACACACACCCCAGCCGCCCTTCCCTGTGTTCTAAGACTCTCAGAAGCAGCTTCACAGGCGACCTTCCAGTTCTCAGCCCAGTTCTTCCTGCTGTCCAATTCCACCCCTTACGCTGCAGCCCCAAGCAACAGGCAGGCAGGGTGACCTCCCAGGTCTCCAGCTCCCCTCCTCCCCTCCCCCCATCTGACGCACCACACCCGGCTGGGCCCACCTTTGCTCCCAGCCAAGCCTGTCCCCACTGGAAGACAGCTAGCCCAGCTCCCGCCCTGACTTCTCACTGGCTGCTCCTCCCTAACTATCAAGCCTCATCCCAAGCTTTCCCCTCCAACCCCATGAAAACCCCTGGACACCGCACCCCCTCCAACCCCGTGAAAACCCTTGGACACCGCACCCCCTCCA
>NW_022437109.1:139720-149970 GCF_009761245.1 Sapajus apella
CACCCCCTCCAACCCCGTGAAAACCCTTGGACACCGCACCCCCTCCACTGCAGGCCTTGCACACCATCCCTGCTCTGTGGGGTCTGGAGCAGCACTCCTGAAAGACCCATTGGCTCCTAATGATATAGAGCTTCCACCTTCGTGTGTCTGTGTGTGTGTGTGTGCGTGTGTGTGTGTGTGTGCACGCATGTGTATCTTCCTGTCTCTGTCATTCACATATGTGGTCTCCCTACCCAGTGATGAATGAGTGGTACAGGGGACAACTACCCTTGGATTTATGACACAAACAAAGCAGGGATACCAACCAATAATTTTTTAAAAAGAATTTGGTACTTCTGGCCAGGCACTGTGGCTCACGCCTGTAATCCCAGCACTTTGGGAGGTCGAGACGGGTGGATCACTTGAGGTCAGGAGTCCAAGACCAGCCTGGCCAAATGGTGAAACCCTGTCTCTGCCAAAAATACAAGAGTCAGCTGGGCGTGGTAGCGGGCACCTGTAATCCCAGCTACTGGGGAGACTGAGGCAGGGTGAATAGCTTGAACCCAGGAGGCGGAGGTTGCAATGAGCCAAGGTTGTGCCACTGCACTCCAGCCTGGGCAAGAGAGCAAGACTCCATCTCCCAGAAAAAAAAAAAGAATTTGGTACTTCTAAAAAAGAATGTAGTGCCGGGCGTGGTGGCTCAAGCCTGTAATCCCAGCACTTTGGGAGGCCGAGGCGGGTGGATCACGAGGTCAAGGGATCGAGACCATCCTGGTCAACATGGTGAAACCCCGTCTCTACTAAAAATACAAAACATTAGCTGGGCATGGTGGCGCGTGCCTGTAATCCCAGCTACTCAGGAGGCTGAGGCAGGAGAATTGCCTGAACCCAGGAGGCGGAGGTTGCAGTGAGCCGAGATCGCGCCATTGCACTCCAGCCTGGGTAACAAGAGCAAAATTCTGTCTCAAAAAAAAAAAAAGAATGTAGTAGTGGTAGTTGTCTTAGAAAACAAATCAGAACGTTGATGGACTTTTCTGCTCTCATTTTACTGTTTAGTGTTATTCTTTTGAATTATATGTGGATTACATAATTACATTTCAATTTTCAATGCTTACGGCCTCCTAAATTCTTGCCCTAGCCCTGATCCTAGCTCCATTCTCAGCCAGGACACTTCCTGCTTGTTTCTCCCTAGACAGAAGGGCTCTGTGAGGACAGCAACTGTGCCTCTGCTCCCAGAGGGAAGGCTCGCTGGGGGTGGGCCTGGTGTCTTCTGGTTTTCTCTTCTTAATCTTGTACCAGAGGCAAGACTCAACCACACGGTGCTGCCTCCTGACCACACCCCGCCTTTTCTGGCTGTGACACTGCTTATCTCTCCCCAGGCAAAGGTGACTGGCGCATCCTCACCAGGTACATCCAAGTGGAAGGACAAGGCTATGAGTATGTCATCTTTTTCCACCCACCCAAGAAGTCAGTCTTTCTTTTCCAACCAGGCCCCTACCTGGAGGGCCCCCCAGGGTAAGGTCGCCAGTAAAACCTTGGCTGCCTCCTGGGCTTGGCTCAGCAAGGCAGGTTCAGCACCCACTAGGCTGGCCCTGGAGTCTGTATCTTTCTCTAAGGGGTGAGGATGGGAGTGTGGGGCATGGGCTTCAGCCTCACAATACCAGGCCTGGAAGGACATACAGCATTATCTGGCCCAGTTCCCACTGTGCAGATAAAGGCTCCTCATCAAACTCTCAAACTTTTCCAGACAAAAGACCTACAAGGCCACTTTGAGAAGAATGTGGTACACTTGGAAGAGGGCAAGATCTGGAATCTAGACTCTGACTTCCTGTCCTGCTCGGCTGCTGCTGGCTGTGGGACTCTGAGCAAGCAATCTGACCCCTGGTCTTTAGTCTTCTTACCTGAAACCTGGGGCAATAATGTCTACCTGCCAGGGTGACCAGAGACATGATCTTATGGGCCTATGTGTGCACGCTCATGAACATAAAGCACGGTATAGTATCAGACACTGCTCATCCAAAACCTAGGCTCTACTCATGGGGAAATGGAGGTGCACACAGCTAAAGTAACTTCCCAAGGCAGCACCAGCAATCAAAGTCAGATGCAGGGCTCTATTCTGAGAGGTGAGAGTCAAAGTCCACTCTTCTCTCCACTACACTCTGCTGCCTCCAGGCTTGGAACAGACCTAGGGAGGAATGCACACTGGGCATAAATGTGTCCACAGGCTGGCCTGGGCCACCAAGTTCATGGTTGTCCTTCTTCTCCTCCATCCCTATGCCTGCTCCCGACAGTCACTGAAAGCTGGAGGTGGCACTAGAGCTCCTGCAAGGGAAAGAGAGACAGAGAGGGCAGGAGTGGCTTTAGGGTCCTGAGGCCTGAGAGGGGCTCAACTGGGGTTAAATAGAATCCAGACTGCTAAATAGATGTCAGGGCCTCCAGAGGCTGTGGATGCCAACTGCAGCCCTCAGTCACCCTGGTCATCCCAAAGGAGTCCTCCACCAGGACACCGCTCCACACACTAGGATGTGCAGATACTAGTGAAAAATTCGTGTGTGAAGATTTCAATTTCGATTAGGATATGAAGAATTGCTCAGAACCCTGCCCAGGCCAGGGACCCACCCCCTCTTCTGAAGCATGGTTGACTTTTATTTAGGGGCTGATGGAGGTAAAGCCAAAGAGGCAGAGGAGAGCCATCCAACACCGAGGCCAGTCAGTGGATTGAGGGGTTGGGGAGGTCCAGATTAGTATCCACCAGGCCCCTAGACCACGGGGAGTGGGAAGGAAGAGTTACTCGTTGACCAAGAGCTACTCTGAAGATCCACATATTGGCCAGTGGGTCCCTAGCCTGGCCAGTGAGGACAAGAAGGAGAGAGTTGGGTTTGAATTCTTTGACACCAACTCCTTTCACCCTCTTTCAAGCAATTTGGGAGGCAGAGAGGGAAGTGCCTACAAAGTGTGTAAATTATGTTTGCAAACTTTTATTTAATCCGCTGAGATCAAAATTATTCTTACTCACAATTCATGGTGGAAAAACTAAGTCTCAGAAAGATTTAGCAATCTGCTCAAGATCAAACAGGCAATGAGCAATGGGGCAAGGAGTCCAACTGGGTGAGTGTGGCTGCATGGCCCCCAGCTTTCTCACCGAAGAAGCAGGGAAGGAAGGGTATGGGAAAGCCACTGGTCACAGGAGCAGGAAGGTAACCCACGGCAGTAGAGCATGGACAGCTGATCTGGGTCTGTGGAGAATTGGGACTGTGGTTTTGAAAATTAGGAACTCAAGCCAGGCGTGGTGGCTCACGCCTGTAATCCCAGCACTTCGGGAGGCCGAGGTGGGTGGATTACCTGAGGTCAGGAGTTCAAAACCAGCCTGGCCATCATGGTGAAATCCCATCTTTAAAAAAACAAAAAAAAATCAGGAACTCAAATCCATTTGGTGCTATTGGAATTCTAAAATTGGGTGCCTTTCTATTTTCCCCAAATTAGCCACCCACAAAGTAGCTAACATGAAGCTTGCACAAGCAAGAATGAACATATTATGCTTTTTTTTTTTTTTTTTTTTTTTTTGAGACGGAGTCTTGTTCTATCGCCAGGCACCAGGCTGGAGTACAGCAGTGCAATCTTGGCTCACTGCAACCTCTACTCAGCAGTTTCAAGCGGTTCTCATGTCTCAGCCTCTCAAGTAGTTGAATTACAGGCACTTGCCACCACACCAATTTAGTTTTTGTATTTTTTAATAGAGATGAGGTTTCACCAGGTTGGCCACGCTGGACTGGAACTCCTGACCTCAAGTGATCTACCCACCTCAGCCTCCCAAAGTGCTGGGATTACAGGCATGAGCCACTGCGCCCAGCCATTCTAGGCACTCTAAATAAAGCAAATGTCTGCAGCATTTGAACATTTCAGCTCAATTTCAGCAATGAGCCTGCTGAAGTGGGTTCTCTGCTTTCTGTGGCAACACTGCTCTCAAGTCTGACATGCCAGCCCCTTGATAGGTCATAAGTTATGTTTCACATTTACTTATCTTGACATGTGGGCCCCGCACTGACTGTAGGGACTGGTAAGGTGAGAAACAGCCCAGGGTTGTGCCTCCAAGACTGAGTCAAAAAGTTCAGGGGCTTCTTCATTTCCCGTGTATGCACATCCTTCCAAATTATGGCAATTGTCGCCAGCAATTAGGTAATGAATCAGAAAAGCATTTTCTATTAACTTTATCAGGAAAAAACCGTTTTCCCTGATGAAACAGAATAGTTGTATCAGTGGCTGCAAACACATGCTGAAGCAAATCAGCTCAGCTGATTTTGATGGATTTGATCAGATGGGATGCAGCTGTTTCCTTTCCTGTTTTTCTGCCCTGAGGCTGAAAGTCTGTGTTTGGAAGGGTCTAGGGAAAGGGAGAGGCGGGGTCCCCACAGGAGGGAGGAAAGGCCCAGTGTGGGGGTCCACCCAGCGGCCTCAGCCCAGACCTTACTCCTCACCCCACCCCCACCCCCAGGTTTGCCCATGGCAGTCATGATGGACGAGGCCTTTTCTAAAATTGCCTACCTGGCTGGACAGGGGCTGCTCACACAAAGCCTCAACATCAGGTTCAAAAAGTAAGTAAGGGCCCTTGGGGCACTGGCCAAAGTCACAGCCCTTTTCATCCCTGGGAGTGGCTGTCCTCGGCAGCTGGGGTATGGGAGCCCTGCCTGCCACTCTCCTTCCCAGCCCACTCCCAAGCAGTTCCTCTAGTCCCTCGCCAGGACGCAGCCTCTGCTGTCCAACATTTGGAAGCTGACAAAAAGGCCCTGAGCCTAAGGCCACTTATGAGACCTCGAGGCAGGGAGGAATGAAGAGAGGGAAGAAGACACAGAGGGTGAAGGGGTGGGGGGCCGGGTTCACGTAAGAGGTGGGCTAAGCTGCCTCCTCTCCTAGCTTGATCCCCGTGGGCTCTCTGGTTGTAATGGACATAGAAGTGGAAAAGATAGAAGACCAGAAGCTTTACATGTCCTGCATCGCCCAGAGCAGAGACCAGAAGACAGTCTATGCCAAGTCCTCAGGTAAAGAAGCCCCCAGCCCCACCCCAGGCCCCGTCCTGCCACCACCCACCCCCAGAACAAACAGGAAGAAGGAAAGATGCCAAGGATTCGCCCCAAGCCTCAGTCCATCTTCTTTAGGGTGGGTAGGGCACCTGCTGGAGACACAGACGAAGTGAGGGAGAGCAGAACTAGGGTTTTTTCTGTGTGAGTTATACAACCCGTCCTGAAAAGACAGCACCCAGGTACTGGGTAATTTGATGCCACGTGCTCAGAGTGTCCATCCGTCTCCTGCCATCTCAGTGCAGCTCTTGCAGCTCAGCTCACCCTTCTCTTGCAGGTGTCTTCCTTCAGCTGCAGCTGGAAGAAGGGTCGTCGTCCCAGAAACAGTCACTGTGCCTGCAGGAAAATCTCTCACTGCTTCTCCTGCCTGCCTGGGACCACCACAGAGCAGGGAGGGGTCCTCAAGAAGCAGTTGGTGAGGCGAGGGAAAGGGCTCTTTTTTTTTTCTCTGAGTTAATAAAGTCCCACAGCCCCATTCTCGGCCCAGGGCCTTTCTATGGTTGGAAATCAAACTCTTTCCAGGGCATCCCACATACCCACCTTCCCATTCAGCACCAACTTAAAAGACTTACTGAGTACCTGCCAGGTGCCAGGCACTGAGTGAGGCACCAGGCACCCAGCAGTGACGGACAGGACCCCCGACCTCAAGATGTGCCATCTGGGAGCCAGGGGCCAAATGCACAGAGTGCTCCATCACACTTCTCCCACGCCCACCCTGGCTTCCATCATGAGTGCAGTGTCATCTCAAAGGGAGGAGAGGGCAATTGTACTCCACGAAAGCAATCAGAAAACGCCTTCTAGAAGAAGCTCTTCCTGAACCGTCTCAAAAGTTAAGAGGTGTTCACTAGGCAGGCAGGGGAGGACAGGATGTCTCAGGCAGAGGGAAAATAAGACAAAGGTGCAGAGGTGAAAGTGCACAGGGACTTTGGAGAAGAGCAAGGTGTTGAGGAGGGCAGGCGTTTATGGAAAGAGAAGGTGGGCAGGGCAGGAGCAAGCCACGGGAAGGCTTCATAATCCCTGCTGGAGAGCTGGAACTTTGTCTTGCAGGCAACAGGAAGCCTCTAAAGGCCTTGTGCTGGGGAGTGACAGAGCTTTGTTATTTAGAAAGATGACTCAGTGGCAGTAAGGCATCAGCAAGAATGAAGGCAGGAGCACTGGTCAGGAGAGCCCTGCAGGCTTTACACTAGAGACAGTAAGGGCTTGCAGGGGCTGGGGCCTCCGTGCTGAGAGGTATGGGAAAATGTTACAAATATAGCAAGTGCAGGATTTTGCCACCAGTTATACAGTGTGGCTCTGTGAATGAGAGCTGTCTAGGATGACTCCAAGTTTCTGGCTTGACAGGTTTCCAGGCGATTATCACTGGAAATACAGAAAGAGGTGGGGGTAAAGAATGAGCTCCATTTTACATGCATCGAGCTTGAAGTGCCCATGGAAGTTGTACCATGTGGCAGGTGCCAGCAGGAATGTGGATATGGTGCTATGGGGCTCAGGAGAGACGAGTTACTGATCGACATTGTGAGTCAATATGAAATGTGACCTGAAGCCCCTGGGAATGCGTTAGGCAGAGAGAAAGTGAGAAGGAGGCAAAGGGAATGGCAGAGGTGAGGAGGGACGGGAGATGGGAGGGAGGGAAGAAGAAAAGAGGTCAAATATAGAACCCGAACCTTAGGTCACACTGAGACTTCAAGTTGGGATAGAAGACCAAGGATCCACTACGGAGGCTGAGAACAGGACAGGCACGACCATCCTTCAGAGGAAGAGGCCAGCAGTAGCAAATGCTGACGAGAAGGCAAGGAAGATGAGAATTAAAAAGAAGCCTTTGAGCCAGGTGCAGTGGCTCACGTCTGTAATCCCAACACTTTGGGAGGCCGAGGCGGGAGGATTGCTTGAGGCCAAGAGTTTGAGACCAGCCTGGGCAACAAAGTGAGGCCTTCATCTCTACAAAAAGCAAAATAGTAGGAAAATAAAATAAATCGGCACATCATAAAATTAAAAAGAAGCCTTTGGATTTGGTCATGAAGAAAATGTGGTTTCCTTTGCCAGAGCAATTTTAGGAGGTGGAAGAAAAATCCAGATTACGGTGAATGAAAATATGAACAGGGAATGGGGAAATGAATGTAGATGCTTCTTTCTAGGAATGTTGTTGTTATTCAAGGAAAGATATTTGAGTGTATTATAAATTGCTAGTGGAGAGAGGCTGAAACCTTTAGGAGAAAGAGAAGCAGGGCCGCCATCCAACAGAGCAGCTCTCTTAGAGCTGTCTTGGAAGCCATGGGAGAGCATCAGCATGACTGAGACCAAAGGAAGGAGGAAAAGTATAGATCAGGACAGGAAGCTGAGGAAGTAGAGATCGGGACAGGAAGTTGAGGGGATTCGACCCAGAGTGCTTCAACTTTCTCAGTGACATGGAAGGCAAGGCCATCAGTGGGGAAAGAGCGGTCTGGAGGAAGGGGGATGGTTCGGAAAAGCCGCTGCAGGGATCAGGAAAACAGGTACCAGGTACACGTGTGGCCAAGACATGCTTGAGTGCCCTGCTGGTAGAACACAGGTGTCTGGAGTGGCACCAACCTTAGGAGAGAGGAAGGTGGGAGCCAGCTGGCAAAACTCAAGGGCAATGGTGGGTGAGTCGGGTGAGAACAGTGGAGGGGGAGGAAAGAGAGCAACACGGCTGGTACACATTTCTAAGGACAAAGATTTGCTGTGAGGAAGAACAACAATGGAGGAGGCAAAGGGTGCCCAGGAGAAGTCTGCAGCTCCTCTAAGCCTGGGGAGGCGAAGGATGGGACCAGCTTCCACAGAGAGGGCTATACGAAAGAGGTGACCTGTCCTGAGACTGCCGGAATTCCACTGAGGCTAGTAGGTGGAGGGGATGTTCAGGCGGAGCTTAAGATCAGGGAAGGTTTACCAAAGAATGAGAGCTTCCAGGGCCATATCGTAAAGGACTTTGTTATTAGGTATGGTAAAACCAAATGTTAAAACAGATAAGGCTTTAAATCTCCATAGCTGAACACATATCTTCAAATAGAATGTATTTCTCACTCACATAAAGTTCAGCCAGTGGTGTCTAGGAGTCATTCAGGACCCTGGCTGACAAAAGCTTTGTTATCTCCAATACTAGACTTCCAAAATCGCCCTCGGTGTTGGCATCCAGTTGCCAGATGAGAGAATCCACAAGGGAGATGTTCTGGGTCAGGCCTCCAGGTGGTTCCATTGGCCAGAACTCAGTCACGAGGCCCCCCCCAAACTGCAAAGAAGGCTGGTTAGAAAATACGGTCTAACTATATGTTTTTTGTCTTTTTTTTTTTTTTTTTTTTTTTGTAATCTACAAACTCGACTCAGGTTTTGCCAGTTGCCCACTAATATCCTTTTTGTGGTTCAGGATCCAATTCAGAATCATACACCGCATTCAGTTGTCATGTTGCTTTCTTTTTCTTTTCTTTTTTTTTTTTTTTGAGACAGAGTCTCGATCTGTTGCCCAGGCTGGAGTGCAGTGGTGCAATCTTGGCTCACTGTAACCTCTGCCTTCAAGGTTCAAGCGATTCTCCTGCCTCAGCCTCCAGAGTAGCTGGGATTGCAGTGTGTGCCACCATGGCTGGCTATTTTTTTTTTATTTTTAGTAGAGGTAGGGTTTCACCATGTTAGCCAGGATGGTCTTGGTCTCCGGACCTAGTAATCTGCCCGCCTCAGCCTTCCAAAGTGCTGGGATTACAGGCGTGAGCCATGGCGCCCTGCAGGTGTCATGTTTTTTTAATCCCCTTTCATTTGAAGCAGTTCCTCTTTCTTTGTCTTTCATGACTTTGACCTGGTTTTTTTTTCTTAATTTCTTTTTTTAGAGACAGGGTCCTGCTCTGTTGCCCAGGGTGGAGTGCAGGGACGTGATCATAGATCACTGCAGCTTCAAACTTCTGGGCTCAAGAGATCCTCCTGCCTCAGCCTCCCAAGTAAATGGGACTACAGACGCATGCCACCACGCTCAGCTAATTTTTTTTTTTTTTTTTTTTTTTTTGTATAGATGGGGTTTCTCTATGTTGCCCAAGCTGGTCTCAAACTGCTGGTCTCAAGTGATCCTCCTGCCTTGGCCCCCTGAAGTACAAAAATTACAGGCACGAGCCACTGTTTGGAACCCAGTTCACCGACATGTTTCTCAGAGGGCAAGTTGGTTGTCCTGTGAGGGTTCCAAGGTTTGGATTTCTCCAGTGTTTCCTCATAACTAGATTGAAGTTATGCATTTTTGTCGGCAATATTTCAGCAGCAAGGCTGTGGCCTTCTCAGTGCTTCATGACAAGAGCAACGTGATGCTGATTTGTCCCATTCGTGCCAATGTTCCCTTTGATCAGTTGATCACTGTGGTGTCTGCTATATTTCTCCACTGAAAATTACTATTTTTTTTTTTTTTGAGATGGGGTTTCACCATTTTGGCCAGGATGGTCTTGAACTCCTGACCTCAGGTGATCCACCCGCCTCGGCCTCCCAAAGTGCTGGGATTACAGGTTTGAACCACTGTGCCCAGCCTGAAAATTACTATTTTTATCTTCTTAATAAGTATCTTATTGGGCGATACTTTGAGATTGTATAAATATCCTGTTTCGCATCACACTTTTGCCCATTAATTTTAGCTTTTATTGATCATTCTTGCCTAAGGCAATTATTAGATAGTGGCATGGGAAATTTCTAACGCCATCATCCTTTCAGCATGTTTTCATTCTAATGATATGTTGAAGAAGAAAGTAAAATAGGGGCCAGGCATGGTGGCTCACGCCTGTAATCCCAGCACTTTGGGAGGCCGAGGTGGGTGGATCACTTGAGGTCAGGAGTTTGAGATTAGCCTGGCCAACATAGTGAAGCCCCCATCTCTAACAAAAAATACAAAAATTAGCTGGGTGTGGTGGCACACGCCTGTAATCCCAGAGACTGGGGAGGCTAAGGTGGGAGAATCATTTGAACCTGGGAGGCAGAGGCTGCAGTGAGCTGAGATCATACCACTGTACTCTAGTGTTGGTGACAGAATGAGACTCACAAAAAAAAAGGATGACGACAAAAGAGAAAGAAGAAAGAAAGAAAGAGAAAGAAGAAAGGAAGGAAAGGAAGGAAGGAAGGAAAGAAAGAAGAAAGAGAGAAAGAAAGAAAGAAAAAGAAAAAGAAGAAAGAAAGAGAAAGAAAAAGAAAGAAGGAAGGAAGGAAAGAGAAGGGGAGGGG
>NW_022437109.1:150070-155404 GCF_009761245.1 Sapajus apella
GGGGGGAAGGGGGAGGGGAAGGGGAAGGGGAGGGAAGGGAAGGGAGGAAGAAAGAAAGAGAGAAAAAAGAATGTAAAATGAGTTAGGTGGTAGCCAGCAGCCACGGCCTCAGTTTGACAGGAGGGCCCGTAGAAGATGAAAGAGTCTATGTAAAAACTCTTATTCTGGCAAGTAAAATATTCAGCTTCAGGCATATACTAGGGTTCCAGGATCCAGGGCAGGAGCTGGGTATTCAGGAAATCAGAAGGAATGAAACCCTTTGTGACATGGAACCAGGTCAGAGCGTTGTGTACAAATTCAGCAGCAGTGGTGAGGTAGGAGGGTCAGGCCCCTCTCCAGTACCTAGACCACATGCTTCCTAAGCCATCACTCCCAAATGATGGGCAAAGGATAGGTGGACACGGATTTGAAGGGCCTCAATCCAGCGCCTTCCAAAAGCTACAGATGTACTGGAGGCCATAGCCCAAAAGTTTATGACAATCAACAATTTCCTCTCCCATCCACCCGCATAAAAACCTTTTCTCCTGCACTTTCACGGTGCCCGTGATACCTACACTCTAGACCCAGAGTCTAAATTACTGTATACTAAAATGCTGGTTGCTCTTCATTCATGGTCAAGGAGAGTCTAATCTTCATTCAAACACTCCCAGAAGAAGGAAGGAAATACATTCCATCCTTCCTATGCAGTTAGGAAAAGGAGGAGGCTGCAGTGTTTACAGCTCATCGATCACAGCCAGTTGCAGATTTCTTTGTTCCATCTCCACTCCCGCTGCTTCACTTGACTGGCCTAAAGAGAAAAAAGAAAAGGAAGAAAAATTAAACAGCTGTGTTTGAGTTTCCATGCTAAAATAGATTAAATGCATCCCATCGCTTCTCTGCTGAGGTCACTGTCTAAGAGAAACAGGCACAGGGTAGAAATCCACAGAGGTGAGAGCCTCTCAGGCAAGGCCCACAGCCAGGCTGGGAGTGTCAGCCTTGGGTAAGGCCAGCTGGGCAGGTAGGAGTCTTGGAAAGGGAAAATGTCCCAGCTGCTGGGGCACTTCTCTGGTGTCTAGGGTTTGGCAGATGCCTCTCCTCTCTCAGAGGCTGAGCATTACATTGTCTGGCAGAAACAAGGGACATTGCCGCCATCACATTTGGAAGCCCATACCCACCTATAGTGCATTTATGAGGAATGCAGCTACTGCACAGGTAGATGGGGCTGGAATCCAGCAGGCCATTCAGGAAAACGTAAAAGCTCTTTTAAGCAGAGGATGTATGTTCTCCAGATGCCTGAGTCAAGTACCAAGAGAAACCAAAGAATGAATAAGGGCGGTGCAAGGCCAACCAGTTCATGAAGGCAGGGGATGTCAGTAGCTCAGACTAGCTCTTAAAGGAGGGGGCCGCTGAGACCTTTCTGGAACCAAGACTGCAGAGACAGGTCATTCATTGCAGGTCCTGAGAAGAAGGAGCTTCGAGGTGCAGTTATCACCAACCATATCACATGCCAGAGCCCACCATGAGCACTGGTGGCCAAGTCACGCTTAGGCCACCACTAGGCCACAGGACATACAGCGAAGCAAGACTCAAAGCCCGGGGAGCCTTGTAGCAGCTGCCTGCGTCCTGGAGGAAAGGCCTGTCCCCTCTCTGCCTCTCCATCTTGCTTGGACCCAGGAAAGAACACTGTACTGCCTAGACCCTTAAATATCTCTCTGCAGTGGCACCTAGAAAGGAAGGCAGGGCCCTTGGATCACCTGGGAAATTCTCAAGGAGTGGCAGCAATGGCGCTGGGTGAGGTGAGAAGACAGCACTCTGAGTTCCCACTCAAAGGAGAGCTCTGCTCAAATCTGAAGACCCTTCGTGTATAAGAAAGAATAATGCTCTTTGAGATAAAATATATGGGTTCTAATCTCAACTCTGCTGCTGTTTGGCACATCATTTCTTCCTGGGTCTGTTTCCCATTCTGTAAAAATGAGGTTACATGAGGTGACAATGACGTTCCTTCCTTCCAGGTCAGATATTTCATTCTTCCAATCAAGCCAACTTTTGGCTACACATCTGCCAGTCTTGCCTGAGGGCTCACAGATCCCTAGCCTTCCCACATTCTGCTTTATATTGCAGAGGGCCAGCGCCTGGGTGCCTGCAAACTATATTTTCCAGTCTCTTTTGTCAACTGGCTTTGGAGGCCCTGGTGGCACATTGGAAGGTGGGAAGAGGGAGAAGCAAGGTGTGATGGTTAATACGGAGCGTCAACTTGATTGGACTGAAGGATGCAAAGTATTGATCCTGGGTGTGCCTGCAACACAAGTTGCCAAAGGAGATTAACATTTGAACCAGTGGGCTGGGAAGGGCAGCCCCACCCTTAATCTGGGTGGGCACAGTCTAATCAGCTGCCATCAAGGCCAGAATAAAAAGCAGGCAGAAGAATGTGAAAAGACTAGACTGGCTTAGCCTCCCAGCCTACATCTTTCTCCCGTGCTGGATGTTTGCTGCCCTTGGACATTGGACTTCAAGTTCTTCAGCTTTGGACTCAGACTGGCTTCCTTGCTCCTCAGCCTGCAGACAGCCTCTGGTGGGACCTTGTGATCGTGTCAGTTAAAACACCTTAATAAACTCCCCTTTACATAGATATATATTCTATTCATTCTGTCCCTCTAGAGAAGCCTGATGAACACACAAGGGATTTTTCTCCCTTTCTCTTTGCTTTGGGAGGGAACTTAAGTAGTGATTGTGTCTCCATGGTTGCAGATCCTTCTGGACACCCCCTTACCATCCTGTTTGCCTTTTAAACTCTTCTGACACCACAAGCTCCGTGTTAAACTCCCTCCATTGAGCCACTTGGCAAGTGCCATTTTCCTGGCCAGTCCCTGACAAATGCAGCCAGCTTGTGGATGATGTGTGGTCAATTTCAGTCCCACTGGTGCAGAGCCTTCATTTAACATCCACACAGAGAAGGACACGGAAGAGGAGAGGGAGGAGGAAAGTGAACTGTCAAAAATTTAGCACAACCTGGTTAATTCCAAATCTCTGTCCATCTTTCCACTGCTCACTGCACAGCTGAACAGCTAGAGAAAAAACACACAACCATGCTGTCCAGTTTCAGTTTAAAGTCATGATCACTACCCTCAAGAGGGCCCTTAATGCAGTCCTGCAATCATCCTGAGTTCCCAAAGCCATTCATTCTCCTGCTCTCCTAGACAGCTGTTCGAGTCCTTACCCTCTCTACTCAAACTCCTGATACCACACCTTCTCCCTTATCATCACTCTCAGCTGATGATCTTGCTTCCTCTTATGTGGAGAAATCAGAAGCATTCAGAAGAGAACAAGCTTTAGGCAGCACATCTCTCCACCTGCCAGTCTCTACACATTTATTCTACCTTCTCTCCAGCATCTGTCCACACAGCAGGGAAACGACAACCCCTAGACCTATTTCTTATGCACAACATAAGAAATGGTCTTGTCTACCCAGAAATGTTGTTGCACTATTCCAACAACATTTTTTCTTCTTTCCGCATTATCAACTGGAAAGATCCAATAGAAAGCTTTCTATTGGATCTTTCCAATCAACATACAAACATGCCAATGTTTCTCTCATTTAAAAATGTTCCCGGCTGAAGCTCGGTGGCTCACGCCTATAATCCAAGGACTTTGGGAGGCCCAGGTGGGTGGATCACCTGAGGTCAGGAGTTTGAGACCAGCCTGATCAACATGGTGAAACCCCATTTCTACTAAAAATACAAAAATTAGCTGAGCGTGGTGGCACACACTTGCAATTCCAGCTATTCAGGAGGCTGAGGCAGGAGAATCAGTTGAACTCGGGAGGCGGAGGTTGCAGTGAGCCGAGATCACACTGCTGCACTCCAGCCTGGGCAACAGAGTGAGACTCTGTTGCAGAAAAAAAAAATTCCCTTGATTCTACCTCCTCCTCTGGCCATTACCCCACTTCTCCCCTACTCTTTCAGCAAACTCTTCAAGAGAGTTGTCTTTGCTCACTCCTTCTCCTTTCATTCTTTCTTGAGCGCACTTTGATCAAGCTTTTGCCCCACCTTTCCACTGAAACTGCTCTTGTCAAGGTCACAAATAACTTCTCACTGCTAAATCCAATGATCAATTCCCAGTCCTCATCTTACCTCACTTTGCCTCATCCTCTGGCACAGCTGGTTCCTCCTCTCCCCCGCCTCTCAATGTTGGAGCACCCAGGATTCAGTCTTTGGATCCTTTCTCTTTTTACCTATACTTCATCAAGTCTCATGGCTTAAGTTCGGTCTACGCTTCTCCTGGTGTCCACATTTATACTTCCAGCCTGGACCTCTCCTCCGAGCTCCAGACTCCACAGCCTGCTTGACATCTCCACTTGATCTCTAACAGACATCTCAGCTTGAACAGACCCCAAACTGAGCACCTGATTTTGCCTCCTTTCAGTAAACGGCAACTTCATTCTTCCAGTTGCTGCTTCTCTTTCTTTGGATGAAGATGGATCCATCAGGAAATCCTATTTACCCTTATGTTCAGAATAATCCAGAAACTGACTACTACAGTCCTGATCATGTCCCAATCATCTCATCCCAAGATTATTTCAGTTATCCCCTATCTGCTCTCCCTACCGTGACCCTTATCCGCTTCACTCTTTTCTTAACACAGCCACCAGAGAGAAACTTCTAACACATAAGCCAAGTCATATCACTCCTTAGCTTACCACAAGTGGAAGCTAAAATTGCTACAGTGCCTATGAGCCCCGACAGAGTCTGGCCCTGTTTTTTTTTGTTTTTTTGTTTTTTTTTTTTTGAGACGGAGTTTCACTCTTGTTACCCAGGCTGGAGTGCAATGGCGCGATCTCGGCTCACCGCAACCTCCACCTCCTGGGTTCGGGCAATTCTCCTACCTCAACCTCCTCAGTAGCTGGGATTACAGGCACGCGCCACCATGCCCAGCTAATGTTTTTGTATTTTTAGTAGAGACGGGGTTTCACCGTGTTGACCAGGATGGTCTCGATCTCTTGACCTCGTGATCCACCCGCCTCGGCCTCCCAAAGTGCTGGGATTACAGGCGTGAGCCACTGCGCCCGGCCTGAGTCTGGCCCTGTTACCTCTCTGACCTTGTCTTCCCCTCATTCATTCTGTGCCGGCTACACTGGCCCCTGTGCCTCTCGGATCGATCCAGGCATGTTCCTGCCTGAGACTCTTGCATTTGTGATTCCTTCTGCCTAGAACGTTTCTCCCTATTCTTCCTCCTTCCTTCACATCAGTACTGAAATGAGGTGGCCGTCCCTGACCCGTCTGTTTGAAAACTGTATACTCCAGGCCGGGCATGGTGGCTCAAGCCTGTAATCCCAGCACTTTGGGAGGCCGAGGCGGG
>NW_022437109.1:155804-162334 GCF_009761245.1 Sapajus apella
CAGAATGGTGCCTGGAACATAGTACGTACTCAATAACTGTGGTTGAATGAATGAATGAAGCCACAGAATCAAATTTCCCTGGGTCCTACGCTACTTCTGGACTTCTTGTAATGGAAGCCAAGTGTCCATATTGTTAAATCAGACTGAGTTGGGTTTTCTGTTTTCTCACACTTTTAGTGGATGTCAGCCTAACTGACGCCCACGTGTTATCTTGTTTAATCCTCACACCAACTCTGAGAGTTTTATTCTTCTGGTTTCCAGATGGAAAAGGTAAGTCCCAAAGAGATTAAGTTACATGCTAGAGGTCACACAGCTAGTCAGTCGCAGAATCCAGATTCCCAGCCCATCTGACTGATGCCAAAGCCATGAAAACAGCTGCACTTCAAGAAGACTGGCCCTCCCCAGAAACACCACCAGGGCTGAGCTGAGCCAGGATCCACAGGAATGGAAGGTCTGGAGGCTGCCAGGGATCTCCACAAAAGAAACACTTACTTTGTTAAGATCCTCAAGTATCAGATGACAAAATAATCATTGCATTCCCTGGTTTGTTTCATCTTGTTTGTTTCCCACATTTCACAATTTGTCTTATTGTTGCTTGCATGCTTATTGTCTATCTCTCCCCTTAGCTCTCTATTCTGTGTATCCTCACACCTAGCACAGTGCCTGGTACATTTTAGGCACTTCAATGAACGGATGAACAAATTGATTGGACGAACAAATTTTGCTTACTTCTTCACTCATCAAATACACCCTGATTGAGTATCTGCTTTGCACTAAGCACTGTTTTTATTATTCTTAGTCTAATAAGAGAGGTAGACATTAAACAAATAACCACATAAATAGAGGGGGGAAACCGTAATCAATGCCATAAAGGAATAGTATGGGGTACTGTGAAAGTGTACAGCAGGTGCCCTAATTCAGATGGGAGAGTGTCAATGCGGGCCTCCGGAGCTGCAGGATGAAGGGGAAGAGTGGTCCTAGAAGAGGAACTATCCTTGCTGCCTTTCTTTTCTTTTCTTTTTAAAAAAAATTTTATTTATTTATTTTCTGTAGAGACGGGGTTTCTCCATGTTGGTCAGGCTGGTCTCGAACTCCTGACCTCAGGTGATTCGCCATCCTCGGCCTCCCAAAGCGCTAGGATTACAGGCGTGAGCCACCGCACCCGGCCCTCCTTGCTGCCTTTCAGGGACTGAAGGATAGTAGGTGTGCAACTAATGGTCTCATCTTCTCCGTGGTGGCCTGTGCTTCCTAAGATCTGCCAGAGATAGAGGGCATAGGCCAGCTTGATCCTGCCTGTTGGACCCAGCTTTATCTTCAGTCTTTCTATGTCCAGAAATCCTGAGCCTGGCCACTTTTCCTTGAGCCAGAATAATTCAGAGAACTATTAGCCAGAATAATGCAGAGAACTGATCACTGCAAGTCACTCTACCTTGGAGCTATTGGAATGGCTCCAGAACAAGGCACTGGGGCCCAAGGCAGAATTCCAACACGGAGGGTTTTACATAAGACAGACTCCACCTGGGAGGGCTGGGGTGGGAACCAAGCACCAAAGAAGACGGGAGGCCAGGTCCACTGATGGCTGTCTCCCTCTTCTCTGTAGCCCTCCCCAACCCCTAAGCAGCCCAGCCCCAGCAGAGGAGGCCTGGGCACAGGAATGGATTGCTGCTAGAAACCTGGCTTCAGCTGGAGGAAGTCGGAAGGCTGGGCTGATGGCTGCGCAGACAGAGCTGTGTTTATCCAGGAAAAGAGGTAGGACGTAGGCAGCAGAGGCCCCTGCCAGCACCTCCCAGAAGGACTGCGCTGGGGGAGCAAGCTGGAGAGGAAGCTGCTCCCCTCTGGCTCTGAACGTGTCAGGGCCTGAGGCTAGAACCCAGAGGCGACCCACAGGTAAGGCCTGCACTCCGGGCGCGCGACAGAGAGGGTCGCGGGCTCGGATCCCAGGGCAGACGGTCGGAATACGGTGCTCTTGGTGGCCCGGCGCAGGGGTGAGGCGATCGCATGCTGGCCGAGCCTTCCGGAGACTGCTCTGGGGTTGGCGGAGAATCAATGCTGCCTTTGTGCTCAGAGATTTCCTAGGGAGAAAAGGAGTGGAGAGTGGGAGGGGCGACCCAACGGCCCGGCCCCGCCCCGCAGACACGGGATGCGGTAGGGCTGGGAGGCGCGGGAGCTGGAGGGTCGGAGCTACCGGGGGTGGGATTCTGTGCCCCCGGGAGGTGCGTCTCCTTGAACCAGCCCTGGGTGCCCTGAGGTCAGTAGCCAAGTGTGTCCCCTGGCTGCCAGGGGCAGAAGTGAGTCCTCTTCTGGCTTCGAGCGACTCGAGGAGGGGAGGGAGGAGCCAGAGGAGGCAGGTGGGGCTAGGACTGAAGGATGGCTCAGGCCAGAGAAGCTTGCGCCGGGGCAGCCTGGCAAAGGGAGGGAGTCCAGAGGAGCGCCAGACTGGTTCCTGGAGGAAAACCCGTCTTCGAAATGGGCGAGGGAGAAGGGTGTGAGCCCGCCTAGGGCGAGGTGTCCCTTCCAGGGGATTGGGATCTGGGTCCTTTTGATATAACGCGGTTATAATCCTATTTGTCCTAATAGTACCCTAGGGTTCTAGTGGGTGGGTTGGGCCCTCTAAAGTCAGTGGCACATCTTTAGTACCAATGGGAGAATCTGTGTGCTTGGTGACCGAGGCCCGTATCTGAAAATGTGACTGGACCTGGTTCCCTCCATTTCTCCCCATCCTCCCAGGCTTCACCACCCTTTCTTTTTATCCTCAAATAGGGGTCTGTGCTCCCAGTGGGTCCGGAGACAGGGGCGCGGTGGCCGACCGTCCGGTGTACCCCAGCATCATCCACCTCTGACTCCTCTTCGCTCCTCGCTTCGCCCCGCTCCGCCCAGCATTCGCATTTGAGACTTGGGATTGGGATCCTCTAGGCCCTGCGGAATTCGGAATTCCATTACCCAGCCCACCGCATGTGGCTCTTGGAAAAAGCTGGCTATAAGGTGGGGGCCGCGGAACCTGGGGCCCGTTGGGCGCTCTCGGGCCTGTTCTCCAAGCGTCGCGCCCCGGGCCCGCCCACCGGCGCCTGCCCCAACGTCCTCACCCCGGATCGCATCCCGCAGTTCTTCATCCCTCCTCGGCTCCGGGATCCCGGCGGCGCAGAGCCCGCGGCCCGGCGGGACTTGGCCGGGCGCGGCCTCCCCGCGGCCTGCTCGCTGCCTCACCTGGCTGGTCGCGAAGGCTGGGCCTTCCTGCCCGAGAGCCCGCACACGCGCCGGCGCGAGTCCCTGTTCCACGCGCCGCCGCCCGCCCTGGCCGAGGAGCTCCCCGCGCCTCAGTCCCGACTGCACGTCTCCGCCCCGGACCTGCGCCTCTGCTGGGCCCCCGACAGCGACACGGCCTCGTCGCCGGACTCGTCGCCCTTCGGCTCCCCGCGGCCGGGCCTGTGCCGGCGCCAGGTGCCCAGGCCGCACTCGCTGTCCCCAGAACCCGCGAGCTCGGCGGACACCAGCCCGCACCCGCCGCGCCGCGCTGGGCCGCCCACGCCGCCGCTCTTCCACCTGGACTTCCTGTGCTGCCAGCTGCGGCCCACGCGCGAGAGCGTGCTGCGCCTGGGGCCCCGCGGCGGGCAGCTGCGGCTCTCCACCGAGTACCAGGCCGGGCCCGGGCGGCTGCGGCTGCGCCTGGTGAGCGCCGAGGACCTGCCCAGGCCGCGCTCCCGCCCTGGGAGCGGCGGCGGCGGCTGCTGCGTGGTGCTGAGGCTGCGGCCCCGCGTCCGACCGCAGGAGCAGCGGAGCCGCGTGGTCAAGTGCAGCGCCAACCCCATCTTCAACGAGGATTTCTTTTTCGACGGGCTCGGGCCGCCGGACCTGGCCGCCCGCAGTTTGAGGGCCAAGGTGCTAGACAGGGGCGCGGGACTTCGCAGGGATGTGCTGCTGGGGGAATGCGAGACACCCCTCATTGCGCTGCTGCCCCCGCTGGGTGGGGGACTAGGTCCCGGGTCCTCCCTGGCGCCCACCCATCTCAGCCTGTAGACTGAGCCCCTGGCTTCCTCAGCACGTCTCCACTGAGTCTGCGGTCCACACGCTTTCCGCCCTGCCCGGCTTGTATTTATTTTTGCTAATAAAGTGTCCGCTTGTTCCTAGCCAGATCTTTCCCCTTGCTGGCACCTTACACGCTCAGGCGTAGAGCCTACCCTTCTTCCTTCTATCTCGGCCATACGCGGGGGGAAGATGCTCATTCGGACGGTCTGAGTAGAGGAGACCCTAAGCAGTGGTCCTCAAGCTTGAAGGAGCGTCAGAATAATCAGATATCAGAAATCCTGGAAGAGCTTGTTAAATATGCAGGGCCCTGGGCTCCATCCTCAAGAGATGCTCTTTCGGTAGATCTGGGCCAAGTAGGTCCTAAGGTCCCTGTCCAATAGGGGCTCTGGAACAATCAGCCCTTCAGTCACTGAGTCACTATAACAGAAACCAACACAAGCCACCTTCCACTGGGGGTCCCTTGGGGCTGCACAGAGGAAATTAACACTTCCCTCCTGTGCCCCTTTGAAACCCATATCTGTCCTGAAGACAGATGAAATTTCTGGGTCTTGGGAGTGAGTCAGGGGATGTCAGATGAACACACAGTGCCCTTTAGTCTTACGACTTCCCTCTTGCCTCTCCACACCTGTGCCTCCCTTGGTGGGGAGGGGGCACACCTGTGCCTCACTTGGGGGAAGGGGCATGTCTGGAGCCAAGAACCAGAGAGGACCTTAGGTACCAAATGAATGAAGACATTCCCAGATATTGGGAGGAGGGAGGAAGGGTACTACCAAAGTGTGGGAACTGTCCTCAGGAGCTCCAGAGGAGGCTCCTCCAGCCAGAAGGAGGTGGAGGTGGAGGGAGGTGGATAAAAGTAGGTCACATCATGTTTACCTCTACCTGCATGTCCCTAACGTCAGCAGTGACCTTCTCTCTCCCTCCACCTTCCCAGAACCCGGTTCCTCTTGATTCAGACCAGGCTTGGAGAAGGAAGGGAAGAAGGGAGGTAGGCACTAGGCCAACCCAGCTTCTTTCTCTCTCTGCCTTGAGCCCTTTCTCATTTTTCTAGGTGCCAGCTGTGGCCTGCACCAGGGCTACGCTTGCTGGATCCAACAAAACCTCAGCACCTGGACACGTTAAATTGCAGCAACACACACACACACACACACACACACACACCACACACACACACACCACACACACACACACACACACACCACACACACACACACACACACACACACACACACACACACACACACTCTTCTTTCAGACAGCTCTCCAGTTCCTTCTTCCTCCCCTACCCAGCCCTGGGCCAGAGAACTCTTGCTTCAGGTGTCCACCAGGTGGTGGCATTGATCAAACAATCCTAAGCGCTAACTACTGCACGTGGATTATAACTACACGAGGAACTGGTCCAACAATTAGTCAAGCCATTTGTTCCTCCCGGCACCTCCTATAAGGGTATAAATACTATTGTAATCCAACGTGACCTTGGGCCTCACATAGCTAATAAAGAGAAGATCTAAGACTCACAGAGCTGGCTAGTAAGGGAAAGAACTCAGAGAATCTGGCTCCAGTTCTGGGCTCTTAATCACTTCACAATGTGCCAGCTGCTGACTCCCAAGGGGCCTCCTTCCCTAAGATGGTAGTGTGGTACCCTGCCAGTTTAAAATCCTACGTTTGAATTCTGGGAAGTCTACGTGTAGATTTAGGTCTACCCCGATACTGTATTTCTGTTTTAGCCCACAAATACTCCCATAACAACCTTTAGTGAGAAACTGGATTTGATGCCCATTTGAAAGTACCTGGAAAGAAAGTTAGAGGCCATAGAACCTTCATTCATGCATTCCTTCAACAAATACTTCGGGAGGGACCGTGCAGTGGCAGGCATTGGATACAGCAGTGATTGAAACAGACATGGGAATCAGAAAAGTGAATGAACCATTAAAATGTAAAGAATGGCCGGGCGCGGTGGTTCAAGCCTGTAATCCCAGCACTTTGGGAGGCCGAGGCGGGTGGATCATGAGGTCAAGAGATCGAGACCATCCTGGTCAACATGGTGAAACCCCGTCTCTACTAAAACTACAAAAAAAAAATTAGCTGGGCATGGTGGCACATGCCTGTAATCCCAGCTACTCAGGAGGCTGAGGCAGGAGAATTGCCTGAACCCAGGAGGCGGAGGTTGCGGTGGGCCGAGATCGCGCCATTGCACTCCAGCCGGGGAAAAAAAAGAAAAACCCCGTCTCAAAAAAAAAAAAAAAAAAAAAAAATGTAAAGAATGCTACTTGGTGATATGTTACAGAGAAAAATAAAGCAAGAAAGGGAATAGAAAAGAGGGGTCAGATAAAGAGAAAGGAAGATTATAGGGACAGAAAGAGGAATTTTTTTTTTAACCATAGTACTTTGGACCAGGTCCTGAACTTTACCTGTGTTATCTCAGTTCATTGTCATAACCCTTCAGTAGAGTCGATATTATTTATTTTATTTATTTTTTTTTTTTTGGGACGGAGTTTCGCTCTTGTTAC
>NW_022437109.1:162434-183736 GCF_009761245.1 Sapajus apella
TTGACCTCATGATCCACCCGCCTCGGCCTCCCAAAGTGCTGGGATTATAGGTGTGAGCCACCACCCCCGCCCTTAGAGTAGGTATTATTATTCCCATTTTACAAAGAAGGAAATAGATCAAAGAGGTTAAGTAAGCTTGCCTGGGGATCAGCCCTGGCTGGAGGGAAGGGTTCTGACTGTGACTCCACCCAAACACCCCCACTGCAACCCAACTGCTTATTTTTGGAGACAAGAGTCTCGCCCTGTCTCTCAGGCTGGAGTGTAGGGGCGCGATCTTGGCTCACTACAGCCTCCGCCTCTTGGGTTCAAGCGACTCTCTTGCCTCAGCCTCCTGAGTAGCTGGGATTACAGGTGCCCACCACCACACCTGGCTATGAGGGGAGGCTGTGAGGAAATCCAAGGCACTACTCCCAGGAGCAGTTCACTCAGCATTCACAGCCCTGAGGCTCTGTGATGGGGGTCCCAGCATTGCTGGAGGAACATCTTGGGTAGCCAAAGTACGAAAACATGGGAGTCAGGGAGACAGAGGGGTGTGTGCAAAATAAGATCCTAAGAAGCCCTCCAGTGTGCAGATTTCTGTGGCCTCAAAGCACTTTTATAAACACTAGTCAGAGGCCAGGTGTGGTGGCTCACGCCTGTAATTCTTTTTTTTTTTTTTTTTTTTTTAAGATGGGATTTCACCATGATGGCCAGGCTGGTTTTGAACTCCTGGCCTCAGGTGATCCACCCACCTCGGCCTCCCAAAGTGCTAGGATTACAGGCGTGAGCCACAGCGCCCGGCCTCATCCCTGTGATTCTAACGCTTTGATAAGTGGATAAATGTGGGAGGATGAGGCTGGCGGATCACCTGAGCTCAGGAGTTCACGACCATCCTGGGCAACATGGCGAAACCCCATCGCTACAAAAAAATACAAAAATTAGCTGGGGCTGAGGCAGGAGGACCACTTGAACCCAGGAGGTCAAAGCTGCGGTAAGCTGAGATCCAGCCACTGCACTCCAGCCTGGGTGACAAAGGGAGACCCTGTCTCAAAAAAAAATCCACTAGTCAGGACAGGTACTATTGGCCCGTTTTTACTGATGTGGTAGCTGAGGGCTGAGATTTCCCTCAGGGCCCACAGCTAGTAAATGGCAGACCGCATTCTCACAAGTGCTTCTGCTCCAAGAATGTCAGCACTCCAGCATGTCAACCCTCCTTGCCATTTCCAAGCCTGTGTGACTATAAATGTTAATTGGTAGAGGCGTGGTACAAGCAGGATCCCGGAAAGTTCAAGGCCAGGAGCTGGGGTCAAACTCCCACTGTTCCCTCCACCCACAGTGGCCTTTGTGACAGGAAGGGGGAGGGGCGGGGACTGTGAGATCTGGAGGCTACAGATGTTTCTAGAGCCTGGGCTGTCCTTTTCTAACGGTTGAGGCACTGCCTTTCTCTGAGTCACTCCAGTGAGTTGAGGCCTCCCCAGGCGTGGAAACCCCTAGGACCCAAAGAAAGGTTGTTCCTAATCACTGGATCAGGCATGCCAAGGAGAGGGCCCTCCGAGGATGGGGCTGGGGAAGTGTGTGCCACCGCAGGCTGCCCAGCCACCACAGGTTTTCCACCTTGACCCCCAGGCCCTCCCTGGAAGGGCAGGCTTGTGCTGAGCCTTAAGTGGTTTCTGTGGTTTGGGGTGGGGAGGGAGGGAAAGAGAAGTTGGGGACTGCTCCCCAGTTCCACGCCACCACCGCCACCTCCCACCCCTTCCAGAGTGTTTGCCCCCAGCATGGAGATCGCCTCTGATAAGGAGACTGGGCACGTGGGGGTGAAATGACTCTCCGATCCCTATCAGCCTCTTCCTTACATAAGAATGTATGCGAAGAGGAAATAACCACTGCCCTGCTTTGAAAGGACTGATTCCTCCAGAAAAGGGGATGTGATTGCAGCAAGAGGGAGAAAGGTCAGGCAAGGGGGACTTACAGTAGGATAACCAAGGGAACTCCTTGCCCTGGGAAGAAAAGAAACTCAAGCTATTCACGCTTAGGGCAGGGGAGGGGTCGAGAATGCCTAGGAAGCATGTGACACTCAAAGGCCTAGAGGCCAGGATCCTGCCTTCTCAATCTCCAGACGCCTCCTCCCCACCCTACACAGCAGCGCCAAGCGGCACAACCAGGGGAGGCAGCCTCGCCTGCAGTGTCTCGGGATGCCCGTGTCGATCCGATCCGCAGGCATTCTGTGTGACCTCCACTCTGTGCCTGCCATTGCTGGGCAGTGAGAGGTAGTCAGGAAGGGCCCCAGGAGACCCGGAGTCAAGAGGAAGAGATGCCTAAAGAGGAGAAAAGATAGAGAGAGGAGAGCTAGAGAAGAGCCACAGGCAGGCGGGAGCTGCTGGGAGAGACAGAGATGGGGTAACTGAGGAGTTCTGGGCTGGAGGGGAGCAGAACTGCACTCCCACCCCCTGCATGTTGCTGGCTCCTCCTGTCAGCTGGTGGGTGCTGGGTGGGGGTGGGTGCTGCAAAGCACCTTACCTCTCACTTCAAACCTGCCCCAGGGGCAGAGCCCCCAGACAGACCAACATCCTGTTCTGTGCAGAGAAGCATATGTGGATGCGTGGACCCGCATTTACCAAAACGACACGGAGATAATCAGAGCCTCAGAGGCATAGACACATACCCTCAGACTCTCAGTGCAGAAGGTCCCCAAAACTTCCCCTCCTCTTTTTCACTCCTCATCCATTGTCAATGACCCCAGGAGCTGAAAAGTCCTCCTCCACGTCTACCTTTGTCCCTCAATCTGCAGCCATGGGGGTACTCTGAGTGCCACCTAAGAACGGAGGCGCTGACGGCAGCAGAGGGTGAAGCCCCAGGGTTGGGCAGGAGTGGAGGATGGTGAGATGAGAGGGCAGAAGAGGGAAGGGACAGCTGCCTGCCCTTTCCATGCCAGGTGCCACGTGCACCAGGTGGGGGGAGAGTGGGTGAGTCACGAGGCTGTGGCATGGCTGACTCCTGCTCTGCTGTTTACCAGCTGGGAATGGGAGCAGGAGGAGGTGCCAGGGAGCCTCTCTGCAGCCTGGCCCCTGGCCAGTTGCCTGTTGGGTAACCAGGAGAGCCAGGCCCAGCTAATCAAACTCTGGGCCCAGGCTGTGAAGGAGAAAAGCAGCACCAGGATCCCTAGAAGTCTCGTCCCCTTGGACGCCCTCAGAGCCTTCAGTGCAGGCCTGTGCTCGGTCTGGGAACCTCTCCTTCTCCCAAGGAGGCCAGTGCAGCATCTCTCCTCTCCTCCTCCCCGCCATGGCTCCTCCGCCTCCAGGCACTCCTCCAGGCCTGCCACTTGCCCCAACAGATGAGGAGCACGTGGAAGCATCAGGGGGTCAGAGAGTCCAGGGAAGAGTAGCAAGGGGCAGAGGCTGGGCCAAGCAGTCAGCGGCCTCAGGGAACTGAGCAGTCACTGGGAGGAGTCTGACTGCATCCTAGAGAAGAGACAGAGTCCCCCACACCTGTCCTCCCCTCCCCATCTCCCATTCACCTGTCTCAGGTACAAACCACAGGATCTGAAGTCATGAAGACTTCGGTCCAAATCATAGCTCACCCATTTATTGTTCCTGTGTGAGTCCCTGGGCAAGTCACTGTTTTCACTGAGCGTCTGTCCACTCACTGATCAATCTGGAATAACGGTATTTTCCTGTGGGGGGTGTTATGAGCATTCACACAAAGTAAGAGCATGGATTTCCATAAAGGCCCTGCAAAGGGCCCAGCACACCGTAGGTGATCAATAAATGATTGTTCCCTTCCTTCCTCCTGTTCGTTTTCTCCTCAAGGCTCCATGCGCTGGGCCCCTGGTCTCTCCTCATGTCCCCTCCTGGTGCCAGGACACTCTGCCAGCCACTCCTTTCCCCTGCCTGCTGGAGGGCCAGGTGCTCCCGCCCTCCACCCTCCTCCCTCCTCCCTCCTCTGGGCCCTGCTCCCTGCCCTCCTGGGCAGCCAGGGCAGCCAGGCCGGCACCAAGGGAGCTGCCCCATGGACAAAGCCCCACAGAGACAGCACCGAGGCTCACGGGGTAAGAGGCCCATGGCCCTTCTGGCAGGTGGAAGAGACCGCCAGAGGTTCAGAGGTGGGGGGAGATGGGAAGTGAGGAGGGGAGGGAGAGACAAAAGTGCAGAGGAGAGGGCCCCGGGTTGGCAGGGAGTGCAGGAGGGTGAAACTAGAGGAGAAACAGGAGGAGGGGTTGGGGAGATGACAGAGGAGGAGAAATCGGAAAAGGAGAGAAACGGGAGAAGGAAGGGACAGGTTGGAGGGTAGACAGGAAGGGAAGAGCTAAGTCAGGAAAACCAGATCTAGACCCAGCAACGGGTCAGAATGTGGACAGGCCCTCCAGGTGTGGGCTGCCCCAGCAGGCGCGGAGACACTGCCTCCTTGATCCGGCCAGGACCCCAGGCAGCAGTGTCTGGGAGGCGGGCTGCTCCACCTTCTGTTCATTCACCCGTGGAAAAGCCTGTCCTTTAAGGAGTGACAGACTTGGGGAGTGTGGCAGGGGAAACCACACCCTGTCAGCTGCCCACGACCACGTAGCCTGGCACTTTCCTCTCCACTGGCCCAGGGGTATTTCATCTCTGCAGAGAATGTGGGGCACTGGGCCATTGGCAGAGAGGGACAGAAAGTCAGGCCATCCTCAGCCCCACCCATGATCCAAGTCAGGAACCCCCTCAGAGCAAGATCCCAGGGGCACAGGCTTGGTCAGCTGTGAGCACAGAGGAGGAACGTTTGAGAGCCAGAGGCTCCAAGCTTCAGGGCCACCTGGTGGAGAAAGAACTGGCTGCCTGGGCAAGCAAGGGGAGCACCCCCACCACAGGACTGCTCTGAGGTGCAAGGCTGGGGGCCAGGAGCCGGTGCCATGTCCGGGAGGAAGCTGGGTGGGGCCACGCAGGAGCAAGGGGAGGTGGGCGGGGCTGGGTGGGGCCTCGCCACCTGGAGCAGTCTTTTCCCTCCCTCACCCCAGCAGAGCCCAGGCCATCAGGACACTCGCCCAGTGACCGAGGGTGGATGCCAGTGGGGAACATCAGATGCCAGCGGGGAGCATCTCCCGGGCAGAAGGGCACTGTGTGTGTGTGTGTGTGTGTGTGTGTGTGTGTGTGTGTGTGAGAGTCGGGTGTCAGGACTGAACAGCAGAAGGGAAAAAATAACAGAATCGAGTCAGAGGTTGGGGAAGCCACAGGGGTATAGGGCAAGGCTGAAGGGCTTTCTGAGACAAAAGGCAGGCCCTGTGCCCGGTGATGAGCTGCCATGTGGGTGCAGAAAATGGATCAAGGTCTGGCAGGGGAAGTCTCTTCCCAGGGGCTCCCTGGCAAGGTGTTTCACGGATGCTAACTGCATGAATGCGTGGCCCTGCCCTCGGCGGCTGCTCCTCCCGGAGGTTGGCGCATCCGCGTGACCCCACCGACCATGCTCCCTACTGCCCAGCCTCCACCCAGACGCGGCCACGCAGCAGCAGCAGCAGCAGCAGCAGAGAAGGGATGCCTTCCTCTGCGGGCTGGTAGCCCACGGAGGCCCGCCTGCTGGAAGCCAGAGAGGGGTCTGTGTTTGCAGCTTTGCCCTCCTCTTCCTCCAAACATCCTCTCCCCCTCCCCCCCACCCCCACATCTCTGAAGCCCTGGTCTTTTCAGGCATAGATGAGCAACCAAGAGATTTCAGTCCCACCGAGATTTAACTCTGGTTGTAGGATATTTTTGTGCACCTCCAATGGACCAGATACTATGGAGGGCTCTGGAAATTACAAGCTGAACAAGACCAATGCAGTCCCTGCCTTCACAGGGCTTCACAATTTGGCAGGGAAGACCCATTTCCCAGACAATGACACAATGACAGCAGTTAGATGACAGTTAGGTGACGTGGTGAGTGCCAGGAAATAAAATGCAGGGAGCTGAGCATGTCAGCACAAGGGCAGGGGAGGGGCGGTGTGGCTTCTCCAAGGAAGAGACATAATCAGAGACCTGAGAGGGGGAAGAGAAGCTGTCCAGATTCAGGGGCGCAGGAGGGAGGGGCATTCCAGGCAGAAGGAGCAGCTTGGGGGAGTCCCAGAGGCAGTGAGGAGCCCGATACTTCCGGGTACCTGGAAGAGGGCCAGCGTGGGCCAAGGACAGAGGGCACTGCGGGAGTGGCCTGCCCGCCCTCCAGATGGCAGGCTCTGAGGGAAGGAGTGTGGCTTTGGGATCCTAGGAGTGGGAAGGGCCTCAGCCCCTCAGGGTCTTCAGCTTTTGACACCAACCCCCTCTCTTGTCTTTACAGAGCTGCTGGCTGTAAAGAAGACCCACACCTGTGAGTAGGGGGTTCAGGGCAAAAAAAAAAAAAAAAGGCTGGGGCAGAATAAGATGGAGAAGAATTCAGCAAGGGCTCTGGGAGGGACTGAGGGTGGACAGAAGTGGAGGAGCCAGGAAAGCGAGGGGAGGCATGAGGAAACCTCAGATCAGGGCAATGCCAGGAGATGAGGAAGAAGCGTGAAGCGTCAAAGGAAACAGTGTGAAGAAACCAGGCGAGGAAGGCAGCAAATCGCACTGCCGTGTGTGTACCCGTGCAACAGTCTTGATGTTCTTCACATGTACCCAAATCCTAAAATGCAATAAAAATAAACAAATAAGAGAAACCAGGAGAGAACAAAGGAAAAGAAAACTGTGGAAAAAGGCGAGGAGAGATGATGGACAGAGGCAGGGAGACGGCAGGGCGTGGGGGCCAGCTGCCCAGCCGGCCGGGAAGGAAGGAAGGAGATGGAGGTGGGGGGGCATGTGGAGGCGGGGTGGCCTCAGGAACTCAGCCCCCCTGACACAGGAGGTAAGGAGCCTGCACCAGGCTTTTTTTTTTTCTTTTTTTTTGAGCTGGAGTCTCGCACTGCCGTCCAGAGCTGGAGTGCAATGACGTGATCTCGGCTCACTGCAACCTCCACCTCCTGGGTTCAAGCAATTCTCCTGCCTCAGCCTCCCAAGTAGCTGGGATTACAGGTGTGTGCCACCACACCTGGCTAGTTTTTGTATGTTTAGTAGAGATGAGGTTTCCCCATGTTGGCCAGGCTGGTCTCGAACTCCTGACTTCGTGATCCACTGCCTCAGTCTCCCAAAGTGCTGGGATTACAGGCGTGAGCAACTCTGCCTGGCTTGTACCAGGCTTTGTGGTGCTTAGCCAGGTTTGGTGTTCATCTCTGTGGTTAAAACATCTTGAGGTGTGAATAAGCCCCGAGCCAGCCTGTGCAGAACTAGAGAGCAGGAGAGCTTCCTCTCTGTAGGAAACAGAATGTACAGGGGCACTCTGTGTCCTGGGGCCCTGAAAGCCAGACTACAACAGGGAAGAAGGGCACTGGAGCTCAGAGAGGACTTCCCAGTGGACACTAGTGACTAAGCATCCTCTCTAGGGACTGCTCAGCACATCAGCACTCCTCTCCTAGTTTGTGGCAAAGGCTAGTACCCAGAGAATGCACACAGTCCCAAAGCGATGCCCATCAGGGTCATGCATGCCTTCAACAGCTTCTGTAAGCACGGGTCGCTGAATCGACGAGGTTCCCTCCAGGGTAGGAACAGACACACCATTTCTCCATGGCTGTCCCTTGCTTGCCTTGCCAGTTCCTTCTAAGAGCTCACTGCCATCCCTCCCACTGCCAAAATTGTCTAGAGCCTCTCTGTTCCAAGCAGAGACATCTCAGAGGGCAGAGCGTTGCCCTCCTCCCTGAGCTGGGCAGCCCGGGGCTGACGGCCATCCAGGATGCTGCCTCCTCCCGGGTGGGGGTTGCTTTGCTCAGCATAATCCTGATCAGTGCCTCACCTGCCCCTAGCCACAGGGCCCCACGGAAATGCTGAGCAGGGCCCCGGGAGGAAAGCGGGTCAGGGAGTGACGCGAGTGAGCTGGGGGAGGGGGGTCACGGACCGTATGTGGGTGGGAGAAGTAGGGGGACTTTCAGAGCAGCAGAAATGGGGAGAGGTCAAACCCTATTCCTACCCTTAACCCCTGACCTCAGAAACCTCAGCCAGGACCAAACCTCCTTATCCCCCTCCCAACCCGCTGGTCCGCACGTCCACACCCCATGAGTGTCATCCTGAGGATCCAGGCTGGCAGCATCTCCCCCACTCCACAGCCTAGCTCCTGAAGCCCCAGGAAGCAAGGAAAGGCCTGTGCCTGGATGAGAGGGGCTGGAGTCCCAGCAAGATCAGATACCTCTCAGGAGTTTGCCCCACAGAATCCAGGGCACATTAAGGCTTCCCCCAGGCTGAGAGACTGAAAATTGGCTCCTGAATTGAGGCAACCCCAAGATGGGGTCCAAGATGGGGAACCCAGGGAGAACTCCCCAGACCAAGAGGGAGCCTGAATACTGAGGGACCCCGAAGAGGGACTCTCAAAGCCAACATACCCCACAGAGCACATAAGAGGCTGAGAAGGCCTCTGAAATTATTTGACCCCTGATAAGGAGCCCCCACCAGGCCGAAAAACACTCCAGAGAGACTCACATGCCAGGAGACCTCCCAGGCCGAAGCACCCTAAAAAGCAGATCTGAACCAGAGAGACCCTCCCATCCTTCAAGTGGGATCCGAAGCCAATCTGCCTGGGCTTGAATCCTGACTCTGCCACTTACTAGCTGTGTGATCTTGGGCAAGTTACTTAACATCTCTGTGTCTCACTTTCCTCCTTAAAATGAGGATAATGGTAGCTACTTCATAAAGTTTATTTTTTTTATTCTTTTTGAGACCGACCTTCCGGCTCCCAAGTTCAAGCGATTCTCCTGCCTCAGCCCCCTGGGTAGCTGGAACTACAGGCACCTGCCACCACACCTGGCTAATTTTTGTATTTTTAGTAGAGATGGAGTTTCACCATGTTGGCCAGGCTGGTCTTGAACTCCTGACCTCAGGTGATCCACCTGCCTCAGCCTTTCACAGTGCTGGGATTACAGGCCTGAGCCACCGCCCCTGGCCCACATGAAGTATTTTGTGAGGATTAGATAATCCACATAAAACATTGAGAACCATTTCTGACACATAACAGTCAGCCCATTATTATGATTATGAGTATGATGATGGTGATGACGATCATTATCTACACTCCAATTTCAGAAGTTTGGCTCCTAAGGAAATTTCTCATTTCCTTCTGTGGACCGTGGGTATTTGCCTGATGATTATTACTGCTCCTATCATTTCCATGTGTTCCCTAGCGCAAGATACACGGGGTGTCTGCAGGAAAGAGCATGGGCATGGAGGTGGTGGGGCAGACCCCCAGGCTGCACCACACTGGGCATGACTGTTGGCAGTCCACAGGGTGTCAGGTGGCACATGCCACCACCCCGGGGAAGACATCCTGTGACTTACCTCTGAAAGCATCCTTGTCCCTGAAGTCACCTGGCAAAGATGGTCAGGCTCAGCAGGTCCTCAGGGGGAGGAGGAGTAGAAACCCGGCCCCAGGCTCGTGTGAGCTCCATTCCGGCTCCCCAGCCAGAACTACCCTGGCGGGTGGAAACAGCTTTTACTGTGTGTGGCTGTCGCATGTGGTTTTGGAATTTTCCAACGCCCCCTACGATTGGCTGCCCCTCCCCTCACACCCTGCCCCAGGCCCAGATTGGCCACGTGGGGCGCCTGTCATCCTACTCACTGCACCCCTTGGGGGTGGGGTGGGGGGTTGTCACTTGGCCACCTGTGTGGTGCGGAGCTTAAACCCCCCAGCCCAGAAGCACTGGGGGAGAGCTAGGTGCAGAGCTTCAGGCTGAGGCGCTGCTGAGAGGGCCTCACCCCGCCTCTGCTGCCAGCTGCACCCCGCTCCTGGACCACCCCCTGCTGAGAAGGACAGGGAACCAAGGCCAGCAGAGCCAAGGCTCAGTCATGAGAAGTAAGTGAATGGGGCTACCTGGGGGCAGGAGAGCCTGGACCCTGCCGTCACCCCTCTGGAAGGGAGGATGTCAGTGTGAGCAAAGCTGAGTGCTCTTCCCTGGCAGGGTGTGTCCCAGTCAAGGTCAAGATCTGTTGGGAGATGGGTGGAGCAGCTGGGGAGTCCTGCTGGCCAGGCGGTTCCCTGACAGCAGCGATGCTAAGAGGACTGTTGAGAACTCCTGAGTTCCGAAAAGAATCTTCAAGAGTATCTGAGGTATACGGGCCCCTCATTCTACAAAAAGACGGGGCGCCCAGGAGGCTGCGTACTTCACCCAAGGTTACACAGCTGGTGTCTGACAGAGGCTGGTGATTACTAGGGGCCCTGAACGCACTCTCCTGGCTCCTGCTACCGTGTTTCCCTCTGTGCCTTCAGCCTGCTTGTGAGTCAAAGGAGGCCGGAGTGGTTGCTGTGCCTTGAAGCAACAGGACCGCCAGAGTCAACTGAGGTTGGCGGGCAGCAGGGCTCAGAACCCCGCATCCAGGCCTCAGCGGCACCAGGCTTTCTGCCCAACCTAGGGGCATGAGGACTATGTGGGATCCAGTCAGGGTGCACCAGGGTGGGTGCCTATGTGTGCGTGTGCGTGTGTGTGCGTGCCTGTGTGTGCATGTGCGTGCGTGTGTGTGTGTGCGTGTGTGTGTGTGTGCGTGTATGCGTGTGTGCGTGTGTGTGCATGTGTGCCTGTGTGTCTGTGTGTGTGGTTCTCCAGGGTCAGTGGCCCATTTGATGGGGGAAGCAAGGCAGTGGAGATGGGATTGGAAAGACCTCAGCCTCACCTTCTTCGTGGCTTGGAGCCCCGGTGGGCAGATGTCTGGGGTTCCTGTGCCTTCCAGCAGAGCAAGGGTGGGCAATCTCAGGAAGTCCCCTGTAATTGTTGTGAAGGGAAGCCAGAGGAGCTCTCGGAGCACAAGGTGAAGGAGGAAAAGGGAAGCCCCATGCCCCTATGGCTGAGGCCTGAGGCAGCCCCAGTTTCAACCTGAGCTCTTCCCACAAGCCACAGAAGGGAGGCCGTATTGAGTCCTGGAAGGACCCCTGGACTGAGAGTGTCAGACCAGGCACTTGTGCCACCTGTCACTGGCTAGCCATAGAGACTTAGACAAGCCAAGTCACTGCGTTCTGGTCCACCATCCGCAAAACAAGGGAGCTGAATTAAGATAAAGCAACAAAACCAACTATGGAGAGTCTCCCAGTTCCAAAGGCCCAGGGCCAAGAGAGAGCCCAGTGCCCTGAGGCAGGCATCCCAAGGGTGATGAAGAAGACTCAGCTCTCCCAGAGGATAGAAGGAAGGGAAGCCAGGAAAAAATTAGACTTCCACTTCTGTGATGGGGAGATGGGGACTGAGGCCACGGTGCAGGCGTGTGAGCTGCGGTGGATGAGGAGGGCTAGGGAGAACAGCCAACAGCTTCCACACAGAGGAAAGGTCCCCTTGGAGCTTCAGTTTCCCTTCCAGCTTCTTTCTATTAGCAGCAAATGCTGGCAGATTGGTCCTTCCAGAAAATGGCCCCAAATGTGGAAACCAGCCCTGAAAGGCAATGACTGGGTGTGCTTCTAGCCCAGGAGCAGAGCAGAAGTTCCCAGCAGGGGCTGAGGGAGACCTTGGCCAGCTTTCCCTCAGATCCACCCCCAGGATACACACAGAGCCCCACCCAGGCTGGGAGGTAGGAGAGGGGGCCTCTCCGACAGGGGTCAGTGCCACTGCACCTTCTCACTTGGACATTCACAGGTATCTCATAGCCCCAAGTTATCCGGCCCCAGTGAGTGCCAGCCACCACCAGCCCCTCCAACCACTGAGGACGAGAGTCAAAGCATGTGGGGCTTGGGACTGTGACACACCCAGAGACCAAGGGCCCAACACACAGGAGCAGAAACACATCAAGAAATAAGGAGGGATGGAGAGGCCCGACTCAAAGGGCAGGTTTCTGGAAGACCTGAGGAGAGGGTAATGTCCAGATGGAAGTGTGAATGGAGAAAACAGGAACAGAGCCACACACATGAAGGTGTGGCCGGGCGCGGTGGCTCTCACGCCTGTAATCCCACTTCCGGAAGTTGAGGCTTGAGACCAGGAGTTTGAGACCAGCCTGGGCAACAAAGTGAGCTCCTGTCCCTACGAAAAAGTTTTTTAATTAGCTGGATATGGCAGCGTGTGCCTGTAGTCCCAGCTACTCAGGAGACTGAGGCAGGAGGACCATGAGCCCAGGAGTTCAAGGCTGCAGTGAGCTATGATCAGCATCACTGCACCTTAGCTTGGGTGACAGAGTAAAACTCTGTCTCTTAAACAAACAAACATGAAGGTGTGAAGCCCAGAAACAGAGCTGGAGTGCAGAAGATCACAAGGCACATAGACACAGGAGAGGCGGAGAGAAAGGAAGACTGGGGGGAGAGGGAAGACGGGGAGACACGGGGTCTAAGAAAGGATAAGGTGCCCTCTGACCAGGATGGCACCAGCTCCCTGCCATTCGACCTGCTGCTGTCAAGTGGAGGGAATGCATCTGTGCACCAAAGAGACTCCCAGCCAGCCAGAGGGAGGGTAGCCCAATAGGCACGAAGGCCCTGGCATTAGGCCTGGATGGGGAGGTGGGAGGCCGCGGGGTGCGAGGTCACTGGCTGTGTCCTGATCTTTCTTAGGTCTGGTCGTGATCATGAGGAACGGTGGGCTGGGAAGGACTCCAAGTCCCCAGGGTGCACAGAGCTCACCCTGAGAGCCCAGGGCCATCTGAGGCCTCTGTGAAGGATTTCCTCCTTCCTTGCAGCACTCCAGCGCCCTCCTCTTTCCCCGTCTTCCCATTCCTAATAGAAATACCAAGCATCTCGAGCCCAAGGCACTAGACTTTGAAAAGACTCAGCAGGTCCCAGCACAGTGAAAATATGTGGTCCCTACAAGGGGCGCCTCCTGCTCCCCAGCCTCTGTCCTGCTGACTCTAACAGGGAACCGGACTTTCTAAGGGTTAAGGGCTCCCCCAGGCTCCTGTTCCCGTATGGCTAGTTCTTTCTGAGGTCTCACCTCCACACCTGCTGCTGCAGTGCAGCCCCTTGCCTGAGGCTCTGAGGCTCAGAAAGGATGGAGATGTCTATTTTGGGGGAGGGACAGTAACAACGCAGGGCCTCAGGGCCACAGCCGAGGTCTTTCTGGGTCCACTACGCTCCTGGAGCAGCAAAGGTGCTCTGGGAAGGGGGACAGATGGCCCTGGAGGCAGGGAAGGCAGCGGTGGTGACTCTGGGCTCCTGCTCCTCAGAGCTTCCTCCTGGTGATTCATCCCCTCCCCCATTTGCTGGTTGTTTTCACTACCTTTCTCCAGTCCCAGACTGCGGGGGTGGCGGAGGCACCAGGAGGGGGTTTCGGGTGGCTGGCTGGCTGTCATTCATGGCTTTTCAAAACCCCAGACTCTCCCTCGCCCACCTGAGTTTTAGCTTCACTATTTTCTCAGCCCTAGGATCTGGGTGTTTCAGCAGAAAATGTTCACCAGGAGCTGTGGGGGGGCCCTGGTCTGGGCTGGGGGTAGGGTTCACCAGGTAGAACCGCGTCTCCCCCGGCCCCCACCCAGCCCTCCCCCTCCTGCTCCCGTGTGGTGGCACCCACCACCTTGGTTTCCAGCTTTGCAGAAGCTGGGGGAACTGATGGCTGAGAAAGGAGGGAGGCTGGTGACAGGTTGGGGTGTGCGAGGGACCCCGGACTGAGCTGTGGTCTCAGTGGGGATTGAGACGGAGAGTTCTGGCTGTGGGGAGGAGGGGCCCAAGCTAAGGAAAGAGGTGCATTCCTTTCTCACTCATTCATTCATTCTGCAAACAGAGGCATACGAAGATGGATGCAAACCCCATCTATACCCTACAGGGGCTGTTGTGTTCCTGAGGAGTCCCCAGGAACCCTGTTGGGATATATGCCTCCCACCTGGCCTTTAGAGAAAGGGGTAAGGGCAGGAGGAGGCTGGGACCACAGAGAAAGAGTTGGGACAGGGGAAAAATACCTCTTGGGATCTTTGTATAAACAGGAGTCCTGGCTTCAGCTCTGTGGGTTGCCTCCGTGCATTCTGTTCCTAGACCACCACCCTCACCTCACACTCTTCCCCCTGCAGCCAATAACCATGTCCGCTATCCAGTTCTCCCATGTGCATTTGGGCATCTTATCCTCAGAGTATATGGCTTAAGGGTTGAGGGCACTGACTCAGGAGTTACAGAGATCTGGGTCCAAACGCCAGGTCTGCCGCTTCTGGCTATGTGATGTTAGTCAAGCTGCTGCATCTCTCTGGGCCTCAGTTTTCTCGTCTGTAAAATGAGGCTGATACTAGCAGGGCCTACTTCACAGGGTTGTTGTGATCATTAAATGAAAATGCATGGAAAGCCTGGCACAGAGTAAGAATTCAGCCCAGACCTGTGTCTATCGTTATTCTTCCTCCCTAATGAATACCCAGCGGAGAAAAGGGAGAGAGAAAGAGAGGCAAGGAAAAGGCCCAGCTCTAGACTGACGAGGCGTCAGGACCTGGGGTTCCTTGGTCTGAACCCATTCTCTGCCATGACGGTGGGGTTGGTTCTGGGGTTTGAGGGGAGAGATCCCCCTGGGTGGCAGCCCCTCCCCTGCTCCTACCACTTCCTCTCTGTGGCATAGGGCACCTGGACAGGACCCAGGGTTGGCTTCCTAAGCTGGCACAGGGCCAGGCTCTGGAAGTACTCAAAGAGCGCTATCACTGAATCTCGCAGCTGTGAGAGGCAACATTAGAGGAGGATGGAGGACTTTGCTTCTACCGTATTTCCCCTCATAGAAGGAGCTACTAGGATGCTCCTGGGGGTGCTTCAGTCTCTGAAGCAGCCCAGAGGAGACTCGGTTTCTCTTCCTAGCATTGTCTCAGAATGCAGTTTTAGAGGTCACACTGGATGGCAGAAAACATACAAGAATGAGCTCGGGAAAAGATCACCAACCTACCCCCACTCCCTGGAAGGAGCGGCCTGGCCAAAGGGCAGGAACAGAGACTAAGTTCTTGCTACTCAAAGTATAGGCTGAAGACCAGCAAGCTTAGGCACAAAGAGCTGACCAAAGTGCGGGATGTGAGTCCCACCTCCGATCCCCAGCTAATGTCGTTTGAGACGCAGAAGGCCATCGGCATTCAGTCATTCGATGATTTAAGGAGCCGGCATGTGCATTTGGGCGTCTGTCTCTCCTTTTGGAAGCATGTGGAATTGGAGAGTTTTCTTGTGGTGAGTCTCAGGAGAGAGCTACAGTGAGGGGGCTGCAGATGAGATGCCAAGATCTGTCCAAGACAGCAGGCGAGGGTAGAGTTAGGGCTGCCATGGGAGCCTCGGTGCAGGGGCTGGTTTGAGGTTCCTGACCTTTGCTTGGCTCTAGTTCCTGGCACTGGCAGGGCCTTAGATGGTAAGTTCCTGGCAGGCCTGGCTCCTGGGCAACAGTTTGAGTAATCCTGTGATTACTCAGCTCCTTCTCCCCAATCTGGGTTCCCACCACCTGCTGCTTCAGGGACGTGTCTCCAGGGGTAGCTTTTGAAGGTGAGTTATCATTAGAGTTGTTTTCACCTCCTATCACCTCCCCCCCAACCAAGTCTACCGGCCCCCTTCCCGTTCTCCCCCACCCCTTCTCCACAAGTAACACACGCACTCATATACACAGCACTGGTGTTTTCTTTCTGAGGTTTGGGCAGATGGCATTGAAGAGGGTACAGGCAGCAGGGGAAGGGTGGGGAGCATGACTAGAGAGCCTGAAGTGCTGAGGGGGAAGGGGTTGGGCAGAGGCCAGGGTCCAAGTGTGGATTCTCTGTGTTGCTGTGTTTCCGCAGCCATCTCTCCATCCCTAGGTCCATGTCTCTGTTTTTCCCGGTCCCAAACATCTTGGTGTCTCCAGCTCAGTGAGGCTAAGGGGTCTGACATTCTAGCTCAGAGGCTCTGGCCCTGTGTGCCTGTCTCACTGTGTACCTCTGTCTTGGACGGGGAGAATGGAGGATGGGCTGACCAGGTGGCTGGAGTCCAAGACTTTGGTGTGCCCTAAACATGGGTATTTGTGAAGGGGGTCCTTGACTGGCCGCATCTTCCTGTGAGAAGGTCAGGGTCTTGGTGACACTGTTGTGAGGTTCCTAGGGCCAGGAGCAACAGTGGGTCAGGCATGGGGCAGGGAGATGTGTCTGGGGTCACCCATGTGGTCAGCACACACACGCACGCGGATGTGGCTCTTGGAGAAGGGAAGAGGCAGGGAGGCCTGTGGTTGACTGCTGGGCCAGAGCCCGAGTTCCCACTGTGGCTTGGCCTAATCTCCCTCCCGCTTACTTTTTTGGGTGGCCCACGTTGGTTTCTCCCGTCTCTGGTCTTAGGCCACTGAAGAGAGAGATGCCGCAGCGCTGGAGAGGGAGGTGTTGGGGAAGAACAGGGTCCACAGGGCCCGAGTGCCCCTCCCAGCCTTGCCAGGCCCACTGGGCTTCTTGGCCTGACCTCTGCTCGGGAGTGACTTGAATACACAGTGCTCTCCATGGGCGATATCATTTCATTACTCGCTGCTGCCTGCAATCACCCCATGGACAGGCAATAACACCTTTATCGTGATCTGACTGACAAGAACATGCAGGTCTAGAGGGAGAATCTAAGTGACTAGAAGTAGAAGTGCCCCACATTTTCTGTCCCTGTTCCAGGCACCCAATGCCCTCTTATTCTTCCTTCCCCTCCATGCATTAAAATCTGCTGTTAATTCACGGGAAAGAATCTGGAAAACTCACTCACCGCCTGGTCCTGGGGGGACCACAGTTTACTGAGTGAGCACTGGAAGCTTGCTGCCAGGGAGGCACGTGTGGCTGGGGGTGGGGACGAAATCGAGTGCCAGCGAAGGGATTTCAGATTCCCATGTGCCCTGTCACTGTGAGGAGGCAGCTACTGCCTCTGACTCACCCTAAGACTGGCTTGAAGGATGATGGTTTAAGAATGGTGGAAATAATATTTTGGGGAATGGTGGGCAAGCCATGGTCTCCCTACCCACTTCATATCAACAGGCCCTACCTGTGACCAGCGGCCAGGCCAGGGACTGGAGGGGAGCTCACAGCAACGAGCATTTGCCCTCCAGAGAGGCTGCCATTCCTTTTGCCGCTTCAGTAGGAGACATGTCATAGATGAAAAGGGGCTTTGGCCCTTCTTTTCACTTTTCTGGCCTGCTCCGCCCCCAGAGCTCCCCACTCAGAAGGGAGGCAGCAGGTCAGTGATGGTGGAAAAGAGACGCACGTGCTCTGGGAAGTGCTAAAAACACCTAAACTTACCAGGGATCCCAAGCTTTGCCCAGCTACCTTTCAAGGATGAGCTGGGAGGAGGCCTCCCACAGTCCCTTCAAGCTCAGCAGAGAGCTGTGGGCATTAACAGGGAGGGGGCAAAGCGGAGATGAGCCCAGGGCCAGCAGCAAACCACAGAGGTCCAGGAGCAAGTACAGGTTACAGTGAGTTCAGAGGGAGAGAAAACCTGGGGTCCTAGCGCCCCACGAGCAAACGCTAACATACAACTATGCACGTGTGTATGCAGGAACAACCAGATCTTTCCTTGGAGGCTCACAAATGACACATACTTTTCATGCATATGCACACACACAAGTACACCTTCAAACATGCCCGCTGATATGTGTACCCCAAAAGACAGGGACACAGAACAGCGTAATGGAAGGCTCAGGGGAACTGGGAAATAGACCCCACTCTCAGGCAAACCAGCTTGTGACCCTGGGCCAACCGCCTGGCCTTATCTGGCCTCGTCCTTCATCAGTAAATGAAGAGGTTGAATGAGATGGTCTCCAGTCTCAGCCAGTTTTAACATTGATGATTCATGTTCACACAAATGGACACAGGTGTCCTTGTACAAACATAAACGTGTACACTCGGACACACCGATGTACACAAAGCCACCCTCTCTCTGCTCTCGGGCCTAAGAGCCTAAGAGTCCTCGTTAATTCTTTCCCTGGGATCTCAGGCATCTAGCAGAGCTGGGGTGTTGAGCCCCGGTCTCCTGGGCTCCTCCCTGCCCCACACCCCATCTCTGTATCGCCCCTCCCTGAACCTTCACTGCCTGGCTGGGAGGGCTGGCATCTCTGCCTAGCCCCCCCATTGTACCTCATCTTCCTGCCATGCCCTACCCTCTGCCCATGGGAGCTGAGCCCCAGTAGGGGAGGGAGGCACAGAGGAAGCCCCTTGGGCGGGAAGCAGGTGTTGCGAGGCAGTGAGGAGTCCTGTGTCCCAAGGTGGGAGGGAGGCAACTGAGCTTTTCAACTTCAAGGGCTGAGCAGGTGGCCTCTCTGCACCTGCTTTCTCTGCCTCCATAGCGCTGGTACAACTCCTGGCTGCCCCTTGATACTCCCCTTCTCTGTGAAACAGACAGCTTCCTCACACCCTTTGCTGAGAAGCATTTGGCATTTCACTTCCCCTTCCATTTTGCAAGAGGGAAATAGCAAGCTGGAGCTGGTTGGAGAAGCTGGGGAAGCACCAGGCACTGTAGCCGCAGCCCAGGTACGTGATGGTTGAATGCAGGAAAGCCTCCTGGGTCGACCTACTTCTCCTTCTCTCTTCCAGCACAAATTGAAGTGATCCCTTGCAAAATCTGTGGGGACAAGTCGTCTGGGATCCACTACGGGGTTATCACCTGTGAGGGCTGCAAGGTGAGTCGCAGGCATGTGTATGTGTGTGTGTGCATACACACACGTGCACACACACAGTGTCTCCTTAGAGATAAACAAGGGGCTTAATGGCCTTTGTGCTGACTCCAGGGATGATCTCCTGGGCAGCCAGGGAAATCCCTGAGTAGCATCGCCTCGAAGGGCCCTCAGCACGGGGAGGGCCCTGTCTTAAGCTTAAGGAAGTGACAACAGGACAAACTGCAATTACACAGATAGACGGAGGAGAGAGAAAACGGACAGGTCGCGGAATGCAGAAAAGCTGCCAGAGCTTGTGGGCTGGAGGCCCTTGGGAGTGGGCTGGGCCCAGCCAGGATAAGCAGTCCTGCTCTCCACCTGCTGTCCCCAGGGCTTCTTCCGGCGGAGCCAGCGCTGTAACGCAGCCTACTCCTGCACCCGCCAGCAGAACTGCCCCATCGACCGCACCAGCCGAAACCGATGCCAGCACTGCCGCCTGCAGAAATGCCTGGCGCTGGGCATGTCCCGAGATGGTGAGGCCAAGTGGATGGCCCCCTGGGGTTTTCCTGGTGTCTCCAGAGGGGCAGTCGGGCCTGCTGAGCTAGACAAGGCTGAACCTGCAAGACCACCCGTCCCCTAGGCTGCTCTCCATCCCTCCTCCTTACCCCCCCTGTCTCCTCCCCTGCAGGGATGGGTGGATCACCCCCACCAAAGTTCTTTGGAGTCCCCAGCTTTCGGTTTTGCTAGAACAGACCTCCTCTTTCCAAGGTCCCATACCTCTTCATCGCTCCTGACTTGGGATGGATTCTCCTCACTCTGCTTCCCTCTGACCCAGCTCCCATGCGGCTCTGGCGCCTTCCCCTGCTACCCCGTTGTTGCAGTTCTAGCTCCCTTCCTAGTCCCCTGTTCCCATTCTTGGACACGGGACTGTGGCCAGGAATGGAAACAGAACTGGCCTGAGAACAACCAGAGGGTGGTCAGAGCAGGGGAGGGCTGGTGTTCCTGGAGCCTTATCCACCTCCTCACCCACCACCCCTCACCGGTCCCCCCGCACACCCCCCCCCACCACAGAAGGAGCCCAGGGCGGAGCTCCTTGAGGTGATGAGGAGCCAGAAGGAGCCCGTCAGCACTTTTCAGTGCCCAAAATAACAAAGCAAAAGGAAGCACGCAGGGGTGCAAAGGGGCAGGCGGGGCGAGGGGCTGTGCCCCCACACCTGGGAGGGGCGGTGGGGGGAGTAAAAAGGCAGGAAAGAGAGAGCAGAAGAGGATGTTCAGAAACAAGCCGCGGAGCCCGGGTTGGGCTGTGGTGAGTATCTAGGTCACCAGGGAGCCTGCAGGCCTGACCACAGGGAGACCTGTGTTCTCAGCTCTCCTCTTCCTCCGACCCTCCCAGAAAGGCGAGGTGACCCCAATACAGCCTGAGGCCCTCTGCTCGACCACCCACAGCCCCAATATCGGGAGGCCAGAATCCCCAGCCTAGACTCATTGCTTGAATTCTGCCATGATTCAAAGCTGGCTTAGAACTTAGAAGATTTTGCTTGGAAGATGGCAACGGCAGGTTGGACAGGCCCCAGAAGCAAACAAGAGTAAAGGTGGACGGGGTCTGGGGCATAAGCTCCCTAAAGGCTGGAGAGGCGGTGCTTGGAGTCAGCCATTCAGAGAGCAGCAAGTTAATCCTTTAATACCCAATGGCTGCTGACCCTGCCCTGTGCCATGTTCCCCTGCCTCATAAACCCCTGGTCCCTGGACCTCTTTCAGCTGTCAAGTTCGGCCGCATGTCCAAGAAGCAGAGGGACAGCCTGCATGCCGAAGTGCAGAAACAGCTGCAGCAGCGGCAACAGCAGCAACAGCAGCCAGCTGTCAAGACCCCTCCAGCAGGGGCCCAAGGGGCAGACACCCTCACCTACACCTTGGGGCTCCCAGATGGGCAGCTGCCCCTGGGCTCCTCGCCTGACCTGCCCGAGGCCTCTGCCTGTCCCCCTGGCCTCCTGAGAGCCTCAGGCTCTGGGCCCTCATGTTCCAACGATTTGGCCAAGGCAGGGCTCAATGGGGCCTCATACCATCTTGAATACAGCCCTGAGCGGGGCAAGGCTGAGGGCAGAGAGAGCTTCTACAGCACAAGCAGCCAGCTGACCCCTGACCTGTGTGGACTTCATTTTGAGGAACACAGGCATCCCGGGCATGGGGAACTGGGACGGGGCCCAGACAGCTATGGCAGCCCCGGTTTCCGCAGCACACCGGAGGCACCCTATGCGTCCCTGACGGAGATAGGTGAGCAGCTGGGGAGGCAGAGAGGGTGGCAGAGAGAGAGGGGCTTTCACTGACACCCCATATCAAACAAACATGAGCGCGAGAGAATGAGGGGTCTTGGACGAGGGCCGGAGGGAGGAGGCACAGCCGGGTCTGCCAGGCCAAGAAGTGCCCTTTTGTGGGTAGGGGTAGGAGCTGGCCGAGATCAAGCCGTGCCTTCCTTCTCTGGCCCCAGAGCACCTGGTGCAGAGCGTCTGCAAGTCCTACCGGGAGACATGCCAGTTGAGGCTGGAGGACCTGCTGCGGCAGCGCTCCAGTATCTTCTCCCGGGAGGAAGTGACGGGCTACCAGAGGAAGGTGAGGCCAGGAGACCTGCAGGAAGGCAGCACATCCCACCCCCACGGGGAGAGTTCAGAGACGGCTACCTGCACACGCCTGGGTGCTGGGGTAGGGCGGCGTATCACAGACACAGGCTGGCCGACAAGCACGTGCACAGCTTCTGCGTACGGCTGTGAACATGTGTGTGTCCGTCTACACCCCAGCAGATGATGAGAGCATGGTCCTGAACGTGTGTGTGTCCGTCTACACCCCAGCAGATGATGAGAGCACG
>NW_022437109.1:183746-204495 GCF_009761245.1 Sapajus apella
GTCGTGAACGTGTGTGTGTCCGTCTACACCCCAGCAGATGATGAGAGTTTTTTCTTAGTCCTTGCCTATTAAAATTGTACCTGGCCTTTATCCTCCGTCCTCTACCACACAGACCTTGGTGCACTCTCCTTCTTCCTCTTCCATCAACAATAACACTAAGCAGAACGCTGATCACTCTGCCAGGCATCGTGCTAAATGCTTTACGTAAATTATCCTCAGCCCCTACCACAACCAACCTATGACAGTGGCATTTGTTCCTATTTTTAGTAGACAGAAACTGAGCCCAGGGGGGTTAATAGATTTCCTCAAGGTCACAAAGTGATGGAACCAAAGTCAAATTCAGATCCATCGGGCTCCAAAGTTAATGCTGCCTCCTCGCTCACACTCTCATGATACCACCTGCTGTAAACACATTCATTTGGTTCTTCCCATTTGCTTCTCTTGGTTACTGAGACCTTGGGCATAACCTTTGTGGGGGAAGGGGCAGCAGTATGTCCTTCTCACCTCAACAAGATGTACATTTTTGGAGGGCCAAGCTGTATCTCATACTTTTTTTATTCCCTCACAATAGCTAATTTGGTGTCAGCAGCCAGTGGGCGCTCAGTGTGTGGGACCCACGGGCAGGAATCGCCCCGAGTGCATTTGTGCTAAGATCAGGCTTTTAAAAATGCTAGTTGAGAATATGGGAGTTCAGAACCTAACCCCTTGCAGTTTATTAGGTGGGGCTCCAGGGCTCAGGAGGATCACGGGGCCACACAGAGCACTACAGCGGGACCCTCCTCCCTCCCTGCAGTCCATGTGGGAGATGTGGGAACGCTGCGCTCACCACCTCACCGAGGCCATTCAGTACGTGGTGGAGTTCGCCAAGAGGCTCTTGGGCTTTATGGAGCTCTGCCAGAATGACCAGATTGTGCTCCTCAAAGCAGGTGCTCAGGGAAGGGTGGGCAGACCTGGGGGCAGGCGGACAGAGCACGCCACGGGGCAGAGACAAGTGGAGGGAGGTGGCTTAAGGAAACCAGGCGGACGGAGTCAGCCTCTGGCTTTGCTTGACACTGTCTCTGCGTCTTCTCTCCCCACTGCCCAGGAGCAATGGAAGTGGTGCTGGTTAGGATGTGCCGGGCCTACAATGCTGACAACCACACGGTCTTCTTCGAAGGCAAATACGGTGGCGTGGAGCTGTTCCGAGCCTTGGGTGAGGGGCAGGGGGAAAGGAGAGAGAAGATTCTGATGCCAACCCCAGGGAGAGCTTTGTGACCCAGGGCACCCTCTTTTCAGGGCAAATTGCCCCTTCTGCTCTAAACACCAGGAGGGTGGTGTCCTCGGGCACCATCGCTCCAGCGCTCCCTCACTCTTCTCATTTCCACTCCATCAGGCTGCAGCGAGCTCATCAGCTCCATCTTTGACTTCTCCCACTCCCTAAGTGCCTTGCGCCTTTCCGAGGACGAGATTGCCCTCTACACTGCCCTTGTTCTCATCAATGCCAGTGAGTGTCGCCGGGCTTGGGTAAAGGACATTCAGGTGGCAGAGGCATGGCAGATATTGAAGAAGAGTCTAGACCTTCAGATGTGGTTAAGTCTGGGAAATGGCTTTAAATAGCAGAATGCGCCCTACTCAATATTGCTATGAAATAAAATGAGTTAAAATAAAGATTCAGAGGAGCCTCAGAGAGGGACAAGAGCAGCATAAGATGGGGTTGTGGGAAGTGGGGAGAAATGAGGCTGAGAGGAAACGAGCCCTTCCCTGATAGAAATGTGTCTGATTGTTAGTCTGTGACAGTGATTTCATTGTAGCACACACTGGAATCGCCTGGGGAGCTTTAAAAACTATTGCTGCCTGGGTCCCACTTCCAGAGATTCCAGTATACATGTGCTCCAGGACTTATGATGGGGTTATGTACCAATAAACCTATCATAAGTTCAAAATATGGTAAGTTGAAAATGCATTTAATACGCCTAAAGTACTGAACATCATAGCGTAGCCTAGCCTACCTTAAACGTGCTCAGAACACTTACATTAGCCTACAGTCAGGCAAAATCATATAACACAAAGCCTGTTTTATAATAAAGTGTTGAATAGCTCATGTAATTTATCGAATAGGGTTCTAAAAGTGAAGAGCAGAATGGTTGCATGAGTATTCAAAGTATAGTTTCTACTGAATGCGAATGACTTTCTCACCAACATAAAATCAAAAGATAGTAAGTCAAATCATCATAAGACTAGGACCATCTGTAATTGATCAGGGGTGCACTGAATTTTAATAGCTACCCCCCGGCCACCAAGATTAAGAATCACTGCTCTGTGTGAACTAATTTTAAGGCTGTATGCCAATAATGGGAAGACTCTGGATGATATCCTATCCACTCCCCTGGCATGGAGTAGCTGGGCTGAGCCAGCTGAATGCTAAGTATTCAGAGAACCTAGAGAAGTGGGTCAAGCTGCTAACCTGAGTTTGCAAATCGAGACTATCAGTCTTTTGGCTCTGCCAGTGAGTAGACACCTAAACATGCCCCTCAAAATAGAGATGAAGACTTTAAAGACAACTTCTGGCTATTTTATAGAATCAGGGCAAAAGTTAGCTACAGATTGCTGCAAAGCCCCCAGTGCGGGCCTGGGCACCTTCAGGAAGGCCACCTCCTTTTGGGAGCCTTTTTGGTACATGGGGGAGCTCTTTTCCAACTCTTGCTCCCGCTGTGGCAGAATCCTAGTGCCTAACATTGAATGGGCTAAGTGGAATATCAGGTTACCAGAGAGAAGGTAGCTTGGAGTCAGGAGATGAGAAGTTCTCATGTCTTTCAGCCCTTCCCAGTTTTCCTTGCAGACGGTTAGCCAAGCCCAAGGTCCCAGAGCTTCCCGTTATCAAACCAAGGCACTCACATGCACGCGCTCAGCTGAGAAGACCTCTATCCAGCACAGATGTCCAAAAGATACGTCCTTTTGTTGGGAGTTAATGTCCATGTTCTTTCTTGTTCTCATTACGGTCCCACCCCCTCCTCCAGACCGGCCAGGGCTCCAAGAGAAAAGGAAAGTAGAACAGCTGCAGTACAATCTGGAGCTGGCCTTTCATCATCATCTCTGCAAGACTCATCGCCAAAGCATCCTGGCAAAGGTAGGAACAGTGCTTGGGTTAGAGGAGGCCAGGCCCATCGCCAGCTCTGTGACATCGGAGTTTGCGGGGGCCGGGGTCTGCGGGTACAGAGGAGGGAGTGTGTGAGTGCCACGTGGTATTAGAGAGCTCGCATCAGCAGTGAGAACTAAGGGAATGAACAGCTGCTTCCATGTGCATAAAGGCTGGAAAGTTAGAGAGCCTGGAATTGGGAGGGACCTCCAGGGAGCAATTCAGTTTAATATAGCCAGCACTTACCCAGCACCTGCTTTTACAAGGCACTGTGGAAAGATACAGAGATTCAGTCGCTGCCCCCACCAAGAGATTTTAATCTGGTGTGAAGAGATCTGTGTATCACTAACACTAACATAGAGTGGAATGTGGTATGTGACATAATAATAATGCAATAAACAGAGTGCTTTCGCTGACATGTTTTCTCATCCTCATGACAACCCAGTCAATAGGACAGGTATTAAACGCTCCCTGTAGCGGCCGGGCGCCGTGGCTCACGCCTGTCATCCCAACACTTTGGGAGGCCGAGGCAGGCGGATCACCTGAGGTCAGGAATTTGATAGCAGCCTGACCAACATTGTGAAACCCCATCTCTACTAAAAATATAAAAAATTAGCCAGGCATGGTGGCAGGTGCCTGTAGTCCCAGCTACTTGGCAGGTGGAGGCAGGAGAATTTCTTGAACCCAGGACACAGAGTTTGCAGTGAGCTGAGATTGTGCCATTGCACTCCAGCCTGGGCGACAAAACCTCCGTGTAGCTAGAAGGAGAATTCAGTGACTTAAATGCAAGACTGAATCCCAGTGCTCTTTCCGCTCATTCTATCCCTGGGTCCCCTATGTGTAACTATAATAAGAGACACTGGAAAAATGTTATCAGAGCATAAAACAGGGATTAAAAATAATTTGGGGGTAAAAGTAGTGGGTCATAAATACTTTCTAGGGACAGTGACATTTATACTAGGCCATGAATGATATAAGATTTTAACAGGCATTTATGGGCGTGGGGCAGGCATTCCAGGCTTGGGGAACAATAGGAGCAAAAATAAGGAGGCAAAATAGTGCATATGCACCCTAACTAAAGTGTAAAATTAGGAGCTGGGCCAGACTAATGGGGCAGAAGAGCACCAGAAAATCAGCCTGAAAATTAGGTCAGGGGCAAATCAGAGAGGACTTTTAACGCCATACAAGAGTTAAAGCTTTATTTCTAGGCCACAGGGAGCTCCAAAGGCTAGAAAAATGACACAGAGATGTTATTTAGGCAATTTACTTTGGAACCAGTGTAAAGGACACATTTATGTAATTAAAGGCTCTTGCTATGTGCCAGGCACAGGGCTGGGTGTTAAGGATACAGCAGTGACTTACACAGTCTGAGCTCTGAAGAACTCAAACTTTAATCTGCTACAGGATGGATTTGAAGGAGGAGAGACAGGAATCTGGGAGAGCAATTGGAAAGCAAATCTGGTTGGATCTACTTTCAAAATAAATCACTTCCCCTACAATTACCACCACCCCAGCCCCTACCAGCTCTCAGCTCTCACTTGGACTTTAAGAGGGGCCTCCTACCTGGGGCCCTGTTCCACCTTCGTCTGCCCTGTAGGAACCACACCGCACCTGCTCAGCACCCACAGTAGCCCTTTTAAAAATGCAATCTCATCATGCCCCACTCCTGTTCTTTTTTTTCTTTTTCTTAGGCAGTCTTGTTCTGTCACCCAGGCTAGTTCAGTGGTGTGATCTCAGCTCACCGCAACCTCCACTTCCCAGGTTCAAGCGATTCCTCTGCCTCAGCCTCCTGAGTAGCTGGGATTACAGGCACCCACCACCATGCCCGGCTAATTTTTGTATTTTTCGTAGAGACGGGGTTTCACCATATTGGCCAGGCTGGTCTCGAACTCCTGACCTCAGGTGATTCTCCTGCCTCAGACTCCCAAAGTGCTGGGATTACAGGTGTGAGCCACCATGCCTGGCCCCCACTCCTGTTCTCAGCCCTCCCGTAGCTGCCTGTCATGTTGAGAATCAAATCTAGAGTCTGTGTCATGCCCAAGTGGCTCATAACATGGTCCCTGCCTTCTTTTCTCACCTGATCTTCCACTGCCCCTTCAACCACCCGTTCCAGCCACACTTGCTGCCTTGCTATTCCTTGAACACATCAAGCCCAGTTGCAGGGCTTTCGTTCCTGCCATTGCAGTCACCTGGAAGGTTTTCCCCCCAGTTTTCCAAATGGTTTGCTCCATCTCTTCATTCAGGAGAGGTTTTTCCTAACTAGTAACCCCTGACGAAAAGCTTTAGTTTTCTTTTAAGAACTTATTATCTGACACGTGACATATTTATTTTCCGGGTCCCTCACCAGCATGTAAATTTAATCAAGGTAGAGATTATACTTTATTAACTGATGTATCTGATGTATCACCAGATTCAGGTGGGTTCTCAGGAGATATTTGTTGAATGAATGAAGGAAGGAAGCTATTACCATAGCCCCCAAAAAAGCTCCAAATAAAGCAGTGGAGAGGAAGACAACGGATCCAGGAGACATGAAGGGATCATGCCCTGCTGCCTGCTTTTCCCTGTCTCTTTCAAGAAAAGTAAGCTGAGTGAGGGAGGCGATGGCTGGCAAGAGACATTTTTTATTTATTTTTTTTTTGAGACGGAGTTTCGCTCTTGTTACCCAAGCTGGAGTTCAATGGCGCGATCTCGGCTCACCGCAACCTCTGCCTCCTGGGTTCAGGCAATTCTCCTGCCTCAGCCTCCTGAGTAGCTGGGACTACAGGCACGCGCCACCATGCCCAGCTAATTTTTGTATTTTTAGTAGAGAGAGGGCTTCATCATGTTGACCAGGATGGTCTTGATCTCTTGACCTCGTGATCCACCCGCCTCGGCCTCCCAAAGTGCTAGGATTATAGGCGTGAGCCACCGTGCCCGGCCAAGAGATGTTTTTCAGCCCCTTGGTTATAGAGGAGACTGCGAGAGATAAACTGTTGTTTCAGCCTTGCTCCGGTGAGGGCTCCCTGCCTCCATCTGCTCACGGGTTTCTGCACCTTTTTCAGCTCCCCTTTGGCTGAGTGCAGGCAGCAGCGGTATGCTACTTGCAGTGTTAGGTGCCGCTTAGAAAGTCTGTTTAGTTCAAACAAAGAGTTATTGAGCCTTTGCCATGTGCTAAGCATGATGACAGGTAGAGGAGACAGAGAAAGACCCCAGCTAGAGCTGAAATCTAGGGTGGGAAGGCAGACACATTGGACCATTTTCCTGCAATGTGGTAAGTGCTACACAGAGGAAAGCCCAAATGAAGGGCCCTCAATTCAGATGAGTGTAGTTAGGGAAATAGGAGAGGTGACACTAGAGGGTAAGAATTAGGAACGGGAGGAAGGGAACAACACGCACAAGGCGGAGGCATGTGACAGCATACAGACCATCACTCTTACAAAAGCCTGAAGTGCTTGTTAGAGTCTTTAACGAGGTTCATTCTGGAAGTTTCGGGAACATAATTTGAGGGTTTCACTTCACCCACCCACTCTCGCGTCTCTCCGGTGTCCAGAACACACACATACTTCTACCAGTGGGATTTGGCTGATGCCAAAGTGCCAAGTCCACAGAGGGAAGACAAGGAGGGTTTGTCCCAGCCCAGGAAGGACCAGAGGACTTCTCTTCTCTGAGGAGAGCGGAAGTATTGACTCTCCCTTCCCCATTAACCCATCTCCAGCTGCCGCCCAAGGGGAAGCTCCGGAGTCTGTGTAGCCAGCACGTGGAAAGGCTGCAGATCTTCCAGCACCTCCACCCCATCGTGGTCCAAGCCGCTTTCCCCCCACTCTACAAGGAGCTCTTCAGCACTGAAACCGAGTCACCTGTGGGGCTGTCCAAGTGACCTGAAGGAGGGACTCCTTGCCTCTCCCTATGGCCTGCTGGCCCACCTCCCTGGACCCCATTCCACCCTCGGCCTTTTCCTTTTCCATGAACCCTGGAGGGTGGTCCCCACCAGCTCTTTGGGAGTGAGCAGATGCTGCAGCTGGCTTTCTGTCTGCAGGCTGGGGCTGGCACAACACCATCTCCTGCCTCAGCTGTGACTGTCTTGTTTCCTGTATTCCTACACACCCAGCTTCTGGAAGGCGTGGGGTGGCTGGGATATAAGGACTTCTGGGGGACCAAGGCATCCTCAAGAAAGCAGGGGCATCCAGGGCTCCCTGGATTGATAGAACACAATTCATTCAGAAGCGCAGAAGCTAAGAATAGGCCTTTGAAATACCTCATTGCATTTCCCTCTGGGCTTCGGCTGGGGGAGATGGATCAAGCTCAGAGCCTGGCGGTGAGAGCCCAGGAGGACCTGTATAAAATGAATCTGGAGCTTTACGTCTTCTGCCTCTGCCTTCCTCCCAGCTCAGCAAGGACGTGTTTGGGCACTCTGCCCTTTTCCTGGGGTCTAACCAAAAACTGGATGGGATGAGGATGAGAGGCTGGGGATCATTGTTTTGTGGGATTTAGGTGTGGGATTAGGGTACAATGAAGGCCAACAGCATCTTAGATATAGAGTTGAAACTCAAACCTCTTACGTGCACTTAAACAATAGACTATAGGGGCTGGCACAAAGCAGATCTGAGATGCACACCCATACACAGGTGAAACACATACAGACTCAGCTGCAGTCATGCAGTTCCAGAGACATGTGAACCTGACACAATCTCTCATCCTTCAGGCCACAGCTTGGAGGAGGCTAGTGGCCTCAGGGAAAGTTCCAATCCTGAGGAACTCCCCCAGACATTTCCATGGTGCTCCTGTCCACTGATCTTGGGCCTGGGGTGATCCAAACACCACCCCAGCTCCAGCTGTCTTCTATCATTAGAAGCCCCAAGAGAAGCAGAGGTGGCTGGCACTGGTCAGTCAGAAGGCAAGGACAGACCCCGGAGGACTTTCCTGGCCTACCCACTGGCCCTGCCCTTGTTGCAGAGAAGGAAGCAGATGTAATCACAGCACCCCGTCATGGGACACCGCTGACTCCAGCATGGAGGACACCAGGGATCGGGGCCCGGGCCTGTTTCCCCAGCTGTGATCTTGCCCAGAACCTCTCTTGGCTTCATAAACAGCTGTGAACCCTCCCCTGGGGGATACACAGCAATGATGGGTGGTCATGGGGTTGGGGGGTGGGGGGTGGGATTGTTTCCTCTCAGGGGATGGGTTCATCTGAGTAAACATAAACCTCAACTTGTGCCATTCTTTGTAAAATGATTTTAAAGGCAAGAGGTGTGTGTGTTGGGGGTGTCGGGGGGAATCCTTAAATTAGATCACCTGCATACCTGCTCTCCAGTCTCATTCCTCCAGCCAGACCCAGGTTTCCAGCTCAGCAATCCCTCAGCATTATACAGATCCAATCCACCCTCACCGCACCTCTGCAGTTTCTCCCCAGGTGGAGCAGTTCCCCAGTGAGGAACCCCCACTGTAGGAGCCTCAAACTGAGCTCCACAGGAGATGCTGTAGACTGAGAACGCTCCACAGATGATCCCCACAGGGAACATTTAGATTTATAGATTGCACAGAATTGCTCCACATCTGGGAGGCCAAAAGACAATCCTCTGGAAGGTGGCTGGCCTAAGCTCCCCAGGGGGGATCAGGATGTCAGAGAGATCCTCTAGAGGCTGCCGCTCTTGCCATTGCCTGACCCCTCCCTGGCACCAGAGCCTGCCCCTTAGATCCCTCCCCTGCCACTCGCCAGCCCGTAGTGGTGCTTGCTGCAGCCCTCCCTGGTTGCTTTATTTATTTATTTTGCACCAACAGGGTTGCTGCAGACTCATTCTCGCCTGGTTTAAAAAGAGAGAGAGGAAAAAAAAAAAAAGGAGAAATGCTTTCTGGCTCTTTTCTCCACCTCAGTCTTGGCAGCAGCGGCCGCAGCAGCAGCAGCGGCAGGCAGCAGGCGGCTGGCGGGCAGCGGGCGTGAGGCACGCGGGGAAGGTGCAGGGGCCTGAGGTGCAGCTCTAATGGGACAGGGCCCCCAGCGCTGGACAGATGCAGTGCCCAACTTGATGCCACCCTCCAGCTTCTCCGGTAAGTGCCCCCACCCTCTGTCCCAAAGATGCAGCTGCCCTTTTCCATAACATTCTTGGAGACAGGCCAGACTAGTGTGCCCCTCAAGGCACGAGGATTTGGGCACCCACACTGCCAACAATTAATCCTGACCCCATGGGACTTTGAAGGGGAACTAAAATGTCCTAAGTGCCCCTGGGTGGAAGGACTCCAAGGAGGCCTCCCTTCCATCTCCCCAGTACTCCCCCTTTCTCTGGAAGGGTTTTTCTCCATAACCAGTGTGGATCTTCCAGAAATCTTTCCCCCAGGAACCCCTCTCCCCACAGTTCCCATCCATCAGTCAAGTGTGCTTTAAAGAGGATACAGGATGCCCAGGTCCAAGGTGTCTCTGGACTGCCACGTAAAGACAAGAAGAAAGCTCTCTATCCTTGAGAGGTGATGCCCCAGACCCCATCCCACTGAAGGAGAGAATAAAGTGATTCTGACATCTCTCTTTCTGCAAAGTGGCCGGAAGCCGGTCCTGCGGCCATGGAGGTTGGCAAGGGAAGTTTGTGATTAAATTAGCCACCGTAGAAATAAAATAGGTTGCTCCAGCTCCCTCAGCCCCTGGCCCAGCAGGCTTTGGGACTCAGGGGAACTCACCGGAGCAGGAAGGAAGAAAGCTGGGTTACATGCTTCACTGCACTTTTGCTGATGGCAGAGCAGAGGATGAGCAGGAACTGCAGCAGCAGTGACGAAGAGCTAGCTGTCAGGTGGACTTCCCAGAACAAGCCCAGGGAGAACAAGGGAGGCTGGGCCACCTCTCCTGGGAGAGCTCTGGGCATGCCACACAGACCTGTTAGGTCAGGCTGGGAGAGAGAGTCTGCCCTGCGGTCTTTGCCCCATGTAACTTTCTCATCCCCAAGCCTCAGACCAGTGTTCTGTATTCCTCTGCTCTTTGGGCCTCTTTCTTTAGTTTTCCTAGCTGTAGGATAGCCACTAGAATGATCCTTCCAGAGGGTGGAGAGTGGGAAGGAAAGGGGAAGAAATGACCGCCTCTTAAACTGCCTCTCCTAAGTTCCACATGGGAAAAAATAGGGCATGTAGTAGAAAGCCGACCCTGTAAAGCCCGGAGAGCCTGAAGCCCATAAGCCCAAAGGTGATCAGGATTGCCGCTCAGGAGAAACTCAGACGCACTGTCTCCCAGGGAGCATCCGTGGGCTTTTGCTCCTATCTCTGTAGCCCTCCCTTGCCAATTCCACTACTCCTCCCCTTCCTCGGGATCCCTGTTGACATTGAACAGGGTGAGTCAGAGGCCCTCACCACCTAGAGGGCCCCTTCTCCTCTGTCACCTCAGCCATTGTAGTCACCATCTTCCTGAGATTTCCCAGACCCTGGTACCCGGAAACCAGCTGTAAGTCGACAGGCTTTGCACATGGCCTGTGCCCAGATATCTGCTGCGCCAGCCAAGGGCTCCCTTCCTCCCCACCCTACAGCGCCCGGTCAGATGCTCTGTCTCCACACTTAACTATGCTCCTGGGTCCACAGTCTGTCTTGTGGGAATTTCTCAGGCAGCTCAGGCCAAAAGGGGCAAGGGCTCTCCCTCCGATCCACATACGGGACCAGAATCAAAACACCATTAAGGAAGGATATGAAGGAAGCCCAAGACTGAAGACCAAGCCACAGAACTCAAAATCCGGGCATCCTGTGAGTCCCTCACACATCCAACTTCATCTGCAGTGGAGAAGCAGTTGCCACTGGGCTCTTGCAGGGGATTCCCGGCTCCCCAGTCAAGCGCCCCCTGCATCCTACGCCACAGCTAATGTACAGCTTGGCCGTTGTCCACACAGGCATTTTGGGGAGATTGGATTTTGCTAGTCTAGGGCTCAGGCCTTGGGCCAGGCTGGAGGAGGGCTCAGCATGGGGGTGGAGCTGAGGCCTGCATGTTTCCCAGCCTTGGGTGAGCTAGTCAAGGTGAGGACCTCCCCAGTCAGGACAGGGAACTCTGGGCCAAGGACACAATCTCCCTGAGCCTTAAGCAAAAGCTATGGGTATGTAATATGGGAGAATAAGGGTGGGCAGAGAGGGACAGAGCAGAGCTTGATAAGAGCAGGTCTCAGGGAGAGGAAACCTGAGATACTCCTGGATCTGACAGACATCGGGAAACCCCATTACAGAAAGACTCAGTTACCTCCCTGCTGTTCCCTGCCCTATTCCTGTAAGTCCTTCCCCAAAGAAATCAGACTTGGCTAGGGTTCCAGGAGCCAGTAAGCACTTGGCTGGTTATCCAGGGCTGGAAGAGGAAGGAAAGTAGAGATTCCCCAAAGAGAAGCTCCAGGAAGCCCCTGGGAGGTGGCACACAAGAAGGCTTCCTGGTTCTGTGCCCTACTTGTTGGCCATGCTGAGACAGACAGACCAATTTCTCTCCCCTCTAAGAAGGGCCAGGAAATCCAGGGTCACCATCATCTGAAGCCACTTTCCAAAAAGAGCCATGTCATCATCTGTTCCAGGACTGAAGACGGAATGGGTACGGCCACAGCTCCAAAGCCAGCCTGGCCCCCATGGCCCCAGCTCCTTTTCCTCCTCCTCCTGCCCGGAGGGAGCCATGGCAGCTGCCCTGCTGTGTGCGACTGCACCTCCCAGCCCCAGGCTGTGCTCTGTGGCCACAGGCAACTGGAGGCTGTACCTGGAGGACTCCCACCGGACACTGTGCTCCTGGACCTGAGTGGGAACCGCCTGTGGGGGCTCCAGCGGGGAATGCTCTCCCGCCTGAGCCTGCTCCAGGAACTGGACCTCAGCTACAACCAGCTTTCCACCCTTGAGCCTGGGGCCTTCCATGGCCTGCAGAGCCTACTCACCCTGAGGCTGCAGGGCAATCGGCTCAGAATCATGGGGCCTGGTGTCTTCTCAGGCCTCTCTGCCCTTACCCTGCTGGACCTCCGCCTCAATCAAATTGTCCTCTTCCTAGATGGAGCTTTTGGGGAGCTAGGCAGCCTCCAGCAGCTGGAGGTTGGGGACAACCACCTGGTATTTGTGGCTCCGGGGGCCTTTGCAGGGCTGGCCAAGCTGAGCACCCTCACCCTGGAGCGCTGCAACCTCAGCACAGTGCCTGGCCTAGCCCTCGCCCGTCTCCCGGCACTAGTTGCCCTAAGACTTCGAGAACTGGACATTGGGAGGCTGCCAGCTGGGGCACTGAGGGGACTGGGGCAGCTCAAGGAGCTGGAGATCCACCACTGGCCGTCTCTGGAGGCTCTGGACCCTGGGAGCTTAGTTGGGCTCAATCTCAGCAGCCTGGCCATCACTCGCTGCAATCTGAGCTCGGTGCCTTTCCAAGCACTGCACCACCTGAGCTTCCTCAGGGTCCTGGATCTGTCTCAGAATCCCATCTCAGCCATCCCAGCCCGCAGGCTCAGTCCCCTCGTGCGGCTCCAGGAGCTACGCCTGTCAGGGGCGTGCCTCACCTCCATTGCCGCCCAGGCCTTCCACGGCTTGACCGCCTTCCACCTCCTGGATGTGGCAGATAACGCCCTTCAGACACTAGAGGAAACAGCCTTCCCTTCTCCAGACAAACTGGTCACCCTGAGGCTGTCTGGCAACCCCCTGACCTGTGACTGCCGCCTCCTCTGGCTGCTCCGGCTCCGCCGCCGCCTGGACTTTGGCACGTCCCCGCCTGCCTGTGCTGGCCCCCAGCATGTCCAAGGGAAGAGCCTGAGGGATTTTTCGGACATCCTGCCTCCGGGGCACTTCACCTGCAAACCAGCCCTGATCCGAAAGTCGGGGCCTCGATGGGTCATTGCAGAGGAGGGTGGGCATGCGGTTTTCTCCTGCTCTGGAGATGGAGACCCAGCTCCCACTGTCTCCTGGATGAGGCCTCACGGGGCTTGGCTGGGCAGGGCTGGGAGAATCAGGGTCCTGGAGGATGGGACACTGGAGATCCGCTCAGTGCAGCTGCGGGACAGGGGGCCCTATGTCTGTGTGGTCAGCAATGTCGCTGGGAATGACTCCCTGAGGACCTGGCTGGAAGTCATCCAGGTGGAACCAGCAAACGGCTCGCTCTCTGACCCCAACATCACCGTGCCAGGAATCCCAGGGCCTTTTTTTCTGGATAGCAGAGGTGTGGTCATGGTGCTAGCAGTTGGCTTCCTCCCCTTCCTTACCTCAGTGACCCTCTGCTTTGGCCTGATTGCACTTTGGAGCAAGGGCAAGGGCCGGGTCAAACATCATGTGACCTTTGACTTTGTGGCACCTCGGCCCTCTGGGGATAAAAACTCTGGGGGTAACCGGGTCACTGCCAAGCTCTTCTGACCCTTCCTTCCCCAGTGGGGAGCCCACCCAGTCTGCTTCAGATACCAAAGGGGATGACAGAACCAAGGCTGCTTGGACCACAACTGAATCCAGAGCAGCACCGCCCTCCCGCCCCTCCCGCCTGCCTTCTGCCAGTAACTAGCAATGCCTCCTGCTAGACAGTCTGCTTCCCGAGCCTTTCCGGCCTGAGGATGGCATTGCCGTTTCTTCACTGAGGGTCCCAGGGAGCTGCAGATGCAGACCCCGTCGTTACTCCAGCCCCCACTTCGTCCCCCCGCCACGCACAATACAGGAAACAGAACCAAAGCTCTAGTCTGCTCATCCAACCACTTGGCTTTCTTCACACACGCTTATATCCTTTAATAACCAGCACCAACCGCCGGCCACAGCTCTCAGATTATTTCAGAGGTGGGGCTGGGAAGTGCCACTTGCTCCTTGGAGTCTCCATTTGTCAACCAGGCAGAATCCCTTTCTTTTCTGCTCCCCACCGCAAACCTGCCCCTAGGTGCAGGAATAAGAGGCAAGGAGCCCGAGGCTACAGAAAGGAGGAGGTGTCCCTACAGAGGGACACAATGTGTGATGGGGAGGACAGGCCACACGCTGCACTGAGTCTGCATAAGCCTCCACCACCCACCTCTGTCTCCCAGATCATTAAATCTGCTGCCAAAGGCCCACAACAGTAGCTGCCAAAACTAATGTCATCTCTGGCGTTTTCTTGACTTCAGTCTGTTTCCTACCTTCATGTCTGGTGTATCTCCCCCTCCTTCTCTTCCTGCTTCCCATTGATCCTGTGTCCCAGTGGCCTTGCCTCCATCTAACCTGCCTGACAAACAGGGTAAGGAGTGCCCTCCCACCTCCATTCTCCTCACCCCCCAGCACCCCACCACCATGCCTGGAGGGATCAGCACTCCCAGCCCCGGTTTCAGCCTCAATCCTTTACCTTTCACTCCCCAACTCTGGAAGTGGAAAAGGAGCGGTCCTCCACCTTCCCGGGGATCCCCACATAGAAATTCCACCTGGGACACCCAGCTGCTGCCCCTCTTTGCCATTTCTCCATGGGAGCCCCCCATCATTTTTGTGTCACAGATCCCTAGTGCCTTTGGGGGAAAGTCAGAACTCCAAGTTAATGACTGACAAATGCAAGAATCCTGCAGTTGTCAAAGGAGAGAGACCCAGGACACTGCAGAGACAAGGCTTGGAGGAACAGGGAGGAGGGCACAGCAGGCTGTAGTGAGAAGCGGTGGGAAGCGGGAGCAGCAGTAACTGCCTGTCTAGTTAATTTCCACCATCCTTCTGCAGCTTCCTCCGGTTCTGTGCTTCCCGAGGTGGGAAGCTCTCTCCGGGTAGAGGTCAGTGACTTACAGAGACCCCCAGACGGGGAGGTGGAGTGGGAGGTGAAAGTGCTGAGTACCACTGGCTGGGCTTTAAATAGAGGGCAAAAAAGAGCTTAAAAAGAAGTAGAGATGCTGGCAGCTCAAGGGACAGAGCAACAGCCTCAGCATCGCTGGGAGGGAGGAGTCACAGGGAGAGGAGATGAGTGGGAGGAGGGACTGAAAAGGGAAGAATCACGTGGCCCCAGGGAACCTTTCTCCGCAGCAGCATCTGCCCAGCGTCCTTAGTTTCCTCCTACCCATCCCTACACCAAACCAGATGCAAGCATTGTGAGCTTTCTGGTTGATTCCTGCTGCTGTTGTCCTTGCTCTGAGGAGACTCCACTCATTAGATTCTCAGCCCAAACTGCCCGATAGGTGAGACACTCAGTGCCACTGAGGAGGTGAAGCTGGACTTCACAGGCAGGCCACTCTTTAGTGAGACAGAGATAGGAATATGTGGGTAGGACCAGAGGTGAATATGAGAACCGGGCAGACAGGAGAGTAAGGCTGGAGAAAGTGACCTGCTTGAGAAATGAGTTTCCCTGAGCCTGCAACCTCCCCACCCACCATGCACGCACAACCCAGTTAGCATCCCAGCAGCTTCGCCTTCTCCAGTTTATAATGTACCAGAGAGGTTTTTGGGGGCACAGCCCTCCCCCTCCTCACCATAACCTCCCACCAGCAGCTTATTAGGTTGGGACTTGGGACTCAGACGCTAAAGGTTCCCACTCTCGCTGCCCTCTCTGCAATGCGGAAGCAGCAATGCCGTTCAGAGAAATCTTCTCTGGGAAGCCCCTGCCGCAGTGAGGAACAGATGACTGTCTGGCGCTGGGACATGCTGCTGCCCAAAGTCTCTGGAGTCTCAAAGTCTCCAGAGCAGCGTTATCCAGCAGACATAGAATCCAAGTCACCTATGTAATTTCAAGTTTTCTAGTAGCTACTACATTAAAAAATCAAAATGAAACAGATACATTTAATTTCAATACTTATTTAACCCAATGTACCCAAACTATTATCATTTCAATATATTATCAATATAAAATCAATCACAAAATATTTAACACTTTTTCTTTTTTTTTTTTTTTTTTGAGACGGAGTTTCGCTCTTGTTACCCAGGCTGGAGTGCAATGGCGCGATCTCGGCTCACCGCAACCTCCGCCTCCTGGGTTCAGGCAATTCTCCTGCCTCAGCCTCCTGAGTCGCTGGGATTACAGGCACGCGCCACCATGCCCAGCTCATTTTTTGTAGTTTTAGTAGAGACGGGGTTTCACCGTGTTGACCAGGATGGTCTCGATCTCTTGACCTCGTGATCCACCCGCCTCGGCCTCCCAAAGTGCTGGGATTACAGGCGTGAGCCACCGCGCCCGGCCACTTTTTCATATTAGGTCTTTAAAATCCAAGGTATATTTTACAGTTACAGTACATCTCAACATCACAATTCAGTTGCTAAATTTTCACCAGAAAATCTGTATTTGGATTTCATACAGGTCACTATAGAGAAAGTGGATTCACACATCCAAGTTTTTTTCAGACATAAAACGTTTTCCAATAAGGGAATCAAAATCTGTTTTAAATTTTAAATTAAAATTATATAAATTTAAAATTCCATTCCTCAGCTGTACTACCTACAGGCATTCGATGGCCACGTGTGGCCAGGGGTACCATACTGGACAGCAAAGCTTCAGACATCACAGCCCGGGGCACAGACTAAGGTCTCATTGGCAGCGATGGGTGGAGAGTATCCCTCAAGAAACACATTTAATCTCAGGGAAATGCCTGTGGAGCTGCTCCCATCACAGCCCCTTTGTTTCCTATCGCAGCTTCTCCAGGATACTTTTGAAGGGTGAAGCCCATTAGTGTAACAAGCTTACTAAGACGAGCACTTCCACAGCTTGTCCAGGCCTCAGCAAGCCGGTTCCTCATCTCACCTATCAGAAAGGCTGCCCTCAGCTCAGCGGTGACGGTACAGGCTGCTGTGTGTGTGCAAATGAGTGTGTAAATGCAACAAAGGATATGAGTAGGGGGTGTGAGTACAGAAGTTTTGTGGACCATGTGCAGGGATGTATGGCACCACACGATGGGGACAATCCAACGGAGGCTCTGTCCAGGGTGGGGCAGACGTTCAAAGCAAAGAAAATAACATTGATTGAGGGTCTATTCTATGCCAGTGACTTTATATGTTTTCTTATTTAATCCTCACATCAGCCCTATAAAGTAGGGAGGCATCTTAGCTGATGAAACTAAAGGTCAAAGAGTAAGCGCTCAAGTGTGCCGAGTTAGTAAATAGCAATTAGCTATTTGAGCTCAGGGCTGACTGAAAACTCCCACTTTCCAGCACGCTGCCATCCTCACTGCCACGCCCTCATGGCTCTGTCTCCCAGGGCCTCTCAGTTGCAGGACACAACCTGTAAGAAGGGAAATCTTCCAACCTATCCACTCTAAACTTTCAGCAGGGACTGGGCTGTTATTGGTCCTCACCTTCTTTACTAACTCTAATGCACCTGATACACAAGATTGGGGTTTTTCTTTGTTTTTACTCTTCTCGGTCCCCTCTCCCAGTGTCCTTACAGCCTCTGCCTCAGGGACTGGTAGAAAGGAGCAGAAATTCCAGGGAGCAGATGGCCTGCAGTGAAATGCCTGGCTTCAGCAAAGGATTCTCTGAAACGGAGGCTTCAGATTTCCTAGTTCCTTTCTGGGTTCTGACCTCAACAACCTCCTAGGTTAGAGAGAGGTTGCACACATTGGCAGAACAATCTGTGAGCTATTTCAGATTGGAGAATTTGACTCTGCCTACCCTCTGCCCATCCCTGCTTGACAGAACCTTTCCAAGGGCACTCCCGCCTGCCCTCCTTCCACTCCTCTCTCTTCCATCTCAGACACGGTCTCACTTAAGCTGTGAGATAACTTTGGACCCAAAGAGACTGTGGCACCGTCTCCACGCTCCACATTTCCATCCCCGGTCGTCTTTCTCTATTTCTGACTTCTGTTTCCTGTGCTGTGCTGGGTCCCTGATTCAAGAGATGAGAGACCTGCTGAGCAATGATCTTCAACTTTTTTGAGTCACAGACCCCTCTGAGAATTCCTGATGCAAGCTATGAACAAAAATATTTGTAAATTATCCAGTCAGTCTGAAGCCATCACAGGCTCCATCGAATATTGGTTAAGAAATTCTGCTATAAGAAGCCACAGGTTGCAGGGTAGACTGAGGCCTTAGGCCACATTTGCTTTCCAGGGCCCATTAGAGGCAAAGAGATAAGGCTGAGAAGGATTACAGTTCCAAGTGGATGTCAGCACAGGTAAGAGCAGGTATTCGCATGGGCCCGGCAAGGACACACACAAAAATGCCTCCAGCATCCTCTCGCCTGTCCCCTTCTCCCACCAGCACCCATGTGAGGGAAAGGCAAGAGACTTTGGGTGGAACTCTTGCTGTCAAAAGTCAGTATGGTGGTGACTCAGGCTGGAGAGCATCTGAAACCAGGGACTCCTGGGTCCTGTTCCTCCAAACTGCTTTGTAAGGGGAATGAAGTAGGAAGACAGCTGGGCGGTGGTTATCAGAGGCTGAGGAGAATTCTCTCCTAGAGCACCTGCCACAATTCAATCTGGTCTGAAGACTGAAGAGTAGCACCACCATAAGTTAAGACACTAAGGCTCATGCTCCCAGTTGCTGGTTTCTGGTGAAGAGGCTTAAGCGGGGAGGAGGGGTGACTCCTACGATGGGCAATAAGAGAGATGAGTGCTATTCTCCAAAGACTCAGACAGCTGAACAGCGTTTGAATGGATCATTCATATGTCATGCAGGGAGGGAACTCTGTGGGCAGCCAAGGCTCTGGGAAGTCTCGTTGTACTTCAGAGCCCCTCACTGCCCGACCCCTAGCTAAGGTCTACTTTCCTGCTTCGGTTTGCTAAAGGGAACACTTGCTCACTGAACCCTCTGGGCAATCCAGACCTTAACTCACTCCGCCTAATGCCATCCACAGCCTGTTCAGAACACCCTTCAGGGAAAGAGAATAGACTCTTAGGACTGGAGATGAGAATGAAGAAATTATAATTCATCCAATCCCAGCATCCCACAATTCAATCTCTCCATCCTGATTTGGGATCTGAGAGGAGAAATGAGATGATAAATCCCAAATGTACAGTGACTTGAGGGTGAGGGGTGAGCTCACTTGAATTTATTCCTTCTGCTCCCCAACAAGTTAGAAGTCAATCTTATTTTTAGATAAGATAAAATCAATCTTATTTTAAAATAAGATTATGGTGGCTCACACCTGTAATCTCAGCACTTTGGGAGGGTGAGGCTGGTGGATCACCTGAGGTCAGGCGTTTGAGATCAGCCTGGGCAACATGGTGAGACCTTGTCTCTACTAAAAATACAAAAATTAGCTGGGTGTGGTGGTGTGTGCCTATAATCCCAGATATTCAGGAGGCTGAGGCAGGAGAACTGCTTGAACCTGGGAGGCAGAGGTTGCAGAGATCATGCCACTGCACTCCAGCCTGGATGGTAGAGTGAGACTCCATAAAAAAAAAAAAAAAAAAAAAAAAAAAAGAATTCCAGGAAAAGGATGCTACTTGGTTTTTCACTGCTGAGTGCATTGGCTCACTCCTGTAATCCCAGATGCCTTGAGCCCAGGAGCTGGAGACCAGCCTGGGCAACATGAAACCCCATCTCTACTAAAAAAACAAAAATTAGCCAGGCATGGTGGTGCATGTCTGTAGTATCAGCTACTTGGGAGGCTGAGGCAAGAGGATCGCTTGAACCTGGGAGGTCTAGGTTGTAGTGAGTAGAGATCATGCCATTGCCTCCAGCCTGGCAACAGAGTAAGACTCTGTCTTAAAAAAGAAATAAAAAATTCCTCTTGTGGTTTAACTATAAATTGTAACCCCCTTTTTGGACTTCATTTCCTTCTTTTTGCCCATCCCGCCTTCACTGAAGCTAGAAGATAGACCCATAAAGTAGGTCTGTGTTTTATGGCAACACTGGACACATTTTACCCTGAATTTGAACTACAATTTTGCCTTTTTAAAAGTAAAAAATAGCTATAGCAATCAAGGCACTCAAATACCTAGGAATAACTTTAACAAGAAATATGTAAATTCTGCATGATGAAAACTAAAATTCTACTGATGGGCTCCAATGACTTAAGTGTGTAGGCAGAGTCTATATCATATATTCTAGTTTAGATAATCCAAGAATATGTGATTCCAGTCAAAATAACAACAGAATAGAAACATAAATTATGGGCCAATATAGCCCCACAATATTATACTACACAGTAGTCAGAAGGAAGGGACTAAAACTATCCACAATATGGCCGAATCTCACAGAAATAATTTGAACAAAGGAAGCCAGACACAAAAGAGTACATACTCTGTGATTCTCTTTATATAAAAAGCAAGAACAGGCAAAATTTGTTTCTGGTATCAGGAGTAAGGAGAGTGGTTGTCCTTGAGAAGAGCAGTGCACGGGGACACACAGGTGGCTTCTAGGGCACTAGTAATATTCTGTTTCTTGATCTCCTGCTGGTTACACAAATGCATTCCATTTGTGAAAATTCATCAAGATACACACTTGTCATTTGTGCATTTTTCTGCATGTAGATTGTACATTAATTTTTTAAATTTTGGTAAAAAACCATAATATACATAACTTTTAAAAAATTTTAAATGAATAGATCAATGGAACGAAATGAAAAATCTAGAAATAGACCCAAATACATATGGCAATGTGGTATTATAAAGATAGCATTCAAAAACAAGAGAGAAAATGTGGGTTATTCAATAAGAAGGATTTGAATAGGCCGGGCGCGGTGGCTCAAGCCTGTAATCCCAGCACTTTGGGAGGCCGAGGTGGGTGGATCACGAGGTCAAGAGATCGAGACCATCCTGGTCAACATGGTGAAACCCCGTCTCTACTAAAAATACAAAAAATTAGCTGGGCATGGTGGCGCGTGCCTGTAATCCCAGCTACTCAGGA
>NW_022437109.1:204595-234550 GCF_009761245.1 Sapajus apella
TCGCGCCATTGCACTCCAGCCTGGGGAAAAAAAGAGAAAAACCCCCTTCAAAAAAAAAAAAAAAAAAAAAAAAGAAGGATTTGAATAATACAAAACAAAGTTGGATCTCTGTCTCACACCTTTACACCAAAATAAATTCCAGGTGAATCAAATATTTACATATCCAAAAAGACACTATCGAAGTAATTTTTAAAAACATAGGAGCTTTGAGAATAATCTTAAGTATTTGGAGACTTTTCTAAAAGTTATATGAAACACAGAAGTTGGCCAGGTGCAGTGGCTCATGCCTATAATCCCAGCACTTTGGGAGGCCAAGGTGGGTGGATCACTTGAGGCCAAGAGTTTGAGACCAGTCTGACCAGCATGGCAAAACTCTGAGTCTACTAAAAATACAAAATTACCCAGGTGTGGTGGTGCACGCCTGTAATCCCAGCTACTCAGGCTGAGGTACAAGAATCTCTTGAAACTGGGAGGCAGAGGTTACAGTGAGCTGAGATCATGCCACTGCACTGCAGCCTAGGTGACAGAATGAGACTCTGTCTCAAAAAAAGAAAGAAACCCAGAAATCATCAAAGAAAATACTGATAAATTCAATTACACAAAAATTTTTAAAATTTTCAAAGAATAACCATAAATTGGTTAAGGGCAGTGGCTCAGGCCTGAAATCCTAGCACTTTGGGAGGCTGAGGTGGGCAATTACCTGAGGCCAGGAGTTTGAAACCAGCCTGGCCAACAAGGTGAAACCCAGTCTCTATTAAAAATACAAAAATTAGCCAAGCATGGTGGCCTGTGCCTGTAACCCCAGCTACTTGGGAGGCTGAGTCATGAGAATCGCTTGAACCCTGAAGGTGGAGGTTGCAATGAGCCCAGATAGTGCCACTGCACTCCAGCCTGGTAACAGAGACTGTCTCAAAATAATAATAATAATCACCGTAAACAATATACATAGAACAAACTGGGAAAACTGAATTTCTTTTTTTTTTTTTGAGATGGTCTTGCTCTGTTACCCAGGCTGGAGTGCAGTGGCACAATCTTGGCTCACTGCAACCTCCACCTCCCAGGTTCAACCAATTCTCCTGCCTCAGACTGCCAAATAGCTGGGATTACAGGCGCTTGCCACGACAGTGGGCTATTTTTTGTATTTTTAGTAGAGATGAGGTTTCACCACGTTGGCCAGGCTGGTCTCAAACTCCTGACCTCAGGTGATCAGCCTGCCTCAGCCTCCCAAAGTGCTGGGATTACAGGCATGAGCCACTGCATCTGGCCGGGAAAATACTTTTAACTTACATACAAACAGCAAGTATTAAAAAATGACCCTATAGGCTGGACACAGTGGCTCATGTCTGTAATCCCAGCACTTTGAGAGGCTGAGGTGGGCAGATCACGAGGTCAGGAGATCGAGGCCATCCTGGCTAACACGGTAAAACCCCGTCTCTACTAAAAATACAAAAATTAGCCAGGCATGGTGGCGGGCACCCATAGTCCCAGCTACTCGGGAGGCTGAAGCAGGAGAATCACTTGAACCCGGGAGGCAGAGGTTGAAGTGAGCCAAGATTGCGCCACCACACTCCAGCCTGGGTAACAGAGCAAGACTCTGCCTCAAAAAAAAAAAAAAAAATAAAAAAAAAAAAAAAGAAAAGAAAAAAAAGAAAGAAATGAGACTATAACCAATAAAAATATGAACAGCATATATAAACAGAGAATTTACCCAAAAAATACAATTGCCATTTAAATATATTAAAAGATTCTCTATAAGAGCCATGAAATTTTATCTTGCAATGAGATACCATTTACACTATCAGATTGTCAGAAATCAAGAAATTTAACAGCACTAGTGTGCTATCAAACACGTTATTTTCATACATTGCTGATGGGAGACAAAATTGGTAAAACTCCTGGGGAAGGCAATTTGGTAATACTAACCAAAATCATTTTCAAAAATTGCTGGTGGCATGAAAATTATAAAAATCTTTGTGGGAGGAAGGGAATTTGCAAAATTTTATCTATCCAAATGAAAAAAATGCACACACTTTTTAAACGTGACACTTGCATCCCTAAGTATTTATCATACAGATATGCAAGAGGGAAATACAGTATGCTTGCATATCAATAAAGTGTTAAAGGACTGGTTAACTATATCTTCATATACATCCCTCAGGCATACTATGAAACCATCACTATGAGGCAGATACTTACGTACTGCTATGGAAAGATTTCCGGACTGTATCAAAGAAAGTTGCAAAATAGTAGGTATGTCATAACTGGGTTGAAATATATACTTTAAATATTACATATATACACACGTTAACTATAGAATATCTTGTGAAATTTTTCACAAAAAACTGGTAACCCTGGTTGCCTTGAAGGAAAGAGGAAAGGCGTGAATTCACTCTAATAACCTTGTCTCTTCTGAATTTTGTAGAATGTAAACCTATTACTTAAAACGCACACACATTTTTATATTAATAGAAAACAAAAACTGAGGCCCAAAGGCATCTCCCTAATTGACAAAAGATACAACCTTGCGTTCTTTCAGCAAACGTTTATTGCTCATCTGGTGACAGGTATTGTGATGGAAGCTAGTGCAGAAGATCCCCCAAAGACCAGGAGCGCCCGACGCCTGTCCCCAGGGTGAGCCCCTAGTGCGGGGCAGGGACAGGGTGGACAGAGTAGGGCGCAGGGCTGGGCTCGCGAGGCTCCCCGCCGCGCGGAGGCGGTAGCAGGACCCAACCGATCTTAACGGTCCAGGGACCAGGACAGCGTCTGGAATTCAATCTTCCCGAGCAAACTGCCGCCTGTAGAGACCAGCTCCCTTCCTCGCCCCCACAGAAACGCCCCCGGATTGGGCTTTTACGCTGTCGCCTCGATCCGTTTTCCCGAATCCCCAGGGAAGGACAGGCCCCTGGCGCCCCCACGGTCCGCAACCCCCTCACCACGGCGGTCGGAGCTCGGGTCTCTCCTGCCGCTGTTTCGGGCCACACGGTGTGTCCGTGCCTCCTCCGCAGAGGAATAGAAGAGTGGGTCCTCGCTCTCTGCGGCGCAGTGCCTGTCCCTTGACCTCCTCTCCATCTACAAAGCCTATTTCATGTTTTCCAAAACAAAAAAACGTTTTCCGTGTCTCCTGAGTCCCGGTCGCCACATGCGGGGCAGGACCGAGCTACGCAAAAGATCTCAAGAGAAACAACTGACGGAGCATCGCCCATGATGAGGCTGCTCTACCGATGGTCACTGAGTTGTGTTGTGGCACTGTCTTTGTACAAAGACACCAATTTTGTGAGAACGGTGATACGCATGATTCAACGCTCTCACGCCTCGGTCCCAGCAGCTGGAGCGCCGATTTTTCCCCGGTGGGTTAGCAGGTAGAAAACTCCTCGATATGGCCGGGCGCGGTGGCTCAAGCCTGTAATCCCAGCACTTTGGGAGGCCGAGGCGGGTGGATCACGAGGTCAAGAGATCGAGACCATCCTGGTCAACATGGTGAAACCCCGTCTCTACTAAAAATACAAAACATTAGCTGGGCATGGTGGTGCGTGCCTATAATCCCAGCTACTCAGGAGGCTGAGGCAGGAGAATTGCCTGAACCCAGGAGGCGGAGGTTGCGGTGAGCCGAGATCGCGCCATTGCACTCCAGCCTGGGTAACATGAGTGAAACTCCGTCTCAAAAAAAAAAAAAAAAGAAAACTCCTCGATAATTGGCCTAGAGGTGGTCCGCGAGGACGCCGGGAAGCTTGTAATTGGCTGTTTAATTCTCAGCAGGTGGGGTCTCAATTAACAACATCTGCTTTTCCTGGAGCTTATTGGCTGACAGGGCGGGCCGGCTTTGGATTCCATCCGGGTAATTGGGCAGCGGCTAGCAGCAGCCACGTCGCTCAGGGAGAGCCCGCGGAAGGATTGGTTGTGGCGAGAGAAGGCGATTGGTCGGACTGTGAGCAGGGTGTTGATTGGTGCTGGCGGGCTGCGGGGGCGGGGAAGTGGCGGCTGAAGCGCCGCCGGCCGGGCTCCCAGTAGCCGTGAGTGGGAGGCGGCGGCGGCGGCGGCTGGGGTGGCGGCAGCTGGCGTGAGGTGCGAGGTGCGAGGCGGCGCGCTCGACGGCTGACTGGAGGAGCGGTAAAGGCGGGGATGGAGAGCGAAGGTTTGGGGAGTGGGAAAGACTGTGTCATGGGCAGCCCGGGCCACTGGGAGACGGAAATGCGGGGTCGAGGGAAGGGAGGGGTCTGGCATGCCCCCGGAGAGAGGGGAGGGTGTGGGCGCAGGGGCGGGAGTCACAACCCTGGGCTGCGAGACGCCGCTCGGGGGCAGCTTTACCCACTGGGAGCTCCTAACTGTACCTGAGGAACATGCTCCGGTCCCACGCCTAGGCCACAACGGCCCCGGTGCGGGAGCGTTTGCGTTTGCCCCGAGTCAGTTAAGACTCTTCCACTGGGCCTTTTCGAGACTGAGAGCTGCCGTCCATTTATCACTTTGCTTTAACTTTCCCCAGCTTTTTCTTTAGTTATCGCTAATAGGACGGCTATTTACAGTCGTCAGAATAATACTTCGGGTTTTTTTTTCCCCCGGTATCCCTCCTTGTTTCTTAATGCAGGTATCATCGTAGGGATTGGCTGGAGACCCCCATTTCAAAGACTTTTAGACCCTTTCCTTGTTTTAAGAGAAAGGGGTTGATGCTTTTTTTTTTTTTTTTTTTTTTTCTCCCCTCTCCTCAATTTAAAAGAAACGTACCAGGGATGAGAAAATTGAGCTGATTCGATTCAGGCATGTCACGGTGTTGTAGGTGTTTTGTAGGTTCTGGTTATTAGATGAGTTATCTATGCTTTCATGGAGCTCACAAGGTGATTTGACTCCTGATCTCATCCTATTTGACTCCTGTCATTTAAAATGATAAAGTAAGCCTTAGTGATGCATGTCAAATAGTTGTTGGCAATTGTTCAATACGAATGTCGGGAAATTTCAAAGTTCGCTTTTACAGAAAACCATTATCTAACCACATTTCTCACTCAGCAATGATCTGCATGTCCTTCTTTTCTTAGCTTCCCCTAGGAACTGTGGTCTTAAGTTCTAGTTTCTTCTTCCTTTCCATTCAATTTTAAGTAATGAAACACAAGCTAGTAGTCAGTACTATGCAGCTACCCCATTTCCATTATATTATTTTCCATTTCTCTTTCTTTAAGAGAAGCTTGTAACTAAAAGGATATGAAAATTGTGAACAAAACTGTATTGACTGATCAAGTAGATTCTTATTTTTTGAGACATCAGCTGGTAGCACAAATTCATTTGTAATATCTGAAGAGGAGTTAGTGAAATTTAGCTTTTGCTTCAAATAGAGGTCGGCCAAAAAAAGCTGTGCCCATCTCAGCTACGCGGGACGATTGGGGGAGTTCAAGGCTGCAGTGAGCTGTGATCATTCACTGCATTCCGACATCAGTGACAGACCAAGGCTCTGTCTCTAAATAAACAACAACAAACTCTCCAGTTCATCAACTTCTGTCCGTCTCCATCATTGACACCTGGACTAGTCCCTGACTGGTCTCCTGCAGCCACCATTGCTGCCTTCAATCCATTCTCTTCACCACAGCCACAGATGTTAAGAATGATAAGCATGGCATGTGTTATGAAGGGATATTGGGGATGCTGGAAAGCCCATAGCAATGTAACTCAACCCCCAATGTAGGGGTTCGAGATTGAGGGGCCTTGGCTGCAGAGGCCCCTCTGCACTTGATCCTGATAGTGTCAGAACTGGAAAACAAGGCCGGGCACGGTGGCTTACGCCTGTAATCCCAGCACTTTGGGAGGCCGCAAGAGGATCACCTGAGGTCAGGATTCAAGACCAGCCTGGCCAACTTGGTGAAACCCTTTCTCTACTAAAAATACAAAACATTAGTTGGGCGTGGTGGCAGGTGTCTGTAATCCCAGCTATACAGGAGGCTGAAGCAGGAGAATCACCTGAACCCGGGAGGCAGGTTGCAGTGAGCCAAGATTGCACCACTGCGCTCCAGCCTGGGCAACAAGAGGGAAACTCTGTCTCAAAAAAAAAAAAAAAAAAAAAGAAAAGAAAAACTGCAAAACAAAAATGCAACTTGTCCTTTGGGCCTCTGTAAAGAGGTGTGATCATGACTGGCCAGCAAAACAGACTTATTTCCCTTGCACATTGTGTTGCGTAGAAATGACTAATTAGCTGTGTGACCTTAGATAAATCCATTTCTATCCCTGAGCCACAGTTTCCCAAATTGGAACATTGTTAATGGAATCAAATAAGTTCTGTAGTCCTTTCTAGTTATAAAATCTTGTGATTTCTATGCTCCATAAGCATTAATTATGGCCAGAAAGGTGTTTTTAAAAGCAGACAGCATGAAAATACAGATCAAGTTTATTCTTGTTCACAGGGCTAGATTTCAGTTTCCCCAAAGCCTTTAAGACCTACAGACTCCCGCCTGTCAAGATCTTCCTTGACAGACAGGAAACTCTGTGAAGGCAGCTGCCAAGTCTGCCTTGTCTGTCGTGTCCCCAGGGCCAAGCACACATCAGAACTCGATATTTATTGGTTTGAACAAATGTCCATTTACTGCAGTTTATTCATGTAGTACTGGTTTGCAGAAGGAAAATGAGTAGTATTTTAATGAGATGATTTTCAACTATGCACCATCTAAGAAATAAACCTTAAAGTTCTAGCCTCTTTCAACTCTTGCATTGACCAAGAATTTATACAGTCGTCCCTCCCTTCGTCATCTGCAGGGGATTGATTCCAGGAACCCCGAAGAACCCAAATCCATAAATGCTCGTGTCCCTTGTATAAGATGGCATAGTATTTGTATATAACCTACATACATCTTCCCCTATACTTTTTGATTTTTTACCCCTTGAGCAAAGTCTCGCTCAGTCGCCGAGGGTGGAGTGCAGTGGTGCGATCAGTTTACCGCGGCCACCTCCTGTGCTCAAGCCATCCTCCCACCTCAGCCTCCTGAGTAGCTGGGACTACATGCGCGCACCACCAAGCCCAGCTAAATTTTTTTTTTTTTTTTTGGTAGAAACAGAGTTTTACTCTGTTGCCCAGGCTCATCTCGAACACTTGGTCTCAGGCAGTCCTCCCTCCTCAGCTTCTCAAAGTGCTGGGATTAATTGGCATGAGCCACTGTGCCCGGCCTGTTTTGGTGTTTATCCTTCCTACTATAATGTGTTTTCAAGTAGAAATTCTTATTCCTCCTCCTGTTCCCAACATGCTCAGCATGTAAGAAAGAGCTAGTACTATTTAACCAAGACACATTAATAATGGAGACAAGCTTTGTACTTTACTGATCATATAAGAAAATATCTAAAGTAACCAGGGGACAAAAGTCAAATCCTTTCTAGATACCAAGAATAAATCATCCCTTAATGTAGGAAAATAGCAGTTTGAGAGTTATGTATTCAAGAATTATAAGCCAAAAATCTCCTTTATGAAACAACTTGTTTCCTTTTCTTTGGTATATACAAACATGGTTACATAATACCATCCAAACTTTCAGAGTGGTGAAAGGTTTCCTTTGCAACCTATTTAAAAAAAGAGAAGCTAATGTTTATCCAATGAGTTGGGCAAAGAACCTTATACAGGAAAACAAACAGCCTACATTAAACTCGGCCCTTTCTGTTCTACATTCTAAAAAGGTTGGGAGAGAACAGTATTCCCTCAGATTGATAGTCTCCAAAAATGATATACTGAATTTACTGAGTAGCTAATGACCCAAAATAGACAACACTCGAAAAGAGGTACCCATTCCCCACCCCGGGTAATAAAAGGAGGTTTTATTTTTTGCTCAGGCCGTGAGTCTGGCCAAGAAGGTGGATTAAGTTTGCTTAAACCAGGAAAGAGAAAAAATAGATTTGGCAAACTTGTAATTCTCTGAAGAACTTTATTCAGTTCTATTGATCAGTAAAACTGTGAGGCCAGATGCAAATTATGGTCATCTGTATGACCGTGTAGTAGTGTCCCCTTCTCCATGATTTTGTTTTCACTTACCCATAGTCAATCCTGGTCCAAAAAGAAATGGAAAGTTCCATAAATAAAACTGTTTTTTTTTTTTTTTTTGAGACGGAGTTTCGCTGTTGTTGCCCAGACTGGAGTGCAATGGCACGATCTTGGCTCACCGCAACCTCCGCCTCCTGGGTTCAAGCAATTCTCCTGCCTCAGCCTCCCGAGTAGCTGGGACTACAGGCACGCACCATCATGCCCAGCTAATTTTTGTATTTTTAGTAGAGACGGGGTTTCACCTTGTTGAGCAGGATGGTCTCGATCTCTTGACCTCGTGATCCACCCGCCTCGGCCTCCCAAAATGCTGGGATTATAGGCGTGAGCCACCGCGCCTGGCAATAAAAAATTCTTAAGTTTTAAATTCTGCTCCATCCTGGCTAGCATAGTGAAATCTCCATCCTGGCCCAGACGAGAATCCTGCCTTTGTCCAGCATGTCTGTGCTATATGTGCTACCCACCTTAGTCACTTAGTAGCCATCTTGGTTATCAGATTGAAAAAAAAAAAACCTATAGATTGGGTTCAGTACTCCAAGGCATCCACTGGAATTCTTATAACAATCCCTTGAGGATAAGGGAGGACGACTATAGTAAGAAATCCACCTCCAGTCTCCCTTACCAGACTGTCTGCTCCTCAGTGAGATTTCAGTGTTAGATGTTCTCTTTTCTCTCTCCATGCTTCCTGATTGACTGTGCTTTTCCTGAAAGCCTAAGTTTTGTTCCAGAGTAGGTTTTGTGTTAAAGAGTATGTTTTTAGCCTTACCAGGATATGGCCAGTTTTTCCCCACCCCAAGGTGAAAGACATTTTTGTTTACTGTAATTATTTGGGTTGAATTTTTGTACCTAAAGGCAAATTATGGCATAAGTTACATTCATTTTTAAGCAAATCTCATTTAAAACCAGCTTGTTTTGTTCCACCTGATTGTAATATCTGGAAATACTGATATTTAGTTTTCCGTTTTTTATCACCTATCTTAGGTTTTTAGTCTTTAGTGTATTTTTTTTAACCACCAACAGTGCTTTCTACCAATATTAATTTTGAACTGAATATGTTGATCAAAGTAAATAATGAAGATACATGTACTGTTACCCTGAGAGTTTAGGTAAAAGGGAGGATGGGGAAGGATTTCTAAAATCACTTAAAAGGTTTTTCACAAGCAAGTAATAACTCAGACTCTGGGTTAGAGATGAGATAACCTCTTCAAGCATGTGTACTCTTCCATGGTGTTATTTCCTACCTTATAGGGCTATATGACTATTAAATAAAATTATTTAATGTGCCTGGCATAGTAGTATCTACTCAACATATTTACTTTTCATTTTTGTGTCTTTAGTGCCACAGTAGCATCTAGCACATAATGCTTACTCCAGCTCTTGTGTTGACAATAAACTGAATGGACAGTGGCAAATGCAGGGACATAATAAAGCAATGCAATAATCTAGGTGTTTTAGCGCAGGGTCATAGAACTGCAAAGAGAAAAAGTGGTCAGATTCTGGATAATTTGAAGGTAGAGCAAATAAGACTTGTTGACAGGCTAAGTGTGCAGTTTGAGTGAGAAGATGACTAAGGAAGTAAAGAATGCAGTGGAGGTGGGCGCAGTGGCTCACACTTGTAATCCCAGCACTTTGGGAGGCTGAGGTTGGTGGATCACTTGAGCATAGGAGTGTGAGAACAGCCTGGACAACATGGCAAAACCCTGTCTCTACAAAAAATACAGAAATTAGCCAGGCATGGTGGCATGCACCTATAGTCTCAGCTACTGGGGAGGCTGAGAGGTGGGAGGATTGCTTGAGCCTAGAGGTTGCAGCTGCAGTAAGTCATGTGCCACTGCACTCCAGCCTGGCAACAGAGAGAGACCCTGTGTCAAACAACAAAGGGAATTGCCATTTGCTGAGATGCCAAAGATTATGGGGAGGGGGTGAATCAGGAGTTCAGCATTAAGCTTGAGTTGTTTATTAGACATCAAATGGAGATCCATGTAGGCAGTTGAGAAAGGTCCTAAATAGATCTAATAATTTGGAATTTATCAGTATATAGATAGAATTTAAAGCCAGGCTGTGAATGAGACCAAAGAAATGAGGTAGAACAGAGAAGACGGCAAACGACAGATCCCTGAGTCACTGCAGTGTTTAGGGGTTGGAAAAATGAGAAGAAACCAGCAACTGGGAGACTGCTGAAGCAGCCAGAAAGGAAAGAGGAAAAGTGGGAGGGTGTGCTATGGAGCAGGTGTTTCAGAGAAGAGGGAATCACCAGCTGTGCCAAAACCATGGGGACATCTGGTATCAATGTTTGGATTGAGCAATATAAAATAATTGGTGACCCTGATGAGAGCAGTTAGAATGGACTTAAGATAACTTGAGGACAGACATATTGACACTTGAGTTTTCCTTTAAAAGGAAGAAAAGGGAAGTAGTTGAAGTGAAATCCAGGAAGAGTTTTCTTTAAGAACGGAGAATGTTTGTCTGCTGATGGGAATATCCAGTAGAGAGGAAAGAAAATATTAATAATGCAGGAGAAGCAAGGATAACTTGTGGAGCAGTGCTTTTATGAAATACTTCAGTGCTAGGAGCAGAGACAATTCATCTGTGGTCACAGGAGAGAACAGCAAGCATTTAGGCATAGGTGGAGGTAGGTGGCAAATGTGTAGAAGCTTGTGGATATTTTCTTTGAATGCTGTACTTTCTCAATGAAATAGAAAGCAAGAACCTCAGTTGAGAGGTTGGAGGAGGTGACATGAGAGGTTTGATGGAAAGGGAGGCTGAGAAACTGTGGAATAAGGAAATATAATGAGGAGCATGTTAAAATATGCTTGGCAGCAAAATGAAGATACAGTGTCAGAGAAACTCATAGCAAGAAAGCCTGTAAGAAAGCCATTGCAGGCCGGGCGCGGTGGCTCAAGCCTGTAATCCCAGCACTTTGGGAGGCCGAGGCGGGTGGATCACAAGGTCACCAGATCAAGACCACCTGGTCAACACGGTGAAACCCCGTCTCTACTAAAAAAAAAAATACAAAAAATTAGCTGGGCATGGTGACGCGTGCCCGTAATCCCAGCTACTCAGGAGGCTGAGGCAGGAGAATTGCCTGAACCCAGGAGGCGGAAGTTGCGGTGAGCCGAGATCGCGCCATTGCACTCCAGCCTGGGTAACAAGAGCGAAACGCCGTCCCCAAAAAAAAAAAAAAACAAAAAGAAAGCCATTGCAGTAGTCTAAATAAGATTAAAGCTTCTGAATCTGGCCAGATGCAGCATTGTTGGTGTCATTAATATATAGGTAGAAATTGAACCCACATATGTGGATAAAATTGTCTAAAGAAAGCAGAGTGACATTAACAGTTGATGGCACAGGAAGAGAAGCCCAAACTTGTAAGGACCCTGCAGGGAAATATGAGAGGAAACCAAGAGAAGGAGGGCACAGAAACCAAGGAGAAAGTTTTGTGGAGGTAGTGGCCACCTTCCTGCTACCGAAGAGTTATTAGGTAAGATAAGTTTCCATGCATGCCCTCTGGATTGATTATCTAGGAAGTTACAGTTTTGGTGATGGAGCAGGGTAGAACCCCATTTCACTGTTGGTTAAGGAGTAAATGGAAACAGAAAGTAGAGACAGTAAATGAAGACGGTACTTCCAACAAAGATAATTAGTAAGGCCTTTGCTAAGCCTGGAATGGCATTCCTTGCAGAGGCAACAGCTTCTGGAAAGGCCTAGAGGCATAAAAGTACTTAAGGACTTAGATAAGTAGGCTGGTTTCCTGCTGAGCACTCTAGGAAAATAAAAAAATGAAAGAAAAGATAAGTAGGGCGATGAGGGCTTGGTGGCTCACGCCTATAATCTCTGCACTTTGGGAAACATAGGCAGTCAGATCGCCTGAGGTTGGAAGATTGAGAGCAGCCTGGCCAACATGGTGAACGTTCTCTCTACTAAAAACACAAAAATTAGCCAGGCTTGGTGATGTGCGCCTGTAATCCCAGCTACTAGGGAGGCTGAGGCAGGAGAATCACTTGAACCCGGGAGGTGGAGGTTGCAGTGAGCATTTTTTTTTTTTTTTTTTTGCTATAGAAATGTTTTATTAAGTCAAACTGCTTACTATGAAAATGCTTTAAAATGCAGCAGGAGATGTAAAGACTCAAAGAAGTGTGTAGTGACAATGGCTATCAGAACACAGTAAAGAATCCACACTGCTTCCCCCTTTACCTAGAAAAGGAAGCTTCTAGGCTACCTCCTCCTCCTCAGCACACTCCTCAAACTCCTCCTTCTCAGCTGTGGCATCTTGGTATTGCTGGTATTCTGACACCAGGTCATTAAGGTTGCTCTCGGCCTCGGTGAACTCCATCTCATCCATGCCCTCGCCCGTGTACCAGTGCAGGAAGGCCTTGCGCCTGAGCATAGCTGTAAACTGTTCGGAGACGTGTTTGAAGAGCTCTTGGATCGCTGTGTTGTTACCAATGAAGGTGGCCAACATTTTTAGCCCCCAGGGTGGGATGTCACAGACGGCTGTTTTCACGTTGTGAGGGAGCCACTCAGCAAAGTAGCTGCTGTTCCTATTCTGAATGTTGAACATTTGCTCATCCACCTCCCTCGCATGGACATGCGACCTCTAAAAATGGCAGCCACGGTTAGATAGCGGCCATGACGGGGGTCACAGGCGGCCATCATATTTTTAGCATCAAAGAGTTGCTGAGTGAGCTCAGCCACGGTCAGGGCCTAGTACTGCTGGCTGCCCCAGCTGGTCAGTGCGGCAAAGCTGGGCATGAAGAAGTGCAGCCAGGGAAATGGAACCATGTTCACGGCCAGCTTCTGCAGGTCAGCATTCACCTGGCCCGGGAAGTGCAGACACATGGTGACCCCACTCATAGTAGCAGACACCAGGTGATTCAGGTCACCGTAGGTGGATGTGGTCAGTTTTAAGGTCCTGGAACAGATGTTATAGAGCGCTTCATTATCAATGCAGAACGTCTCATCTGCATTTTCTATGAGCTGGTGGACGGAGAGGGTGGCATTGTAGGGCTCCACCACGGTGTCCAACACCTTGGGCGAGGGCAGGTGACAGAGTGAGACTCCAACTCAAAAAAAAAAAAAAAAAAAGAAAAAAAAGGACTTAGAAAAGGTAATTCTAAATAATTTAATATGAAATCTAAATGTATGTTTTTTAAATACTTGTTTCATTTTATTTTTTTTTTGTGTCTTTTTTTTTTTTTTTTTTTGAAGACAGAGTCTTGCATTGTCACCAGGCTGGAGTGTACTGGCGTGATCTCAGCTCACTGCAACCTCCGACTCCCTGATTCAAGCGATTCTCTCCTGCCTCAGCCTTCTCAGTAGCTGGGATTACAGGCACGTGCCACCATGCCCAGCTAATTTTTATATTTTTAGTAGAGATGGGGTTTCATCATGTTGGTCAGGCTCGTTTCAAACTCCTGACCTCGTGATCCATCTGTCTCGGCTTCCCAAAGTTCTGGGATTATAGGCGTAAGCCACTGCGCCTGGCCAATTTTTTTGTCTTTTAAAACTGATCAGTTCTCCTTGGGTGGGGAAAGCAAAGTATGCTTCTATTTAATCCTATGTGTGTGTGTACCTTAGCTAACTTTAAAAAAATACACTGAGCCCTTTTTTAAATGAAATAAATTTTGAAAAAGCTTTTGAAATTGGAAGGTAGGCAGTATTATTTTCAATAATGGTGTGCTCCCATGCCTCTCTGCTATTCATACAAGTATTGGATGAAAGCTCCTTCTTTTCCCTGCTTTGCTTGTTTCAGAATGTAAGAGTGCAGCAGAAAATGTCCACTGAACGGACTTCTTGGACAAGCCTGTCCACCATTCAGAAAATAGCCCTGGGCCTTGGGATCCCAGCCAGTGCAACAATTGCCTACATCCTATACCGCAGGTATAGGGAAAGCAGAGGTAAGTGAGCCCTATGACTCTGCATGTGAAAATGTTCAGACATGCTCCTGCCTTGTTAAATTGAAAAAACTCTTTCCTTGCCAGATGTTGTGTGGGTTTTGTTTTGGGGTTTTTTGAGACAGGGTCTCACTCTGTCACCCATCCCGGAATACAGTGGCACGATCATGGCTCACTGTAGCATCAACCTCCTGGGCTCAAGCAGTCCTCTTACCTCAGCCTCCAAGTAGCTGGAACCACAGGCATGTGCCACCATGCCTGGCTAATATTTGTATTTTTTCTAGAGAGGGGGTTTTGCTGTGTTGCCCAGGCTGGTCTTGAACTCCTGAGCTCAAGCAACCTGCCTGCCTCAGCCTCCCAAAGTGCTGGGATTATAGGCATGTGCCTCCATGCCTGCCTGAGGTATTGCAATTGGCTTTCTGAGAGGATCTTTGACCAAAATTATTCGTCTTTTTTCCTTTGAGACAAAGTCTGGCTCTGTCACCCACACTGGAGTGCAGTGGAGTGATCTCGCTCACTGCAACCTCCGCCTCCCATGTTCAAGCCATTCTCCTGCCTCAGCCTCCCAAGTAGCTGGGATTACAGGAATGTGCGACCACTCCTGGTTAATTTTTATATTTTTACTAGAGATGGGGCTTCACCACCAGGGTGGCTGACCTCAAGTGATCTGCCTGCCTTTGCCTCCTAAAGTACTGAGATTACAGGTGTGAACCACTATGTCTGGCGTAGTCTTTCTATGTTCTTACATAGCAAAGTAAGCTAGTCTATGAAATGAATTCATTTTATAACTCCATTGATCTGTTTTCTTCAGAAACAACCACACAGCAACGGGTTCTTTTTTAACTTCTATACTCTTTTCTCGTATATATTCCTTTTCTCTACGTAGTTGTTAGAAGGCACTTTCCTCAAAGACTGGATCTAGAGGATAGGACCTAGAGAAATGACTTATGTACATATCAGTCAGGAGAAGTTCTGAGCCTAATGGACACCTCAGGCAACTTTTGCCCTTCATTCTTCTCCAGTAGTCATGTCTTGGGAGAAGTAGTTTGCCCAAACCCCACCACCCCTTTATTGCAGAGTCTGCTTTTTCCATTTTGGCATCTGAAACTGTGTCCCAGAAAAAATGCCCATCTCTGACCTAATACCTGCTCAGATGCCACTTTTCCTTGTTATTGTGGTTGAGAATCCTCAGTTTATCTCTTGGATCGGTGTCTCTTCGACAGCCAGATTCTGGGGAGGACTGGTAGTTATAATAGCTTTGGGTGTTATCTAAGTCTGATCTGATGAATGATGATCTGTGCAGAAGAGCGGCTGACATTTGTTGGGGAAGACGACATTGAGATAGAGATGCGGGTTCCCCAGGATGCTGTGAAACTCATAATTGGCCGGCAAGGAGCCAATATTAAACAGGTAAGTGTGTGAGCAGGAGTCCACTTCTCTAAGGATTGATTCTGTTCATTGATTTCATGTTTTTTTCCTCTGACTCCATATCACAAAATACTCCCATGCTTGCTCACTCGCTCGATCTCTCTCTCTCACGCTCTGTGTGTGTGTGTGTGTGTGTGTGTGTGTGTGTGTGTGTGTTTTTTTTTTTTTTTTTTTGAGATGGAGTTTCACTCTTGTTGCCCAGGCTGTAATGCAATGGCGCAATCTCAGCTCACTGCAACCTCCGTCTCCTGGGTTCAAGCGATTCCCCTGCCTCAGCCTCCCAAGCAACTGGGATTACAGGCGCTTGCCACCATGCCCAGCAAATTTTTTGTATTTTGAGTAGAGATGGTGTTTCATCATGTTGGCCAGTCTGGTCTCAAACTCCTGACCTAAGGTGATCTGCCCGGCTCAGCCTCCAGAGTGCTGGGATTACAGGCGTGAGCCACCGCATCCAGCCACTATGTATATTTTTAAAAGAACAAATAGAGGAACTTTTTAGCTAACTAAACTTGTTAGCTACTTCCCTTTTAGAGAAGAGTACTCCCTAGAGAAAGGATGACTTAGCTTGAACTAAGGGTTTTTGACTGGGTGATTATCACCATGGTATAGCTTGAATTACCCTTTTCTATGGAATTAATGAACTCATTAATTGACAGTAAATACTGAATGGCTACCTGGTTCTTACCATCTTCCATTGTTCAGCTGAAATGTCAAGAAAACAAAATATTTGATTCTCCAGTCCAAATAAATTAGCAGGCAGAAAGGATTCTATACACAAAGATAAATGGGTTCGAATTCACTGCTATTTGGGGTTACATTTGTTACTACTCTCCTTACATAAAGTAACTGAGGACTGGTTTAGCCAATTCCTTTGGCTAACACTACTTCCAGGATTTGGTTTAGAGTATCTGTAGCTGACTGGGCTCAAATGGGAGCTCTTCTAGAATGTACTGCCAAATGTCCTTTTCTCTGCAGCTGCGGAAACAGACAGGTGCTCGGATTGATGTGGACACAGAGGATATAGGCGATGAGCGAGTGCTGCTTATCAGTGGTTTTCCTGTTCAGGTGTGCAAGGCCAAAGCAGCAATCCATCAGATCCTGACAGAGAATACCCCAGTGTCTGAGCAGCTCTCAGTTCCCCAGAGATCTGTGGGCAGAATCATAGGTACCACTGGATGGCTTCCTCTACTGTTTCCTTTATTCTTTACCTTTGCCTCTCTTCCACACCTTCCCAAGGGTTTCTTCTGGCTTAGTTCCCCTTCACCGTGTAAGGGAAAAAAAGACAGGGACATTAAGACCAGAGGTTTACTGTTTGGCAGAACTAGTGGCAAAACCCTGTTTCCTCAAGAAGTTGTATGATTTGAACCTTATAAATTGATTCCTTAAGGGTTCTAGTAGATGTATTAAATTTACCTGTTAATTGGTTTTTAAAGGTAAGCTTGGGATGCTCATGTTATCTCAGGTCTTTGAAGATAGTGCTCTAGAGAGTACCTTTTATGCTTTCCCCTAGAGCATCCCTTAGTGCTGCTGTTAGAGGCAGAGAAACGTCCTGCCCTTGATCCAGTGTTCTGACACACCATGTAGCATATCTTCTTGTGACTTGGTATGGCCATGCTGAGCGGTCAAAATGAAAATGACGTGAAGTTAAACTAGCCAGAGTATAGAGTTTAAATAAAATGGATAAAGCAAATAATATGGTATTCTCCTTTTCACAGTAATGATTTCAGTAGCTCCTGCTTCCCATACAACATCTTATATTTTGTTCACTTTAGAAATGAGAACTCATTCTCTTCTCTTAGTATATACAAAACAGTGATATTTCCAGTTGCTAAGGTTGGCCAGGAGGGAAGGGTAGGTTTTTATGTATTGTTCAATGTAGGGAGAGGCGGCGAGACGATTCGTTCTATCTGTAAGGCCTCTGGAGCCAAAATTACCTGTGACAAAGAATCAGAAGGGACATTACTGCTATCAAGACTTATAAAAATCTCAGGAACACAGAAGGAAGTGGCAGCAGCCAAGGCAAGTAGCTGATAGACTTGAACTATACCTAAGCATGAGAAGATCCTTTTACTCTATCCTGGGTCAGAATATCATCCTTTCTCTTCTTTTCTACAGCATTTGATACTGGAGAAAGTTTCAGAAGATGAAGAACTTCGGAAGAGAATTGCTCATTCTGCAGAAACTAGAGTCCCACGCAAACAGCCAATCAGTGTGAAAAGAGAAGAAGTGAGAGAGCCAGGTGGAGCTGGAGAGCCAGCTTTATGGAAAAATAGCAGTTCTAGCATGGAGCCGGCTGCACCCCTGGTGACTCCTTCACCCAAAGGAGGAGGCGACGTGGCTGTGGGAGTGCCAAAGGAAGGTTCCTGGGAGAAACATAGTGATGACAGCTTTCAGAAGTCTGGAGCCCAGGCCATCCCAGAGATGTCCATGTTTGAAAGTATGTAACAAAGAGGGAGCCCATTAATCACAGAAGATAGAAATACTGGCTAAGACATTGGAGAGATTACAAGGAATGCTTTCTCAGTCTGTGAGCAGCCAGTATAATATGGCTGGAGTCAGGATAGCAGATTCAGTAAGATATGAAGGTAGGATAGTGGTAGAGGCTACACTAACAGTTGCTGGACAGTTTGAGGTTACAGATGTTGATCACTGAAAATGATTTATGCAGGTTTAAGATTCTGCTCCTAACTGCAGGAGAAAACTTGGTGCCTCTTCCACTCTGGACCAAAGTTGATGGAAGTCTTCTTCCTTTTCCAAAACCCAGCCGGAACCACTTCTTTCTTGAGACAGACTATACTGAGACAAGTTGTCACCAGCAGAAGAGAGATATTAACAAAGATGAATTTTATTAACAAAGATGAATTAACCAAGAGGGTATTTGTAGTTTATTATTTACCCTAAAACTTTCTGTGTCTGGGTACCCTCTGAGTAGACCTATAATTCCTGCCTTCATTGTAGGCATTTTCTGTAAACTAGCAGACCTATGTGGTGAAAACGCACAGGAGCTTGGAGGTATAAATAGACTGGTGGGAAAGAGAGAGCTCCTTCTGCCATGTTTTACCAGCCTGCTCTGTTATAACCTCTTAGGTTATATCCTTTAATTTCCAACCTTTTAGGTTAGTTTCTGTAGCAGAACAAGTGAGCCTGGGATAATATCCTCAAAGTACTTCAAATGTTTTGTTTTTGTAACAACTTGAATAAACACAGGTTTTCTTTAAAAAAAAAAAAAAAAAAGACTGGCTTAGGGCATGGTAGTGCGACCTGTGGTCCCAACTACTTGAGAGGCTAAAGTGGGAGAATCATATGAGCCCAGGAAATCGAGGCTACAGCAAGCTGGGATCGCACCACAGCGCTACAGCCTGGGTGACAGTGAGACCCTGTCTCAAAAAAAGTTTTTTTTTTAAAAAAAAGAAATAGTGGCTTAGATTGCCCAAAATAGGAAGCAATAAAAAATTTTTCTGTTTTCATGAATACGCTTATGTTTATCATCACAGATATTCCTTTCTGGTAATATTTTATTTGGATTAATACTACACATAATATTTTTCTAAATATAAAACAGTTGATGATGAAAATGAACAAAATATGCTGACACAGGAAACAAATGAGTAATATATCAAACAATTGGATTTACATGATACTATTTCTCTAGATATACGTACTCTTTTTTTTTTTTTTTTTTTGGAGACAGAGTCTTGCTCTGTCACCCAGGCTGGAGTGCAGTGGCACGATCTCTGCTCACTGCAACCTCTGCCTCCCAGGTTTAAGCAATTCTCATTCCTCAGCCTCCCTAGTAGATGAGACCACAAGTGCACACAACCACACCTGACTAATTTTTTTATTTTTTAGTAGAGATAGGATTTCACCATGTTGGACAGGCTGGTCTCAAACGCCTGGCCTCAAATGATCCGCCCACCTTGGCCTCCGAAAGTACTGGGATTACAGGCATGAGCCACCACATGCAGCCTAGACTTACTTTTTCCACAAGTAAAATTCTCAGCCAGATTTTTTATTGCCTGTTTCATTACTCTTTTTGAAAATTATAACTATTCAAAAAGAAAAGGCTGTGAGCTTTCTCTTCTATACATAGGCGCTGGCCTGGGCGGACCTGGTCCCCAGGAAGCTCACAGACTTGTCCAGGGTCACACAAGGAGTCAGTGGTAGAATAGGATCTGGAACAGGCCCATATCCGTCGCTGTCCATGTGAGGGTTGCTGTCCATGTACCTTTTTTCTGCAGCTAGCATATGGAAGATTTACCTTCTTTATAATTGGTGACTTGAATACATAGAACATGACAAAGAATGTAAACTGTTATTTCTTTATAATTGGTGATTTGAATACGTTGCACATGACAAAGAATGTAAACTGTTATTACTCAGTTTCATGGAAAGGTACAAAGGATAGCTTAGTATCTTTCTTTTTTTTTTTTTTTTTTTTTTCTGGAGAGAGTCTCGCTCTGTCTCCCAGGCTGGAGTGCAGTGGCGTGATCTTGGCTCACTGCAACCTCCACCTCCTGGGTTGAAGTGATTCTCCTGCCTTAGCCTCTCAAGTAGCTGGGATTACAGGTGTCTGCCATCAGGCCCAGCTAATTTTTGTATTTTTAGTAGAGACAGGGTTTCACTGTGTTGGCCAGGCTCGTCTCAGCCTCCCAAAGTGCTGGGATTACAGGAATGAGCCACCATGCCCAGCAGTACCTTTCTTTAGGATATTCTTGTTTGATTCATCCAGTTGTCCTTCCAGCCATTTAAAATGGTAACAGCTGTTTTGTAAAAAATACAAAAATGGCTGTATTTGTACCTCTCACTCCCCGATGTAGTCTCTTTATTCCAACCAGAGCGGTGGTCTGATATGGCCACCATCCTTATCTCTGTGTTCAGTCCCCAGTCCTGACTTCAGTTTCCATGCTGATGAGTACCTAGAAGTCTACGTCTCTGCTTCTGAACACCCCAACCACTTCTGGATCCAGATCGTTGGCTCCCGCAGCCTGCAGTTGGACAAGCTTGTCAATGAGATGACCCAGCACTATGAGAATAGTGTGGTGAGTTGCTGGGGTTCAATGAAAAGGAAGGCATATCTTTCTCATTACAATCTCATCCTTTCCCTGTGGAGCAACTACTTGTTCTTTCTTTCTTCTACTATTCTATTTATGAGCACTACCGCTTTGTAACTCTATGCTCTCCTGATTCCTCATCCCCATGTACAGCCCGAAGACTTGACTGTGTATGTAGGAGACATTGTAGCAGCACCTTTACCTACAAATGGTTCCTGGTATCGAGCCCGGGTCCTTGGCACCTTGGAGAATGGAAACTTGGACCTCTACTTTGTTGATTTTGGAGATAATGGAGATTGCCCACTGAAGGACCTCAGGGCTCTCAGGTCAGTGCTGAGGCCAGGGTGAAGTTAGCTGCTTCCCAACTATTGACTCAGTTCTGGCCATAGGGTGGTGAGCTGTTGGCATTTGTCAGGGGGATTTGGAAGGGAACCTGTTTATAGAGAGCAGATGGTTATCATCTCATGTTAGTTGGTTCTGTCTGAAAGCAGCAAAATAAGAAGTTTCTGGCCCCAGGATTCTAATTTTAGTTTCTTTTACTTCAGGAGTGACTTCCTAAGCCTTCCATTTCAAGCAATAGAATGTAGTCTGGCACGGATCGCCCCCTCAGGTAAATTGATCATGCCATCTATTGAGCTTACCTCCAAATAGAATAATTTTCGTACAGTTCATTGGAAGGAATTCTCACGTTCCCAGGCTTTTTGAATTCTGGGGGCTTGGGTGCCTTTTCCTCACCAGCACTAGCAGCAGCCAGAAACTTGACTGGCAGACCCAACCCCACCAGAGAAGACACAGGTGCCTTCCTGAGTAGAAAAAGGTAGTTCCAACTTCCTTCCAGGGTATAATCCCCACCCCTACCAGCAATAAACCCTACAATCTTTTGCCAGGTGACCAATGGGAAGAGGAAGCTTTGGATGAGTTTGATAGACTCACTCATTGTGCTGACTGGAAGCCTCTAGTAGCCAAGATCTCTAGCTATGTCCAAACTGGGATCTCAACTTGGCCAAAGATCTACTTATATGATACTAGCAATGGGAAGGTAAGACTGGCATTCACAAACTGCCTATTATATCTTCAGTGTATTTATAGCCTAATTTATTTTTTCTTTCCCAGAAACCCTTATCTGATACTACTCTTACTTTGTAAGATCCTTCTTACCATCTCACCAAAGGAATGTCTTTAAAGTGTCAGTCCTGCCTTGTTTTCTCAAATTTGCCCTTGCTTACTGAGAGAACATCATTCCCTTTTCATTTTTCTTCTCAGAAAGTTGATATTGGGCTAGAATTAGTACGCAAAGGATATGCAATTGAGCTTCCTGAAGACATGGAAGAAAACAGAGCTGCCTTAGACATGAAGGACATGGTGAGCCATTGTAGTTTACAGGGTGCTTCTTCCAGGCAAATGTAGCACATAGACACTAAGGGCTTCTAGTCCTTTCTTAAGGACTCTGAGCTCCTACAGTACTTGACCCAAGGAGCATTTTGTCCATCTTGGTAGCCAAATGCAACTGCCTTAACCAGGTCCTATGAGAGGAATGAAAGGGTGGCCTCTTTTGTCCTAAAAGCCAACATGTTCCTCCTTTTTTCCTCTTTTCCTCCACTCAGGCCACAGAAACAGATGCCTCTCTCAGCACCTTGCTCACTGAGACCAAAAAGAGCCCTGGAGAGATAACGCATACCCTTTCCTGCCTCAGCTTATCAGGTACAAGCAGCATTTCCTCCCTAGAGCGTCTTTGGAAGTTAACTTTTCTCATTGAGTCTTTCCAAACGAGGGAGGTTAATTGAAGGCTTAGTTCCTAGTCAGGTCATTGAGCACTAAGAGGTCCATTTTTCTTTTGAGCCTCGCTGGCAGTGCCTGCTAGAATAGGGCAGTGTCTAACTTTCTCCTTCTTATCTCTCTTCAATAGAAGCTGCTTCCATGTCTGGTGATGATAACCTTGAAGATGACTACTTACTCTGAAGTCTGCGCTTCAGCTTGCTCAACCATATGCTTTGCTGTGTGAGTGTAGCTATTCTCTATCTGTAGCAACAGGAAAGTAATGAGGGTGACACTGGGGCACTTGCTCTGATTCCCTCTTCTCTACCCTGTCTTAATATACTTCTCTGCTGCTGCTTTCCTGCAGCTTAACTTGCTCTCAGATTGAGCACTTTCAAGCTTTTTTTGTATTTCTGTCTTTGGCAGGATTTGGCAATAGAATTTGTGCCTGGAGGAGAGGAGTGTATGATAAAGGATCCATGCAGTCCTTCCTTTATTACACATACAGCCTGGCTTGCTGTGGACCAAATTCATGTTCTCCTCCCATTGGACTACCAAAAAAGGTGTGGCACAGAGGGAGACAAGTGTAGACACATTCCCCCATTCCACCTCCCTGCTCTGTCTCCAACCCTTCAGGGTTTGAATACTGCTGTGTTACTTCCAGACTGTTCAGCATCAGGCTTCGTCCCCTCTACCCAGTCATAATGCGCATCACTGCTAGGCTGGGTCCTTTTCAAGGCTGGGAAACAGTCAGGCTTTGGTCATTGGAAGTGATGATTCTGCAGACTTCTGACTCACCTTTTCAGGTGACTCTGGTTAAGGAAAGTTTTTGAGTGGTGAACTCAAAGACTGTAGTTGAATTAGGAGGCAAAGGCAAAAATTAGCATAATTATATTTAAAAGCCTCAGGAAGTGGGAAGAGAATACTGCCTCCCAGCCTCAATTGCTAATATGTTATTGAGACAGGTTTTTGAAACTGCTCCAGCTATTTGTCTGTAACCTTTAGTTAAGATATAAGTAGAAAGGAGACAGAGGCTCAGGAAATTTTCTAAATTGCTAGTGTAATATCTATATGTATACATACATATACACCCATGGAGAGAGAGAAAGAATACACAGTTCTGTTTAAATCATTTGGAGGATTTTTTTTTTTTTTTTTTTTTTTTTTTTTTTTGCTGAATAAAGTTCTCAAGAAAATTTTCTAAAACCAAATTCTGATTGAATCACAAGGTGGAAGCAAGCTGTGAGCCTAAATCTGATGAAAACTGCCTCACAGAAAGGGGCCCATCTATGAAACAAGTGTCCCTCCCTCCCATATAGACATTTATATTATTTCCCTAAAGTCACTTCAGAAACAACCATTTGCTGGCCAGAAACGGTAGCTCACACCTGTAATCCCAGCACTTTGGGAGGCTGAGGCAGGCGGATCACTTGAGGCCAACCTGGTAACCCCATCTCTACTAAAAATACAAAAGTTAGCCAGGCATGGTGATGGGCACCTGTAATCCCAGCTACTTGGGAGACTGAGGCATGAGAATCACTTGAACCTGGGAAGCAGAGGTTGTCACACCACTGCACCTCCAGCCTGGGCAACAGAGCAAGGCTTTGTCTCCAAAAAAAAAGAACTATTCACTAAGAACCAGAACCAATTTAGGTTTAGGCTGTGTGAATAAGAGCCCACCTATACTATTCAAAAGAAAAGGCCCAGATTAAGATTCTACAAACCAGGATTCTAGGAGCAGCTCTGGTGAGTAGCTCATGTAGTCTTGGAGGAATCTTTAAGGAAGAGATCTCTACTCTACTGTAAACTTTGTACAAAACTTTAACACCACTTGAGGTACTTGAAAGTAAATATAAATGTATAGTAATGTGGATGGTAGAAAAATGGCAAGTGAAATGAACTTTTTTAAGGATAAAACAAGATAAACTAGAAAACTTAATATTAGTACATAAGATTTTTTTTTTTTTTTTTAATTTGGGGATTAGCGAGATCTACCTGTATACTACATGGAAATTTTCTCACAACCACAATTCTCAAAATTTTCTCAGAAAAATCTCAGTATTAGCCAGGCACTAGTAGCTCACGCCTATAATCCTAACAGTTTGGGAGGCTGAGGCAGACCTGCCTGGCACCATGGTGAAACTCCATTTCTAACAAAAATACAAAAAAATGAGCCAGGGTTGGTGATGTGTGCCTGTGGTCCCAGCTACTCGAGGCTGAGGTGGAAGGATCGCTTGAGCCCGGGGAAGCAGAGGTTGCAGTGAGAGAGCTGAGATGGCACCACTGTACTCCAGCCTGTGTGACAAAATAAGACACTGTCTCCAAAAAAAGAAAATAGAAAAATCTCAGTACCGATTAGCAGAAAGGCTCTAGTGAAGGAACAGATCTGGTGAGTAGCTCATGTAGTCTTGGAGGAATCTTTAAGGGGCTTGCATTTATTTGATGTTTCAGACGTTGGCTGCAGTGAACTTGTTGAAGCATGCTCAGCCCTGGAATTGGTGCTACCATACAGGGTCATGAGGCTATTTGGTCCCCAGTTTCCATAGTTCCTTAGGGAAACTTTACTCTTAAGGATAGAGGTCCCCGATATAATCATTCATAAGACTTCCTAATCTGGAAAATGAGTATGTCTCATTCCTACCTAGGGTTTACTATGTATAAGTGTCTTTAATATGCCTTTAAGTCTTACCTGTTTACATCCCTTTCTGTCAGTACAGCCCAGTACTTTTCCTGCTCCTGGAATGCCCTCTTCTATGTTACCTATTGTTCTGTCTTTTGAGATCCCCACCTTGGGCCAAAGCCAAGGGATCTATGTGCCTTCTAGGGTTTTCTCCACATCTACAGCACCTCTACTGAAATATATGAATAAAAACAGCCCAACAAAGCTTAGTCTTTCTGAACTAGGGAGTTCACTGATTGATCAGTAAATGGTTAGAATAAATGGGGAAATGGTTTGGGGCATGGAGGAAGGCAAAGGGAACCGAAAATCCTTGGGTACTTTCCCTCTCTAGTTCAGGTCTTCTGTGATCTTTTCAGTGAATTCAGCTTTGAAAGGTGTATGTCCCACTCCAGCCAACCCTATTATCCCCCCAAGAAACAGTGAACACTTGATGATTGCACTGCCCTTTATTCCTAGGATGGAAGGTGTCCGGAATCACATCCCAGGCCCCTGATTCCCATGTGTCAAGGCTTCCAGCCCCTCAAAGCGTTGGAATAAGCATGTTCAGGGAGGCTCACTGGGCAGGTGGCCAACATCCCTTTCAAGGGGATACACCATAAAGATGACATTGTCCCAGGGAGGGAGGGCAGGGTGACCTGGTCTGACCACCTCAAAGCCCATGTAGCTGAAGGCCCGCAGCAGGGCACCTGTGGAAGAATAGAACAAATGATCAGAACATGCTTTAAAACTCAATACACATATGTCCCCAGATTTGATTTCTTCCACTAGGGAGTGGCCCTGGGAAGCAGTGTAATGCAGGCACATAGGATGTGCTGTAGTCAAACATACCTAAGCTCTAACCCTGGCTTTAACACTTGTAGCCCCTCAGAACTTCAGTTTTCCATTTATAAAATTTTCCATTTACAAATCATAGAAGCTTCCTTCCTCACAGAATTTAAGATTAAATGAGATGTTCATGAAGTGCTTACCACTAGAGATTAGTGAAGTCTATATCCTAATACAATGATGGCATAGTGAGCTCTGAAATAGTATCTATTACTTATGAATGGTTATTCATCCCTTGTATCTAGGAGAGTTTGAACTCCTTGAGGCAAGAGCCTATAGTTTCTGTAACATATGCTCCAGGCATCTGCTTAAATATGTTCCCGTTCCCTTTGCCTTATGTCTGACCCTTTCACATTGTAGGTGCTCAGTATATTTGACATCCATTGTCCTGCTGACCACATCCTTTGAATGGATTCTTTGTAATTTCAACAGTGCTCCTTTAGTCTGGCCTCTAACACCCCCTGCAGGGGCTTCTTGAGAGTTCAATTGTAACTTAATGGAAAAGAATGCTAGACACTTTAACTTCCTTTGTGGTGGGTGGGAAGAAAAGAATCCCTGAAATGCCCGAGGGTGCATATTTAAAGATGAGCGGAAGAAGAGGGTCTCCTATAAAGGAATAGGAGTGATCCAGCTGCCTCAGCTCGAAGAGCAAGGAATAACAGCAGATTCCCCACCTCTGTCGCTCCGATCATTCTGGAAGTTCACAAACACTGAGTCCACATTTGTCTTCTCTTCCACGAACTCCAGCGTTGCAGTCAAACTAGGAGCCACAGAAAAACAGTTAAGGAAATGTTTGGCCAACTCAGAATCCAGAAAGACACCTACCTGGAGCAGAAAAAAATCTTATTGGTCATTTTCTACCCTCCACCCACCCAAGCTGGGAATGAAAGTTGCTAAACTAGTTTTGGGAGATTTTTCTCTGAAGCCAAGAGATTGCACACCACTGATGTAAGCCACAGTAGGGATCTGAGGAGAAAGGACTACTGAGATGAGCAGCTAGAAAGCACTTCCCATTATTCAGCCATTTCTGGATCTGAGTTCAACTTCCCATGGACTCTTATCCCTTGAACCCCGGATCCTGGCTCAGTTCACAGGCTTATCTGCATGCCCAGTGAATGAATTTCTTATATCCAGCTCCAGAATCAGCCCTATGTACTGTGACACAATAAGATGGGTGAAATCCCCTATCCTTCCCTCCCCATTCTCCCATCCAGGGTCAGTCACCTTTCTCGGTTGCCTTGATCCAGGGCCCGATATGGGATATCCAGGAAGAGTCGATGGTCACAGAGAAGGCCGTGCCAATGAGCAGAGGTCTGGGAAGTGAGGCGGAAGTGAAAGTCTAACTGTACTGGGTCCTGGTGGAGCAGGGGGTCAGTAGCTAGCACCGTCAAGTTTCCAGCCTGGAAAAGGAGTAAAAATGGTCATCTAGTCTTTAAATTAGACTTCAGGAAGATTTGGGTGTGTCCATTGAAGCAAAGTGGGTGTTGATGGAGGGAGCCTGGGAGAATTGGAGCCAAGATCTTAAAGATGCAGTAATATCCCGTAGTCCTAGGAACTAATAATCTATGCCTATTATAGAGTTCTCCTGTATATCAAACAGTCCAGTTAAGGCAGTATTACTGCATGCTGACTTCACTCCAGGAGTACAGTAACCATTTAGGAACTTAGAAATGTTTACATCAGAGAGTTTAGGATTAAAACAAAGCTTTATAATGTGCTTCCTTTCTCACTAATAATTTCTACTTTTTTCATTATATGGGTTTTCTCTAAAGTCTTCTATTTAAAATGCCGTGGTTATAACCAGACTTGTTAACTGCAATATGATACGTGCACAAGTTCTGGATCCCAGGTCCTGCTTAGCATCTGAACAGCTTTAGGTCCCAGAAGTCCTATAGAGTTTGTTCTACCTTTGTCCCCACTCCCTCTTTTCCTACCGTGATTTTCACTACCACCTGTATGACCTTGATTTACAGCCTGTGGGCCAGAATCCTTGTCCATATGACAAATAGCTTTTACACATGCATTCCAAGGTCCCATCTACCTCTGTCTATAATTCATCTTTCAACTTGCTGATGTCCCTTTGCCAGGTATCATTACAGCAAGCAAAAGGCTGCCCTGTCACAGCACCAGTTCAGTCCACTTACCGAATACAGTTCTTTAAGCTGGTTGTAGTTACTCTGCTCGGTGCTTTTGCCCACCTGGAGGCCTACTGGGGACTCAGGAGCACTGGAGGCAGGAACGGGGCTGGAGTGTCAGGTCCTCCTCTTCCTTATAAGTGATGCTGGTTGGGAAAGAGACCCAAATTAGTTTATGTTGGAATCGAGGTGGGAAGACATAACTTCTAGATACACAGGACCAGGCTCTGGTATGATCTTGTGTATTTTCTGTTGTCCAGCCTGTTTCTATATTCCTGGGCCAGCCAGATGGAAAAATTATAAAGGTTTCATGCCAGCTTTCCACCCCCTATTCCGCTGTTATTTCTTGCCATTTGGGAAATTCTTTCAAATTCTTTTACTTTTTCCTTACATTTTATATAGTCAACTACAAATAGAGATGAACACAAGTACCTTTTATAACAACAAGGCAGCATCTTCTCCCGGAGGGTGATCCGGTACTTGTAACAGTAAAGGTAATAGGCGTATGGTGACCAGATTGGGTAGAGGTAGTTTCGTGTTTTTCCCCTCTTGATATAAGAAAGGGAGTAGACGGAGGGGCGCCACCTGTTACGAGGCAGTTTTTCAGTTCAGTGCCTCCCTGTGGCAAAGTGAGGTTCAGTGGTGAGTGGCAGAGATTTAGGCAACCTGGTGTCATTGTGACCTGGATGGCATTATGACATAGACAAAGGGTCAGCCCTTATGTCACCTCAGGACTCCTGCTGCTCTCTTACCCTACCTTAATCTTTATCCAAGGCTCATATTCAACTAGTATGCACATTATGGCTGTATGAATAAAAAATAGAACTTGAAGACTTCTATGCTGGGTGGCAAACAGCCCTGCCTGAGCACTTGTGCCTACCCACCCTGCTCCTCTGGGGACACTCCCCTTCGCCTAAAATCCAGCAACTAAAGAGTTGGTATCTGACACTGCAGGAGTCTTCCAAGGCTCTGATCCAGTGGTGACCTGATTAGTTGGTTCCCAGCTCCTACCATCTGAGTATTTTTATTACCATTCCTATCCTTAATAACCCAGGGTTGCTACAGATTGTTGAACCCTTGTAGGATGAGAATTCCAAACTAAATGCCTTCAGGGACCTAGACAGCCTATGGAAATTAGTGGAATTGCAATGTGAGGCTGTAGCAAAATGGGAAAGCTCACACCTTATCTCAAAGAAGTCCATACAATGTAATTCCATCCAGTTCCATGCAGGAATGCAGAATTTATGGTGCTGTATCGTACGATTTTTCAACAGAAACTGGAAAGACAGTTTTGTAGTGAATCTCTCCAACTTTAAAAAATATTGACTACTAGAAAAATTGTTGATTAAAAACTAAGCAAAATTTGGTTCTGGGGCTGCCAGTTTGAGACATCTGCATATTTTTCCATTCAACAAATATTTATCGAAGGTCTATGAGCCAGACACTATTCTAGGTGCTTGAGATACATCAATGAACAAAACAAATCCACCCTATGGGACAAATCTTCTAAAAGAGGACAAAGCTAGAAAATAAACATAGTAAATTATTTAGTATGTTAGAAGGTAACTGCTTTGGGGTGGGCGGAATAGAGCAAGATAAAGGAAGATCAGGAGTGTGAAGGGGATGGGTAGGGTTACAGTAACAAATAGGATGATCTCTCACTGAAAAAAAAGTGGCATTTAATTAAACACTTGGAGGCTGCGAAGTTGTTAAGCAAGCCAACGCCTGAGGATAACAGCATCCAATGCAAAAGCAGCCAGTGGAGAAGTCCTGAGCATGAAATGTGCCTGGTGTTTTCAAGAAACAAGGAGGCCACTGTGAGTAAAGCAGTGTAAACTATAGAGAAGGAGCTAATGGGGTCAGATTGCATATGGCCTTGTAGACCTTTTTGATGGCCTTTTTCTTTTACCCTGAGTAAAGGAAGTTATTACAAAGTTTTGGGTGACAGAATGACATCTGACTGAGGCTTTAAAAAGGTCATTCTGGCCGGGCGCGGTGGCTCAAGCCTGTAATCCCAGCACTTTGGGAGGCCGAGGTGGGTGGATCACGAGGTCAAGAGATCGAGACCATCCTGGTCAACATGGTGAAACCCCGTCTCTACCAAAAATACAAAAAATTAGCTGGGCATGGTGGCGCATGCCTGTAATCCCAGCTACTCAGGAGGCTGAGGCAGGAGAATTGCCTGAACCCAGGG
>NW_022437109.1:234650-252506 GCF_009761245.1 Sapajus apella
AAAAAAAAAAAAAAAAAAAAAAAGTCATTCTGGCTGCTATAAATAAGTGATAGAGAATGATAAACTGTAGAGAGTTAAGGGTGATCTTTTAGGGGACTATTGCAGTAATCCAGGAGAAAGTGGTTCCAGAGCATTGGTGGTGGTGACAAGTGGTTGGATTTTGGAAATACACTTGCTCCTTGACTTACAATAGGGTTATGGCCTGATAAACCCATCGTACGTTGAAAGTATAAGTGGAAAATGCATATAATACACCTACCAAACTGTTAAATGTGCACTCTGAATGAAAAGACCCCCTCTGAACAGGCTTTGTGTAAGAAATATTGCTGTTTATTCACTGAGGTGCAGGCGGGCTGAGTCTGAAAAGAGAGCACAGGGCAGTGGGATGAGTTGGTTTTATAGGTTTGAGGTAGGCAGTAGAAAATTATAAAAGTTACAGTTCAGGGCAGTTGTCACAAGCTGTGAGGGGGTTGTAGGGTCTGGAGTCAGGAGGCTGACCAAGGTCGGTTATAAAATCCCATTGCCTTATCAGTTGAGGCGGGTATAAGGAACAATAGAAGAATGTCTCGGAGTTAATTAGGCAGCACAGGGGTTGATCATTTCTTCTCCTTTTGTGGTTTTCCAGTTACTTCAGACTTTCTCGTTCCAGGAACTCATCTGGAGTGCATGTGCAGTTCACAGAGGTTACCATGCTGTCCATGGCACAGTCAGTCGGCCTAAAAGACCTTACACAAACACCATAGCTTAGCCTAGTCAACCTTAAACATGCTCAGACAACTTAGCCGACAGTGGGTAAAATCATCTAACACAAAGCCTATTTTATAATAAAGTATTGAGTATTTCATGTCACTTATTGATGTCCTACTAAATGTACATGACTTTCACACCATCACAAACTCAAAAACTGTAAATCCTAGTCAGGGACTATCTGTAATTTAAAGGTAGATAGAACCCACAGGATTTCCTGATGGAGTATGAGAGAAAAAGAGTTAAGGTCAGTCCAAGAATGGAAACAATGGAGTTTCTATCCGCTGAGAAGAGAAAGGCTGCAGATAGGCAATTTTGGGGGAGGGGGCATAAATGAGTTTAGTTTGGGACATGTTAACTTTGAGGTGTCCTTTAGACACAGAGGAAAATGACAAGCAGTTGAATACTTGAGTTTGGGAGATGTCTAGGATGGAACTAGAAATTCGGGAGTCATTGGCGTATAAATGGTATTGTAACCACGAGACTGGATGAGATCAACGGTGAATATATACTGAGAAGAGTAAGGGTCCAAAAACGGAGTCCTGGGGTGGGGGGGCGGAGCATTCTAAGAAGCGGGGAGAAAAGGAGAAATCGGCAAAGGACACTGAAGAAGACCGGTGTCCTGGAGGCCAAGTAAAGAGTATTTAGGAGGAAGGAGGCCTGGTCAGGATGTTTAAGGCCAGTCTTTCCATATTGCCTGCCAAACGGACCGCCTTTCATCCAGTTTTTATGGTCTTCTGTCCATTACTGAGACCCTTCCCAGAGGGTACTGTCGGGGCCCTGCCATAGTTGCTTTTTTTTTTTATGGCTTACAATAGCTTGTGATTTCGAATTCTCCTTTTTTAGCTTAAATATTGCTGTGTAATGATTAAGGGTTAGGCTCTTCCTGGAGCTGGCAGTTTTCCAAGGAATCCCATCCTTTACACTTTTAGGTAGATTTGAAGTAAAAAGTGAGAGCATCATTCTCCCATCAGTATCCTGTCATCACAGAACGTCAGAATTAAATTACCTCAGGCAGCAGCTAGAGCTAAAGCAAAGCCCACACTTTAAAGAGGAAAAGCGTCTTTTCTGGCGTCAGTCCACCAACACTCATTCCATTATCAGTCAGTAATTCTGGGCTCCTCCCCCACCGGGCCCAAAAAGAAAAAACAGGCAAGCCGCGGTGCCATTTGTCCGCGTCCACTCCCTACTCCCCATCCCCCGTCTCGGGCCAGACCAAAGCCGTGCCGGCGCGCCGCAGGCAGCCCTGGCGGGGCCTTTCCTACCTCCTAACGCCGGGCCCCTCCCTCACGTTGCCTCTGTGCCTGCGAACATGGCGGCGCCCATTGTCACGGCCCCGGGCAGAGCTCTGCTGCGGGCGGGCGTGGAGCGGCTGCTGCGGGGAGGCCTCCGGGAGTTACTGCGGCCGCGACATGAAGGGAACACCCCTGGCCTGGAGCGCAACTTCAGCCTCTCTCAAAATCGGGTAAATGAGGGGCGACTTCAGCTTCTCTCAAAATGAGGGCTGTCTGCAGTAGGGGGTAGATGCGATCGAGTATTGTTTTGGGGGGTGCATCGGGACCCGGAGGTCCCGACGTGGGGGTGGCGGGCTTTCCTTGGGCTGGCGGCAGTGGTGGAGGGAGAGGGTGTTCCTTGTGGGGACTAGTACACCGACGCTTTCCTGGCCACCAGGACACGGTCGTCGTGGAGCGCTGGTGGAAGGTACCGCTGGCCGGGGAGGGCCGGAAGCCGCGCCTGCACCGGCGACACCGCGTCTATAAGCTGGTGGAGGACACGAAGCATCGGCCCAAAGAAAACCTGGAGCTCATCCTCACGCAGTCTGTGGAGAGTAAGGCCCGGGCCGAGGCGCTTCCTCTCAGGCTGGTCGGGTTTGGCATCAGCTTTTTCCTGCCCATTCCCCTCAACTATTTGCCTTGGTTTTTCTTTGTGGAAATAATCAGCTCTATATGTGAGAAGAGGAAGCCATAAAAACTGTGATTGTGACATTGGCCTCCAGCATTGAAAATTAAAACATAAAGGCAGCAACCTCATTAAGTGTGTGGGGAGAGGGGCCTGACAATTTGTGCCACAGTTACTGAAATCCTCTCATGGGGCAACTCCTCCCTCTCTACAGGGGATCTTAAATTTATACATCAAGTCGTAAATAAACCGGTTAATAGTGTCTTAAATCTTGTTCCTAGTGAATATGAATTAGCATTTCTTTTAGGAAAAATAAGCACTGTGAGAAAGTAAGAGGTGCTTTTCTCTTTGATCATCTTTTCTTTAGGGACTCCTAGATAGTTCTAATCCCCTGTCTCTGTTCTGACAGATATTGGAGTCCGGGGTGACCTGGTCTCAGTGAAGAAATCTTTTGGCCGGAATCGACTCCTTTCTCAGGGACTGGCTGTATATGCATCTCCTGAAAACAAGAAGCTGTTTGAAGAGGAGAAATTGGTGAGCTTAAAGGAAGGACAGAGAGACTTGGAGAAATAAAACTTGTTTTCGCTCGCAGCTTCCTTCCCTTTGATATTTACCTTGAAAATGAAATAGGAATTAGAAGAACAGGAATCCAGAAGCCCAGCCAATGCCCAGCATAGGAATAGTTTGATAGTATTTAACATGAGCTCATTTTTCTTTTACTGCTTTTCATCTTTAACTTTCTTTTCTAGCTGAGACAAGAAGGAAAATTAGAGAAGATCCAGACCAAGGCAGGTGAGGCGGTGAGTAGAAATGTAAAAAGTATTTATTGGTCACTTTCAAGACTTACCAACCTCACCCTGGGAGTCTCCCTGATTCCCTTGAGGCCTCCTGATTGCAGACACGAGAAAGGGGAAGTGTTATGGCTGCCCTGTAAAACCGGGTATGGAAACCTCTTGGGAGATCCCTGATGCATTGGGTGAAGTGCCCTAGAGTACTGAGAGAGGTCCCAATCTGGGCATCAGGGAACCCACAGCATAGTCTGAGATAAGGGTTCTATCTTCAAAGATATTTACATACAAGTTGGAGAGAACACAGACACATGAAAAGATAGTAAGTACAGGCGCCCACCACCACGCCCGCCTAAATTTTGTACTTTTGGTAGAGAGGGGGTTTTGCCATTTGGCCAAACCTAAATGCCATTTTGCCATTTGGTTGAAGCGATCCACTCACCTTGGCCTCCCAAAGTGCTGGGATTGCAGGCATGAGCCAGCGTGCTCTGCTCGCATACCTTGTGACTCTTGCTGACATATTTCCTCTTCTTTGACTCCAACTCATAATTCCTTTCAGACAGTGAAATTTCTAAAAAGCTGTCACCTGGAGGTAGGGATGAAGAACAATGTCAAATGGGAGCTGAACCCTGAAATTGTTGCCCGCCACTTCTTCAAGAATGTGAGTGTCCCCAAAAACCACTCTATCCCTGAGGTAGAAGCTACCTCTGGGAAGGAGGCCCAGGATTGATCCCTTTGTTAGGAAATGGTGTGATCATCCAGCTGTGGTTAGGGGAAGTATTCTTGGTTAATTTGCAGGAGTATGGGAGGGAAAATGGTTAAGGACTAAGGGTTTCACATAGAATTTGAAGACTGGTAGGAGAAGGTGGTGGTTTCCATTTATTTCCTGCCTACCTAGGGAAATGCTGGGGATTTCTAACTCACTGGAGGATTGTTACTTTTGTGGATGAAGTGGTTTTGGCTTCAAGGCCTGTTTCTCTTTGTAAATCCATCTCCCTAAGAGATCAGAACTGAATTTCTCTACTACCGTCTATGAAGGTCTATGCCCTCCTCTCCCATGGAATCAGCCAGAGTAGACACCCCAGTTTTATTCACCCCAGTACAGGAAATTCTGTAACCCTCTTGATGAGTTTACCTAGAGTGGCAGCCAGGAAGAGAGAGTCCATTTGAACTGAGTTGTTGTTGTTTGCAGCTTGGTGTTGTGGTCGCCCCACATACGTTAAAGTTACCAGAAGAGCCTATCACACGGTGGGGCGAGTACTGGTGTGAGGTGACGGTGAGCGTTTTATATGCTTTCTTTTTTTTCTTTTGTTTCCCCCTTCCGCCCCCCCCCCCCCCCCCCGCCTTTTTCCTTTTTCTTTCCCAAGACAGGGTTTTGCTTCATTGCCCAGGCTGGATTCAAACTCCTGGGTTCAAGTGATCCTCCCACCTCTGCCTCCCAAGTAGCTGGGACACAGGCGTTAGCCACCGCACCTAGCTCTCCTTTTTCTGAAGGGGAGAAAAGTCAGGGTCAAAAGCTGGGATTAGGTGGTGTGAAATCTTATCTACCTGATTGCTCTCTAAGAATCACAATTGTTTTGTGTACAGGTAAATGGGCTTGATACTGTGAGAGTGCCTATGTCTGTGGTGAACTTTGAGAGGCCCAAGACCAAAAGATATAAGTACTGGTTAGCCCAGCAAGCTGCCAAGGGCATGACCTCCACCGGCCCCCAGAAGATCTAAACCTACGGCAAAGGCGGCAAAGCAGAATCAGGAGCGGTGGAGCAGAAATGGGCAAGCACCCTGATCTCCCAGCTCTGACCAAATACAGAATTTTAGAGAATACCTGAAGACAGCAGACTGCACTGCGTATACATGTTGAATTCTTCATTTTGCCATCTTTAACTGTCATCACTAGGGCAGTCTTGTTCCAGAAGTACCAGGCTGTAGATTTGATAGGCTGCATACAATAAACCAAAACCGTCCAGATCCCGTTTAGCTTCTTCCTCCATTGGAGTTTACTGGGACAAACAGAAGAGCCAGCCATCGTCTCCAGTGCTTGCCTCATTCTCATGATCCAAACTGAACATTTCTATCCCAAGCAGAAATAAAGAGATGATGTTCTTTTTAGGTGTTGTTTACTGGTCTTGAGTAGACAGGACAGGACATCCGAGTGAGATGTTTCCTTGAGCCACAGAGGTTCGCTGCTAAAAAGGAGAGAAGAGACTATCTTAGACTGCATCCCACAGTTACCATGGTATGAACAAATTGTGCTGAACAAGTTGATGATGTGTTTGGTCTTAACACTTACTCTTTTTAGATATATTAATGTAGTCATCAGTATGAATAAGCACAGTGGATGCTACTTCTCTAAGATCTGCATAAGGCGTAAGGGTAATTGTTGGAAAGCTGGGATGAAAAATGCTTAAAAAGGGAACTTTCTTCCTTAAATCAGCTCCTAAAATTCTGAAAAATAAGATTTTTTTTTTTTTTTTGAGACGGAGTTTCGCTCTTGTTGCCCAGGCTGGAGTGCAATGGCGCGATCTCGGCTCACCGCAACCTCCGCCTCCTGGGTTCAGGCAATTCTCCTGCCTCAGCCTCCTGAGTAGCTGGGATTACAGGCATGCCCCACCATGCCCAGCTGATTTTTTGTATTTTTAGTAGAGACGGGGTTTCACCATGTTGACCAGGATGGTCTCGATCTCTTGACCTCGTGATCCACCCGCCTCGGCCTCCCAAAGTGCTGGGATTACAGGCTTGAGCCACCACGCCCGGCCCGAAAAATAAGATATCTTAATTTCCTAGATCAAGATTAAGATGTGAAGCTAGTCATAAGGTAACTCTGGAATGGATGTCTTGATGGGAGATAAGGAAAGTAGACAATTTTCTGTAAGTTCAGAGTTTCATTAGTAGAAAAAAGAACATCCGTTTGCAGGTGGATGATGCCAGGGTCACTCAAATACAATGTGAGGTCATGCACTTTCGGGCGGTAACAGTGGGATCACTGACTCCTTTACTATCTGTACCAGACGTTGGTTTCTATCCTATTTAAGCTCACCTACCACTCTGAGTCAGTTAATCACTTTCGTCCCATCTCTGCTAATGAGACGTCTGTCATCAGTAGTTGTACTGACAACCGTAGCCAACTTCATCCTTGACGGAGCTCTGTAACTCAAGTCTGGCACTGGCACTATCTGACATTTAGCATTTCTTCCCCTCCCCCCCTTTTTTTTTGGTAAGGGAATAACATTATTTTTTTTTTTTTTTTTTTTTTTCTCTTTTGCTCTATCCACCGAGGACACAGCAACATTATTTCACATTAGGGAGGAGGCAGGCATCCAGGCTCAGAACAGGAATTGCTTCTTGGTGGCTTTGGGGACCTTGAGCATGTTGAAGTGTACCATCTTGCTCATGCTGGTGCTTACACAACCATGATTGTGCTGATCTGGACGTCCCTGAAGCAAGGGTGCATGAACATGTTCCTGGGGTGCTTCTTGAAGAAACTGTACTTACAGACAGAATGGAAATAGTCTTGGTGGATGACATTGATCTTTCGAATCTTTATCTTGGTCACCATGCCAGACAGGATCCACCCTCAGATGGACACATCACCAATGAAGGGGCAATCAGTGTAAATATAGGTACCCTCAATGGCCTATTTGGGCATCTTGAAGCCCAAACTGATCTCTTTTTTTTCGAGACAGAATTTTACTCTTGTTGCCCAGGCTGGAGTGCAGTGGCACGATCTAGGCTCACTACAGCCTCTGTCTCCCAGCCTCCACCAGGAGTTCTCCACCATAGAACTCCTAACTTACCTTTTTCCCTGGTGTGAGTCCATCCTGGGCTGCTGTTCTTTTGAGCAGTGGTCGTTTATCTCCGTCCGCCTTCTCTTCCACCTAAGTGCGTGTCGCCACCCGATGGAAGATTCGATGGACATGGACATGAGCTCCCTGAGGCCCCAGAATTATCTTTTCGGTTGTGAACTAAAGGCCGACAAAGATTATCACTTTAAGATGGATAATGATGAAAATGAGCACCAGTTATCTTTAAGAACGGTCAGTTTAGGAGCTGGTGCAAAGGATGAATTGCACATTGTTGAAGCAGAGGCAATGAATTACGAAGGCAGTCCAATTAAAGTAACACTGGCAGCTTTGAAAATGTCTGTACAGCCAATGGTTTCCCTTGGGGCTTTGAAATAACACCACCAGTGGTCTTACGATTGAAGTGTGGTTCAGGGCCAGTGTATGCTAGTGGACAGCACTTAGTAGCTGTGGAGGAAGATGCAGAGTCAGAAGATGAGGAGGAGGATATGAAACTCTTAAGCTGATGAAGATGATGATGATTTTGATGAGGAAACTGAAGAAAAAGTGCCAGTGAAGAATATATGCGATACTCCAGCCAAAAATGCACATAAGTCAAATCAGAATGGAAAAGACTCAAAACCATCATCAACACCAAGATCAAAAGGACAAGAATCCTTCAAAAAACAGGAAAAAACTCCTAAAACACCAAAAGGACCTAGTTCTATAGAAGACATTAAAGCAAAAATGCAAGCAAGTATAGAAAAAGATGGTTCTCTTCCCAAAGTGGAAGCCAAGTTCATCAGTTATGTGAAGAATTGCTTCTGGATGACTGACCAGGAGGCTATTCAAGATCTCTGGCAGTGGAGGAAGTCTCTTTAAGAAAATAGTTTAAACAATTTGTTAAAAATTTTCCATCTTGGCCGGGCGCGGTGGCTCACGCCTATAATCCCAGCACTTTGGGAGGCCGAGGCGGGTGGATCACGAGGTCAAGAGATCGAGACCATCCTGGTCAACATGGTGAAACCTCGTCTCTACTAAAAATACAAACCATTAGCTGGACATGGTGGCGCATGCCTGTAACCCCAGCTACTCAGGAGGCTGAGGCAGGAGAATTGCCTGAACCCAGGAGGCGGAGGTTGCGGTGAGCCGAGATCGCGCCATTGCACTCCAGCCTGGGTAACAAGAGAAACTCCCTGTCAAAAAAAAAAAAAAAAAAAAATTTTCCATCTTATTTCATTTCTGTGACAGTTGATATCTGGCTGTCCTTTTTTTTAATGCAGAGTGAGAATTTTCCCTACTGTGGTTGATAAATGTTGTCAAGATACCATTGCCAAGAATGTGTTGTCCAAAATGCCTGTAGTTTTTAAAGATGGAACTCCACCCTTTGCTTGGTTTTAAGTATGTATGGAATGTTATGACAGGGCATAGAAGTGGTGGTCAGACATGGAAATGGTGGGGAGACAAAAGTATACATGTGAAATAAAACTCAGTATTTTAATAAAGTAAAAAAGAAAGAAAGAAAAAAAAGAACTCCTAACTTAGGTGATCCACCCACCTTGGACTCCCAAAGTGCTAGGACTACAGGCGAGAGCCACCGCGCCTGGCCCCAGACTGATCTTATACATAAGTCCTATAGGAACTTCTCATTGCCAGTGTCTCCCAGCAGGATCCTCTTGTGAAAGATGGTCGGCTGCTTTTGGTAGGCACAGTCAGTCCTGGATTTAAGAGAATGACTTCTTTAAAGGTTTGAGCCTCCATTAACTTGCAGAGACCCCAGCATTTAGGAAGCACTAATCTAAACTGGGGCAGATACATACACTTTTGCATCCCACTTATCCCTAGTGAGTTGGGGACACCCAGAATTAACCCCCAAACTGAAGCACAGAGTTCTGCCGTCCTGGACATGCCCTTGAGGTCTGGGGAGGACCTGAAGCCTTGGCATGAGCCCCAAGCCCACTGAAATTTGCCATTTCAATGATTCCCATTCCTACTGTCCTTGAAATGATAGCCTCATTAAACACCATCTCTCAACATGACCAACATGAAGCTCTCTGAAATTGAGCAACAAGCACACATTTCACACAGCTACCTTAAAAAAACATTTAAATACCTGCCATAGGTTGAGTTCTTGGCAAAAACACCAAGTTGGAGATTCACGTGCAGAAAGTTTATTGCAAGGAATTATCTGCGTCAACACCTGTTGGGGAGTAAAGGCAATAAAAGGGTAGAGGAAGACAAACGCCTCAGTCAATCAGGAGCTCAAAGTAGGATGGCAGCAGGATGCCCCAGTAGGGCAAGTGGGCTGGACCTATATCTCCCCACCTGACCAGAAAAGGAGTATGAGTTTGGGTGAGTGGCTGACTTCAGCCAAAGGCAGTCCCCGGAATGGGGCGTGGGTGACACCTGTGCTGTCAGCATTCTCAGCAGCTTCAATCCTGAAGGGGAAAATATGGGCCACATACCACAGTCAACATGACAGTCCCCCCCCTTGCACTGCTCAGATTGACTTGCTTCATTAGTTCTGGGATGGTTTCTTCAGGATTCTGATGGATCTCTTTCTGGGGAAACTTAAAAGAGGAAGGTTTGGGACAGACCACAGCCTCTGCCGCTGTGGCTTGAGTTTGCAACTGACACTCACCTCCCTCCTCTACCTCCCCATTGTTGATCTTTCCCCAACCCCCTCAGACTTGTACTTCTGGTTCATGTGGGTTACCAGATGACATACCTGGCCAACATGCCCTTCTCAGGCCATGACTGCACTTGTTCATTTACCATCAAAATTGGGTAAGGAGAGGCCGGGTGTGGTGGCTCACGCCTGTAATCCTACCCCTTTGGGAGGCCAAGGTGGGTGGATCACCTGAGGTCAGGAGTTCAAGACCAGCCTGGCCATCATGGTGAAACCACATCTTATAAAATATATATATCTGTGTGTGTGTGTGTGTGTGTGCGCATGTGTGTGTGTGTGTGTGTGTGTGTGTATAAAGGAGAGAAAAAAAGAAAAATAAATAAAATTGGGTAAGGAGAGGCTCCTCCAGGCACAGCCTGTGGGTGGCCCTACTCTGCAAGGAGCGGTCAAAAAAAAAAACTGGGTAAGGAAAACCATACTGAAATGGATGATCTGGGTGTCAAGTATATTCCTCCCTGTTCCCACTGAGTAGTAGTAGCTCTGCCTCCTGATAGCGACTCCTTTCCTTGCCTTCTTGTCTCTTGGTAGTGATTTGAAGTAATCTAGTGCCTGCCGTAGCTTAAAAGCTTAGTGAGACTCAGTGTGTCCACTGGTGCAAAACATTCCCATTCCGGGGACCAGGACTTCTAAACCCTTAGAGTCCAGAGTTGAGATAGAAGGCACAGATTCCCCTGTCGCGTCACTGGGAGCGATGACAATGGCAGGCTGCTCCTACAGCTGCCCCTTGTTCCCCTGAGCCACTATTTTCCTTAAGGATACACTACTTGATAGCTGTTGATCTCAGATATGTACTGCATCATGGAGGATGATGCCTCCTCCTTACAGGGTATCATCTCCAATCTGGTGCCACTGGACTTCTAAAAACTTCACTGATCCTTTAACAAGCACTCTATCAGGGAGCAGCTGCTGCATATTATGGTATGTGATTAAAGCAGATTCCATCATTGTGTACCCAGTGTTGTACCTCCTTGCTATCAAGTGGGTCTCTTGGTTTGATGCAACATTATACAAGATTTCAGGCAAATGGATCGAAATTTTGTAAACCTTTGGATGGTGTTGCTGACTGAGGCTGTGCAGGCAGGAAAGGCAAACCAGTTCCAATAATATACATCAATGCCCCCTCAAGATAGAACACTTCCCCTTCCAAGGTAGCAGGGACACGGTGGAATCAACTTACCACCAAGTGGCTGGATGGTTTCCTTGAGGAATGGTGATATCAGGCTACGTGTTGGTTATCTGTTGCTGGCAAGCTGGACATTCACTAATGCAGTAGTTAGATCAGACTTGATGAGTCCATGATGTTGAACCCGATGAATTACCTCCACCGTGGCCCCTCCATCCATATGATCACTTTGCCAGCATTGGGGTGCCAACAAAGCCTGGTTAACATTATTTGGCTAAGTCATTCCATCTGCTTGGTTGGTGCCTTTCCTGTGGTGGATGTTATCTGAGGTACAAAAATCATCATGCTCTATACCCATTCTCAGGTACATTATGTGCCTTTTTTCCAGACTTCCTTGTGTTTGATCTTCCAGGCTCCTAACCAACTCGCTAATTCATTAACCATTGCCCATGAGTCTTATATATACTTCCTTCTGGCAGGTGCACAGATCATCTCTAAGTGGGGCCATAGCGCAGCCACAGTGTACTTCCAGCTTACTTTCACCAACTGAGACAGCCCGTACGTTCACCACACTCAACCTTTTTCCTCTTCTGTCATCAGGTCATGAGGGATCTCTGATCCATGTGGCTACAGATGTAAATTGAGAAGGAAGCACCAGTGCAACAGTGGTGGGTGACAGGGATCTGGGCACCTGCTTATGTAGCTCACTTTTGCCTTGCAGCCCTGCTTGTGCCCAATTCTATATATGCCACTTTGATTTTATGAAGGATGACTGGTAGACCCACCCAGCCTTATGACTTGTGGGTTTGACAGAAGCCAGGTTATCATACATCACTTAATGTCCCAGAGCCAAGCACACTGTCTCAACTCGGACTCAGGAGCATTCCAGGAGCTATCTTTTGAAAGGTGTGTGATGCTCTGTTTCAGATGGCATGGCATTGCTCCAGCACTATAGGGGGCTGTGTGTGACTTCCTATTGGGATTTGTCACGAACAGTATATGATCTTTTCTCACCATTGACATCTCAAATATAATACGCTGTCTTGTGGGCCAAGCAGCAGGGCCGTTGGTACCACAGTCCTGACCTGCTGCAGAGCTTTTTCCTACTCTGGGATCCACTCAAAGTTGGCAGCCTTTTGTGTCACCTGATATTTCGGTCCGAGCAATATTCCCAAGTACGGAATATGTTAGCAATAGACCTCAAGACCTTTGCAAGGCATCGTGCTTTTTAGTGGTGAGAAACGTGAGATGCAAAATTTCTCCTTATCGTCTTGGGAGGGAACGTCCTGGTACACTCCACACCACTGGACTTCTAAAAACTTCGCTGCTCTGGCAAGATCCTGAATATTTGTGGGGTTCTGGCACTACCATTTGAAGATCTATCCTGCTGAGGCCTCTGATACGGGATCCTTTCAGGTTCATCCTGTACAATTACTATGATCTCATCAGTGCAGTCATGGGATGTCCTATGGAATGTTCAAATGGTCCAGGTCCCTTCAGACTGTATTATGACAGAGGCAGGAGAGTTGACATGGTCCAGATGTAAAACTGTAAATGTATATTGTTGCACATCTCAGTAGTGAAAGCAAACTTTTATGATCTTCCTTTATACAGGGATGAAAAAGGATGCGTTGTCCAAATCAATACATAACCATGTAGCCTGCGTTAATCTTTTTTAGCAAAGATACCACATTTGGAACAGCAGATAGAATTACCACCGTGTGTTGATTGGGAGTACAGTAATCCATATTCGTTCTCCAGGATCTGTCTGATTCTAGCAGGGGCCAGACTGGTGAATTAAATGGCAATATGATGGGCACCACCCCTGCATCCTTTAGGTCTTCAAGAGGGGCACTAATGGAGTAATTTTTATTTATTATATTGGTCTGGAATGGTGGAGGCAGTTGCAGGCACTTCATGTTGGCCTTCCTCACTATGATAGTTCCTACCTCACACACCAAAAAACCAACGTGGTGGTTCTGCCAACTGTCAAATATGTCTATTCCAACTTTCCATTAAGGACTCGTGACATAACCAGCAGGTGAGTCTGTAAACCTAGTAGACCTACTGAGAGCGAGACCCGGGCAGGAATACATTTATTACCTACCCTCCACACCCTGCCACTCTAACACAAGTGTTGACTGCAGTCCATAATGGAGCTTAAGATCCTAGGGTGTCAATGTCAATGGACTCTATCCAACAGTGCTTGAAATGTTTGGATAGTCCACTTTCTCTCATGTGTGATATGAAAATAAAAGGTCATAGGTCCCTGTGGGTTAGGATTGGGAAAACCACCTTATATACTTGTCATGGTGTCTCAGGGTCCTTTCTGCTAGAGACGTAGCCTCTTTAATAAATCGTTTCCAGGTCAGGTATGGTGGCTCACGCCTGGGAGGCCGAAGCGGGTGGATCACCTGAGGTCAGGAGTTCAAGACCAGCCTGACCAATATGCTGAAACCCGTCTTTACTAAAATTACAAAAATTAGCCAGGCGTGGTGGCATGCAACTGTAGTCCCAGTTACTTGGGAGACTGAAGTAGGAGAATCGCTTGAACCTCGGAAGCAGAGGTTGCAGTGAGCTGAGATTGTGCCATTGCACTCCAGCCTGGGCAACAGAGACTCTGTCTCAAAAATCAAACAAAATAAAAATAAATAAATAGTTTCCAGCTGAAAAATTGGCCCAAGAAGACTTTCACTTCTTCCAAGAAGGAATTACAGCCACAGACATTGCCCTCCCACTATAAACAACTATGAAACCAGTTAAAATTATGAAAGAAATATTTCTAGACATTGGAAAGCAGGCAGTACAGAATTTTAACTTTGAAAAGGGAAACGAGATGAGCCACATGACTGCCTCGGCTTACTGCCTAGAGGCAGTCTCCTGTACTGTGCTGTAAGGAGCAGTGCAGGGAGGGGAGCCCCAATAGAGAGCCATCAGTCTCACTGAGTGGAGAAAACAGGGATTACAGTTGGTAGAGGGTGAGTTGGCTAGAAATTAAGAGGGAAAATGCTGGAGACAAGGGAATGACACAGAGAGAGCTTTGGAGATCTGCAGAGAGGTCCCAGACCTCAAAACTTTGGCTGAATACTGATATGTACCTCACTGAGGTAAAATTCCACAAGGCAGGGGGTTAAAAACAACAGAAAATGACAGGCCAAACAATTCTCAGAGCTTCTACAACATTTGGAATCTTTTGTTTGTGTTCCTGACAGCCCATATGAATCGATCCTGTAATACATGGGGTATCACAGATGAGACGTTAAACGGACGCAGTAGTGGTTGCTAGAATAAAGGCTACTCTGGATCCACCATGCAAAGCCTGAAAGCAAGCACTGATGATCAAACTGATACCAAGCATGCCAAAACCAAGTCCAACGCTCATCAGGGAAATGCAACAAAACCTAGCACTGAACAAAATTAAGTTCCCAGTGTTTGACATTGAATTTCATATTGTCATACTGAATGTGGTGGCAGGTACCTGTAGTCCCAGCTACTCTGGAGGCTGAGGCAGGAGGATCGGTTGAGGCCAGGAGTTTGAGGCTACAGTACACTATGATCACACCCAAGAAGAGCCACTGCACTTTAGCCAGGGCGACACAGTAAGACTCCGACTCTTAAAAAAGAAAGTATTATAAAAAGAGATAGGAAAACATTACCCAGAACCAAAAGAAACAGTCTCAGAAATGTCAGCAATAGCGAAATTAGTAGGCAGAACATTAAGAGGGATATGACTATGCTTCATTTTCTTTTTATTTATTTATTTACTTTTGAGACAGAGTTTTACCCTTGTTGCCCAGGCTGGAGTGCAGTGGCGTGATCTTGGCTCACTGTAACCTCTGCCTCCCGGATTCAAGTGATTCTCCTGCCTCAGTCTCCCCAATAGGCAGGATTACAGGCACCCACCACCACAACCAGCTAATTTTTTGATATTTTTAGTACAGACGGGGTTTCACCACACTGGCCAGGCTGGTCTCTAACTCCTGACCTCAGATGATCCTCCTGCTTCAGCCTCCCAAACTGCTGGAATTATAGGTATGAGCCACCAGGCCTGGCCTTCATGTTCTTAACAATAAAATACAGAAAATGAAAGTAGACCCTTATCTCATGCCATATATAAACATCAACTCAAAATAGGATAAAGATTTATATGTAAGACCTGAAACTGTAAAACTACCAGAAAAAAACATTGGGGGAAAGCTTCATGACACTGGTCTGGAAAGTGATTTAGATGTGAGTCCAGAAGCACAGGCAACAAAATCTAAAGTAGACAAACAGAATGGCATTAAAATAAAAAGCTGTACGGCAAAGCAAAAAATCAACAGAGTGAAGAGACAGCCTACCCAGTGGGAGAAAATATGTACAAACCATACATCTGACAAGGGGTTAATATCCAAAATACATAAAGAGCTCTAACAACTCAGTAGCAAGGAAAGCAAACAACCCGATTTTTAAAATGGACAAAGGGCCATGTGCAGTGACTCACGCCTGTAATCCCAGCACTTTGGGAGGCCAAGGCAGGCAGATCACTTGAGGTCAGGAGTATGAGACCAGCCTGGCCAACGTGGTGAAACTCCATCTCTACTAAAAATACAAAAATTAGCCGGGCATGGTGGTGTGCGCCTGTTCTCCCAGCTACTGGGGAGGCTGAGGCAGGAGAATCACTTGAACCCAGGAGGCCAAGTCAGGAGAAAAGGTTCAAAAAAGGAGTCTGTACTATTAATTTCACTAGGACGTCAGAAGAGACATAGGATTTTAGTTCTGAACTTATGAATATGTGAAACTAGGGGTGATGGAAATAAATATTTAGCCATTTTCCTAGTTGTCTTTTTGTAAAGGTTAACAGTTTCATACTGAATTAAATTTAAAATGAACATATTTAACCTGTTTGTTAAATAATGTAAAGAAGGCCGGGCGCGGTGGCTCAAGCCTGTAATCCCAGCACTTTGGGAGGCCGAGGCAGGTGGATCACGAGGTCAAGAGATCGAGACCATCCTGGTCAACATGGTGAAACCCCGTCTCTACTAAAAATACAAAAAATTAGCTGGGCATGGTGGTGTGTGTCTGTAATCCCAGCTACTCAGGAGGCTGAGGCAGGAGAATTGCCTGAACCCAGGAGGCGGAGGTTGCGGTGAGCCGAGACTGCGCCATTGCACTCCAGCCTCGGTAACAAGAGCGAAACTCCGTCTCAGAAAAAAAAACAAAATAAAAAATAATAATAATAATGAGGAGAGAAATGGAAGATATTTTTAAAAGACCAAAATGGAACTTCTTGAGATGAAAAATACAATATCTGAAATGAAAAATACACTGGATGGAGCTTCTGCTTCTGGGAGGATGGGGTAGATGTACTTTCACCCCTCCTAGAACAACCATAAACCCTGAAAATTATTTATTAAACATAAGGAGACTTTGAAAGGCAGAGAAAAGAAAACAGACTGGATAGAAACCTCAAGACCCAAGAAACAGCAAAGTGGTGAGTTTTCTGAGTTTTCTTTTTGCTTCATTTATTCCACACTTTGAGCTGAAGAAACCAGCAACCAGGAAATTTGGTGCCAACGGGCACAGACCAAAAAAGAAAAGTGACCTGAGACTGTGCCTCTGCACTCCAGCCTGGGTGACAGAGGAAGACTCTGTCTAAATAAATAAATAAATAAATAAGTGGTGGCTCACACCTGTAATCCCAGCACTTTGGGAGGCCGAGGCAGGCAGATCACTTGAGGTTAGGAGTTCGAGACCAGCCTGGCCAACGTGGTGAAGCCTCATCTGTACTAAAAAATACAAAAATTATCCAGACGTGGTGGTGGGTGCCTGCAATCCCAGCTACTCAGAAGGATGAAGCACAAAAGTTGCTTGAACCAGGGAGGCAGAGGTTGCAGTGAGCCAAGATCATGCCACTATACTCCAGCCTGGGTGATGGAGTGAGACTCTCAATAAAAGACAAACAAACATTAATCAAAGGAAAGCAAAAATGGTTATACTAATATCAGATAAAGTAGATTTCAAAGCAAAGAGAATTATCAGAGACAAAAAAGATAATCATATAATGATAATAATGGTCGGCTGGGTGGGATGGCTCATGCCTGTAATAGGTGGGCAGATCACAAGTCCAGGAGATCAAGACCAGCCTGACCAACATGGTAAACCACATCTCTACTGAAAACACAAAAATTAGCCAGGCATGGTGGTGGGCACCTGTAACCCCAGCTACTCAGGAGGCTGAGGCAGGAGAATCGCTTGAACACAGGAGGCGGAGGTTGCAGTGAGCCAAGATTGCACCATTGCACTCTAGCCTGAGTAACAAGAGCGAAACTCCGTCTCAAAAACAAACAAACAAAAAACCTTGAACACCCTGAGTGTGCAAAGGCACACGCCTGAAGTCTCAGCTTCTCAGGTGGTTGAGGCAAGAGGATTGCATAAACCCAGGGATTCCACTGGATGATTTAAGAAAAAAAAAAAAAAAAAGACTTCTGAAATACATTGAACTGAACAAAAATGAAGACACAACATACCAAAATTTACATCACACAGCCAAAGCAGTGCTGAGGGAAAATTATAGTATTAAATTCAGTTTTCATTAGGAAAACTGAAAAGTCCAACATCAATAATCTAAATTCTCACCTCAAGAACTTAGAAAAAGAAGAGCAAACTAAACCAAAGCAAGCATGAGCAAGGAATAATGAAGAACAGAAATTAATGAGATTTATTTTTTAAAAATCAATGAACAAAATCAATAAAACAACTGTTTCTTTGGGAAAAAAAATTAAAATTGACAAGCCACTAGCAAAACAGATGAAAAACAAAAAGATACAAATTACCAATATGAGGAATGAA
>NW_022437109.1:257506-259639 GCF_009761245.1 Sapajus apella
CATGCCCACTCTCTTGAGCCATTTAATACTTCTTCCACTGTATGCCACAGCAGTCCTGACACGCCTACTTCACTTAATGTGGGCCATGGCTTTTTCCAAGCTTCCCAGAGCCATCCCGTTGTAACCAAAACACAGGTTCAGTCGCTCACTGCTTGCAGAGTCCAATTAACAAGAGCAAGATCTCGTACAAAGAAAGCAACTTTTTATTCCAAAACCAACTTAGGGGAAGAAGGTATGGCCTCCGCTTTTAGAGTACCGCTTCGCTTTCGGAGCAGAAAGCAAGTGCTTTTAAAAGGGGGCCTGGCATGCTGACGTGAATGGCGTGCAGGGGACGAAGCAGCAGATGGGGTGTCTGCATACTCACTTTGGTGCCTTGTCTACAGGGTGGTGGAGCTGGTGACTACTGGTGCCTTCATGGACAGGACTAGGTTGCCAAAGCAGCCAAAAACTCTCCAGGTGAGAGTCTCACAGCCAGCATACGTTGGCTTGTAGATGGTCTTGTAGGCTGTCTCCTGAGGCAACCTCCCGCTTGGGTGACAGTTCTGCTCTGGGACTTCTAAACACATAGTTACATGAACTTGCCCTGTTGTGTCTGTTGAAGAGGAGGTAACAGGCTATAAATGCATTTCTAAAGAGCTAAGTAGGAAGTGGGGAGAAGAGAAAAAGAGAAAAAAATAAACTAGCTCTTGGGACTTGGGGTAGTCAGTTACACTATGAGAACGTTAGCAACACCTCTTGGGGTCTTTGTCAGAGTGTTGAATCCCCTGTCCTAAGAACAGGCTTCCATATCCATATATTTTCCCTGATCAAACTCTATGTCCCACCCTCCTTGCTCCAACACCCTCAGAATCCAGTCCCATACAACTCCAACCTGTACTTGCTGGTTAGCTCCTCTTGAACCGCCAGGGCATAGTGTATTTTTTCTCTTCGGGGAATCCTGGCTGAGGTCTAAAAGGACTTAATCCTAGTTATTGGTTTGCAGATCCGGAGAGGAGGTGGGGCAGGTTTTGAAGGGAACCTGTGTGATCTTACAAGCCAGAGGTTTCTCTATCATCCTTAAGCAAGGAAGTCGTGATGGCCTTTACCAGGAACAAGTGGGCACTTTTTCAGGCCCAAAAGATAATTTAAATATTCAAATTTTTTAAAGTATTCACCCAGCTGACCCCCACCCCACATGTCTCAGGGTCTCACTCCTTCTTGCCAGAGTTAAAAATTCAAACTTCTCTGGAGCCCTGCTACTCTTATAAGTAAATATTGGACCTTATTCTCAGTTTTGGGAGGCCTCTAAATGCGAGAGATAAAAAATGCCTTTTAAGTTGCTAAGAAGGGCCTTGGCTTTCACTCTTAGCCTTTATTTGGTGATCAGTCACCCTCAACCTTTCATTGTCTTTGTCCAGTGCATTGACTGCCTCCAGCTAACCATCCAATTCCATTGTCTTTATAAAACCTGATACATTTATCAGACCTGATATATTTCCCCCGCTAAGCATTGCCTTCCCCCAGGATCCCATCCCAGCTCAACACTAGTGAAAGCTTTGACAGTTGCACTGATTCCCTGCAGGGGATCTCCATGCTCTACCTGCTGCCCGTGGCCCTCACTGCCAGCGGGCCAGCAGGTATTTCCAGTTTAGAATCTCATTTTAGAATCTGCTTCCTCAGCACCCTTGGCACTGACTGTCAAGCGGGATTCCTCGGGAAACGTACTCTCAGATGGAGATTTGAGTAAAATAAGTTCACTGAGTCATGCTCTCAGGATCAACAACATTAGGAGAAAGTGAAGGCCTTAGACCTGAACAGCAGGAATTCAGGCACTGTTGTGGCCCTGCAGAGTTGTCTCCCACGGAGACAAGGAAACCAGACCTTCATACTTCCACATTGACCAGTAGATGCAGGCTGTCTTAGGAGGGGGCATAATCTTGAATGAATTTTAAGTTGAGGGCAGCTCCTGAAGGAAGCCCAGCTGGGAACTGTCAGGCACCCAAAATTCCCGGAAATGCTGGTGCAACTGGGAACTATCAGTCGCCCAAAATTCTGAGAAGTGCTGGGGGAGGACAAGGACGAGTGCGTCAGTCCTGATGGGGGTGGGCATCTGGGTGGCACAACAGCATTCACTATACTGCCTTTTTTTTTTTT
>NW_022437109.1:259739-277834 GCF_009761245.1 Sapajus apella
TTTTAGTAGAGACGGGGTTTCACCATGTTGACAAGGATGGTCTCGATCTCTTGACCTCGTGATCCACCCACCTCGGCCTCCCAAAGTGCTGGGGGGATTACAGGCTTGAGCCACCGCGCCCAGCTACTACCTTTTTTTTTTTTTTTTGAGATGGAGTTTCACTCTTGTTGTCCAGCCTGGAGTACCATATTGTGATCTCAGCTCACCACAGCATCTTACAGCAGGCTTCTGCCTGGACATCCACACATTTCCATACATACTCTGAAATCTGGCATAGGCTTGAGAGCCTTAATTTTTATACTCTGTGCACCCACAGGCTTAACATTATGTGAAAACCACCAAGGCCCAGGCTTTGCACGCTCTGAAGCAGTGGCCCAAGCAGTACCTTGGCCCCGTTGAGCGATGGCTGGAACTGGAATGGCCAGGATGTGAGGAGTCGTGTCCTGAGGTGCGCAGCACAGCAAGGCCCTGGGCCTGGTACATGAAACCATTTTCTCCACTGTCTTGGATATTAGCACTTGGTTCTTTTTTACTTATGCAAATTTATATGGCCTGCTTGGAATTTTTCCCCTGAAAATCGGCTTTTTTTTTTTCCTACCACATGGCTGGGCTGCAAATTTTTCAAAAAACTTTTATGCTTTGCTTCCCCTTTAAATATAAGTTCCAGTTTTACATCATTTCTTTGCTCATGCATATGGGATAGGTTGTCACAAACAGCCAGTCCACATCTCGAATGCTTTGCTGCTTAGAAATTTCTTCCACCAGATACCCTGAATCATCACTCTCAAGTTAGAAGTTCCACAGATCCCTAGGGCAGGAGCACAATGTTAGCAGGTTCTTTGCTAACATAAAACAAAGGGCTGTGACCTTTGCTTCAGTTCCCAATCAGTTCCTCATCTCCATCTGACACCTCAGCAGCCTAAACTTTATTGCCCGTATCACTATCAGCATTTTCATCCCAACAATTTAACAAGTCTCTAGAAGTTCCAAACTTTCCTTCATCTTCCTGTCTTCTTCTGAGTCCACACCACACTCTCCCAACCTCTGCCAGTTACCCAATTCCAAAGCTGCTTCCACATCTTCAGGTATCTCTATAGAAATAAAGATGATACTCCTACTCCTCAGCATCAATTTTGTATATTAGTCTGTTCTCACAGTGCTATAAAAACATACCTGAGAGCAGGAAATTGATAAAGAAAAATTGGCTCATGGTTCCATAGGCCGTACAGGAAGCATGGCAGCATCTGCTTCTGGGGAGGCCTCAGGAAGCTTCTAATCATGGCAGAAGGTAAAGATGGAGTGAATATCTTACATACCAGGAGCAGGACCAAGGCAGAGGGGGAGGTGCTACACACTTTTAAACAACCAGATCTCAAGAGAACTCACTATCACGAAAACAGCACCAAGGGGATGGTGCTAAACCATTCATGAGAAACCACCCCATGATCCAATCACCTCCCAGCAGGTCCCACCTCCAACACTGGGAATTACAATCTGACATGATATTTGAGCAGGGACACAGATCCAAAACATATTAACTACTGAATACGTGTAACCAAGAATACACTGCACATCATACGTTTTACTTTTGAAACTGTACTGTAATTATCTATGTATCTATGCATCTGTCTTCACTCACGAGATCCTGAGTTCCTTGAGGAGTGTGTTTTATTCCCAAAACTTTGCATCTTGAGTACATAATGTGCCCTATATTTGTTATGAGTGAATAAGTGAATGAATAATCAATTTGCAAGGTTTCTCTTCAGACACCTTAAAGAAGCAAACATTGAGTGGGCATGGTGGCTCACGCCTGTAATCCCAGCACTTTGGAAGTCCAAGGCAGGTGATCACTTGAGGTCAGGAGTTCGAGACCAGCCTGGCCAACATGGTGAAACCCTGTCTCTACTAAAAATACAAAAATTAGCTGGGCATAGCCTGTAATTTCAGCTACTCAGGAGGCTAAGGCATGAGAATCACTTGAACCCAGGAGCCAGACCTTGCAGTGGGCCAAGATATCGCCACTGCAGTCCACCCCGAGGACTTTGTCTCAAAAAAAAAAAAAAAAGTAAGAAGTAAACATTAAGGTGCTCATTGAAGAAGCACTGCCCAAGGCTAAAGCCCTGGTCTTTGTAACTTCTGAAGAACTTTCTATTACAGGAATCTGTGTGTTGGTTACTATTTTCCCACTCCCAGCCCAGCCTCTTTTCCTTTTCTCTGCCTCCTGCTGACACTCCACTCAGATCTTGAGCAGGCATTCTGCGAACAGCGTGTCAACTCTGCCGCCGTGCACAGGAGAGGGCAGCAGAGGCCAGTCCAGTTACACTGAGCGTGGCCTGCTTTCCAGATGCTGTCCTTCCTTCCCACCCTGTGGGCAAAGCGAGGCAACCACACTGAAGCAATCATTACTGCAAGCCTAGGGAGAGCTACTGCGTCCATTCTGAAGATGAGGACCCCAACACAGTGGGGTTGCTGAAGGTCACTAGGCGGCAAAGCATGCCTGCCTGTAGCCCCCTTTATTAGCTCGTGTCTGCTCTCTGGATATCAGATCCAATCTGAGCAGCAATTCCAAGACACTCCTAACTTTAGCTTAAAAGCAAAATATATCAGAAGAGATGAAAGCATTCAATTACTGGATACTCAGGCATCTCCCATTACAAGAGCCCACCCTTGACCCTGCTTCCCCTTCCAGCAACTGCTGCCCTTTCTCCATTTCCTCTCCTGGCCATGCTCCTAGAAAACCGTCTCCAAGGGTGGTGTGTCCACTTCCACATCTTCATCTCACAATTGCCACCAAGTCCACTGCAATCTAACTTCTGCCCACCCCACTGAAGCTATTCATGTTCACATCACCATGACCCAGTTGCAAACTCGGTGGAAACCTTCTGGCCTAAATTCATCTCCCCATTTCCCCTGCCCCTACCTGCTTCCCCTCTGTATTAGTGAATGATTCCAGCATTCCTCTCCTTTCCCGTGCAAGAAACCTGGAAGTCATTCTAGAATCTACAACTTCTGTAATAACTCTACCCCATTCAAATTACAAGTCCTGCCAATTCCCCTTCCTAAGTATGTTGAGAATTCACCTCCTGTTTTCGTGCCACTGCATAGATCAAGGCCTCATCCTGTTCAGTCTCCCAACTACCCATCAATTTATCATTCAGCAAATGTGTACTGAGCAGCTACATGTGCCAGACCCTATCGTGGGTGCTGGTCACAGAGTGAAGAACAGGGCTGACAAGGCCTCACTGGAGGACACATTCTTGGGGCCACAGACAGTAATAACAAGCAAGATAGTATCAGACAGTGATAGGGGATATGAAGAAAACAAAGTGATGTGAGAAGAATGACTCACATATATATAACTATATAAATATAAATATATATATTTATATATATATATAATATACAAATACATATATATAACATATATATTTTTTATTTATGTATAATTTTGAGACAAGTCTCACTCTGTTGCCCAGGCTGGAGTGCAGTGGCACAATCTTGGCTCACTGCAACCTCCGCCTCCCAGGTTCAAGTGATTCTCCTGCCTCAGCCTCCCAAGTAGCTGGGATTACAGGCATGTGCCGCCACACTCGGCCAAGTTTTATATTTTTAGTAGAGAAAGGGTTTCACCATGTTGGCCAGGATGGTCTGGATCTCCTGACCTCATGATCCGCCCACATTGGCCTCCCAAAGTGCTGGGAATACAGGCATGAGTCATCATGCCTGGCCAAGGGAGAAATGTTTTTTAGCTAAATATTGAAAAATATCTGGGGGCCGGGCGCGGTGGCTCAAGCCTGTAATCCCAGCACTTTGGGAGGCCGAGGCGGGTGGATCACGAGGTCAAGAGATCAAGACCATCCTGGTCAACATGGTGAAACCCCGTCTCTATAAAACTACAAAAAATTAGCTGGGCATGGTGGTGCGTGCCTGTAATCCCAGCTACTCAGGAGGCTGAGGCAGGAGAATTGCCTGAACCCAGGAGGCGGAGGTTGCGGTGAGCCGAGATCGCGCCATTGCACTCCAGCCTGGGTAACAAGAGCGAAACTCCGTCTCAAAAAAAAAAAAAGAAAAATATCTGGGGAAGGCTACTTTAGTGGGCTTACTAGGAAAGGACTCTCGGTGGCAGTGACAAGAAGCTGTCTAAGGCACTGTAGGCTGTTGAAATACTCCATTTCCCAGCCTCCCTTCAAGAGGGGGCATGCCCACAGTTCTGGCCAATGAGTCAACTGCAGTTGAAGGGAAGCTCTCACTTTCCTGAAAAGAAAATGTCACTGGCACAGTCGCTTCCTGATCCTCCTGTGACCATGAGAGAAGGAAGGGAAACTAGAGACAGGCGGGCCTTGAACCAAGGCCAGCAGCCGCCACCCCTCGACTCGCTATGGGAGAGAAGCAAGCCCTGTCTGTCTAAGCCACTCACGGTGGAGTTTGCTCTTCCTTTCAGCACAGGGCATTCCAACGTGAATCACGAGCCCTGTGAACACCTGGGGCGGGCAGAGAACTCAGGCAGCGTTCAAAGGCCCTAAAATGGGAACTACCTTGACATGTTTCAGGAACAGGAAAAAGATCAGTGTGGCTGGAACACAGTGAAGTGAGAGGGAAAGAGCAGACAGTCTGAGAGGGGATGGGGTCTTGAACGCTTAGTAGTCCCTGGAGTGCCATCTGGATTCTAAGCTCATGGGAAACCACTAATGGGTTTTAGGCAGGAGAGCACATACTCTGATTTCAGTTTCTTGAAAGATCATTTTGACCAGGCATGGATGCTTATGCTGTAATCCCAGCACTCTGAGAGACTGAGGCAAAACGATCATTTGAACACAGGAGTTTGAGACCAACCGGGGCAACATGGCAATCTGAACAACCCATCTCCACAAAAAAAATTTTTTTGAGACAGAGTCACCCAGGTTGGAGTGTAGCGGCACGATCCTGGCTCACTGAAACCTCTGCCTCCCAAGTTCAAGAGATGCTCCTGCCTCAGCCTCCTGAGTAGCTGGGATTGCAAGTGTGCGCCACCACACCCAGCTAAATTTTTTTGTATTTTTAGTAGAGACAAGGTTTTACCATGTTGGACAGGCTGGTCTCGAACTCCTGACCTCAAGTGATCCACTGCCTTGGCCTCCCAAAGTGCGGGGATTACAGGTGCGAGCCACAGCACCTGGCCTACAAAAAAATTTCTTTTAATTAGCTGAGTGTGATGGCATACAGCTGGAGTCCTAGTACTTGGGAGGCTAAGAGGGCTGTTTGCGCCAAAAGTTTGAAGTTATAGTGAGCTACACTGCACTCCAACCTGAGCGACACAACAAGACTGTCTCAAAAATAAATAAACTTAAAAAAAGAATTATCATAGCTGTTACCTGGAGGATGGTTAAGGGAGTGCAGGTGGGGCGGATGCTGATTTGGGGCTGACCCAGGAGTTTCCCTCCCGTTCCTGGTGTCTGTTAAGCCTGGGATAGGCTGCATGACCCTGGTCTGGCCAGTGAGGCAGAGGTGGGAGACCTTCAGAGAAAGCTTTTCTTTGCTGATACAAAGGGACACCATCAGTTGGCGCAGCTCTCTGCCCTTCTCCCTGCTTGAAATGTAGAGGACAGCTGAGAGTTCAGGAGCCCTCTCGCACCGATGATGGAACAGGCAGAGTGAGGATGGGAAAAACCTGGTCTGGGTACTTGTCAACATCATTGAACCTTTGACTCTTGCCTACCGCTGAACTTATTAGCTGAGAAAAATGACCCTATATTTGTTTAAGTCAGTATACATTTGGTTTTCTGGGCCGGCATAGTAGCTAACGCCTGTAATCCCAGGATCACATGAGGCTAAGAGTTTGAGAACAGCCTAACCAACATGGTGAAACTCCATCTCTACTGAAAATACAAAAATTAGCTAGGCATGGTGGTGTGCACCTGTAATCTCACCAGCTTGGGAGGCTGAGGCAGGAGAATGGCTTGAACCTGGAAGGCCGAGGTTGCAGTGAGCCAAGATCACGCCACTGCATTCCAGCCTGGGTGACAGAGTGACACTGTCTCAAAAAAAAAAAAAAAAAAAAAAAAAAAAAAATGGCTGCACAGTTTGAGACATCACATTCGGGTCCAAATCAGAAAGAAGAGGCCTACCCCAACCCAATCTGTTGCCCCCGACTGTTTTTTTGTTAAGAAAAGCAAAGGCAGGCCGGGCGCGGTGGCTCACGCCTGTAATCCCAGCACTTTGGGAGGCTGAGGCGGGTGGATCACGAGGTCAAGAGATCGAGACCATCCTGGTCAACATGGTGAAACCCCGTCTCTACTAAAAATACAAAAAAATATCAGCTGGGCACGGTGGTGCGTGCCTGTAATCCCAGCTACTCAGGAGGCTGAGGCAGGAGAATTGCCTGAACCCAGGAGGCGGAGGTTGCGGTGAGCCGAGATCGCGCCATCGCACTCCAGCCTGGGTAACGAGAGCGAAACTCCGTCTCAAAAAAAAAAGAAAAGGCTTTTGTAGAACCCCCAGCACACTTTTACCTCTAGCTCATGAACAAACGGCTGCCCCTAGCTGCACGGAAGCCTGGGAAATTAGGGAAAGCCATTGTTGTAGTTGGCCCAGATCAAATTCCACCCACTACCTGGGGCTGAACCCACTGCTGCCTACAGCAAACTGGAGTTCTGTTAGCAAAGAAGAAAAGGATAAGGTTAAGCAGGTGACAAAGAGGACCTGCCACCACTGTCCTGCTCAGCAGAGTGGAATCACCAAGGTGCTCCGACTACCCTCTTCCCAGGTCTGCCTGGCAAACCCTTTCTAATCCATCACATGCCAGTTCTCATGGGACCGCCCTCACTCTCCCAGGCAAACCCGGTGCTTTTTCTTCTATCTCCATCAGAGGTATGTAATTGCCATTATAGCAACTGATGTAATGTGACTGCTCATTCAGTTATGCAGACACGCATTCTCACTGCAAATGCTTGCTGAGTGCCTGCTATTTGCCAAAGACTGCTAGGAGTCAGGAATTCAGTAGTAAACAAGTTAGGCATGCAGGTTTGGTCCCTGCCCTCATGGAGCTTTCAGTCTAATAGGTGAGATATTCAGACAGGTAAAGTTATGGGGAAAAAGACGCCCATCTCCTCAGAATATAAACGACTCTATGGTGGGACTGTCTTTATGTCTTGCCCCAGGATATAGCACAGCATCTCACGCAAAGCAGATGCCCTATGAACATGTGTTAAATTCATTTACTCAGGAAGGCATTGAAATGTACCTTAAGTATAAATATTTTAAAAGAAATGTATTTCTTATTTCTACCAGGAAAGCCCCCAAGAATGAACCATCATACTCTCCCAGTATTAAATCATGGGCTACAACATCTTGGAAAACGCTTTGCTCTCTCCTCACCTTGTTCCAGGTCTCTTCCCCCTGGAAAAGTTCTCGCGGTGTCTAATACAGCACTTCACATCAGAGGTCCTTAATAAATATGTGTTTTTTGCTGAAGGGTTCGTTTGGATTTTCTAAAGAAAGATCCTCTTATTGTCAGTGCCACAGCTCCCAAAGTGTGATTCTGAAGGCATTTAAAATAACTCCTCAGGTTCCTGTTCCATAGCTTATTATGTGTAGCTTTAACAGTTCTTTAAACACCCTGTTTTGTTGCCCTTTCTACTACTGCAGGGGATGGCAGCTGGGAACAAGGCGACAGAGACGAGGGAAATACAAATACAACCCCTGCTTTGGTCTGGGCTTCTGTTGCTATGGTGATGTTGACAACTAACGCACAGGTGAGAGACTCTTTCCACAGTGGAGCCAGCGGATCATGCAAGCCAGAGGGGTAGGACAGAACCACGAAAGACCCCCACGCCTCCTAGGTCTGAAAAGGACTTCCTGAGGCCATCTGCCCACTCCCATACCTCTTACCTGGAATCAGATGGATGGGCAGCAAGTTCCCAAAAATCCTCAAGAACAAAGCCCACAACCCCCAAATCCCCTGCTGGGCACATATTTCACAATATTCATGACCCTGAATGGGTTTTCTGTGGCTAATGTCGCATTCTCTTGATGTCCTTCCAGCCCAATTCCTCTTACAATTGCTTCTATGGAAATCAAAGTTAATCATCACCTTACACTCTGTACGGTAACCCAGGAAGATAAACAAGAAAACAAAACCACAGCTGAAGCGTGGACTCGCTTCTTTCTGTGCTCCCGCGGTCAGCTGTGTTCTTCTCAGAGGGTGGGCTCGACAGCCCACTGACCCAGCAAGAGGCCCGTGGCCGCCCTGAAAGTGGAAATAGGCCTGCTGCCTCGCGTGTCAAAGTGGGACATGGCAGCCCTCCCATGAAGGATGTTTTCCTTCTCCTGAGTGAAATAAAGCAGAGAGAGCAGGAAGGTCTGTGTTTAATGAATATCTTTAAAAGCTTTTGCGACAGCAGACAGAACCCAAGGCAGCTTGGAAACCCACAACGATAGCAGTAGGGCTCTCGTGCCTCCAGATGACCCTGCAAAACAGAAATGGTTCCACTAAATTAGGAGTATGTCCTTTTCCCACTTCATTTTTTTTTTAAATCTCAGCTTTCAAAATCATTTCAGCAATCATTCTGCCCGAAAAACGTGTGGTGGCCTTAACGGCACAGCCTGGCTCAAAGGTGAGGCAGGAGTGGGAAAGTGCCCAATCCAAGACGCAAGGAGAGAAACTGCTCCCACCCCTTCCAGAAGCAATAGAACCCTCTCCCCTCTCACACCAAGGTCACATGGCCGCCGGCAGGAACGTCATCTTGATGCCAACGGTCTCCTCCCCATTTCCCTGTGGCCATCTGTACCCCTGAACTACTCCCACTTCCGCTCTCTTAATCCTTTCCACTACATTAAGAAGCTTCCTGCTACTGACAAGCTAGATCAACCCTGGGCCTCTCTTCACAGTCCCTAATTCCCCAAAACAGTATCAAGAAAACTCAACATTTGCATTAAACTTCTCTTTACATTCTCCACTTATTTCACACCCTGGACCAATAAACCAGAGCTTATTTTCACAAGAGTAAAGAAGCCTCTGTAAGTAAGGTTAACACCCACCCCGAGGCTGGCTTCTGTCTGGTCTCTCCCAACAGCTGAGCATCATGGTTTTGCTAATTAAGCCACTCTCTTGTCTTTAATTAGCTGCATGTGAATCTTGTTGGGAAGTCTTGGATCCGTGAAGTAGTCTGGGATAAAAATCAAAAGACATCATCTATAACCAAAGGCAAAAGACTTACTCCGGGAAGGAGACAGCTCACTCCACCAAAAAAAGTTAGCCTGGCTTGGTACTAGCAGGACTGCTAAGGTGGCCCTGCTTTACGGTGTAATATGGTAAAATGAGCGGTCACTGCCCCCAACCGAGCAGTTGAGTCTGCCAGCTCCAACGTTCCCAGGAAGGGTTCGCAGAGGCTGGCTGCCGCCCCTCCAGGCTGTGGCTGCCCCCACCCCCCGACCCCCACCTACCCCGTGCCGCACCGTTTGCTCCTCCGCCTGCTGACGCACAGAGAGCCATCAGAGGGCTCAGGGATTCTCTGGGTTTTCTGCTCCAGGCCCATCTTGGGGCCCAAATAAATGCCAAGTATTATTCTTGTCTCAGCTCAGCTTGCCAGCTCCTGTCTCTGAGCTATCACGCCTTCTCTGAGAATACCCTCTCAGAGGAGAGCCAGGCTCTCGCAGGATGACGCCAGATGAGGGTTTTTATACACCCAGCATACTGTGAATCAGAGGCAGCATCTGCTGTGCTAGCAAAGGCGTACTGAGATTCTGTTAGCAATGGTTTGAGGTCTGGGATGTAACCAATTCTCAGGACTAACAGGACTGAAGAAATTATCCAACCCATCCCTTTCCCTCTAAATACCATTGACCTTAAGGCATCTCGGGCAGCCCGTCCATTAGAATCACCGGGGGAGTCTTTAAAGCTATGGATGCTAGGCCCCACCCCAGACTAATTAAATAAAATTCTCTGGGGGTGGGGCCTGAGCATCAGTATTTCTAAAAGCTCCCCAGGTGATTCTAATGCACAGCTAGGGTTGAGAACCCAGCTTTAAGATTCCCAAGGGAAAAGCTGCCAATCATGTTCCTTTGGGAATCTCAAAATTCTTAATCCTCATTATGAGGAAGTTCTGCCTCACTTCTTACCTGTCCTCATTTTGAGGAAATGATGGTACAGGAAAGAAAAAGCTGAAAAAAAGCTCCCCTGGGGGACATCAGATGAAGGAGTACCCCAGACTCTGCAGGGAGAATCCTGGGCGTATTCAAGTATAAACTCACAGTAATGCTCCCTGCGCTGGCTTTGTCAGATACCCAAAACTGATGCTGCCTTACTCACCTGCGGCAAACTGTAGGATGTTGTCTGGTCTTTTCAAAAAGATTTCTCTGGAAAACATGAAGGGATAGGATGGGAGGCAAAGCAGACTTTAAGGCAGGCTGTGGCTACTGCTTTGGGTCCTGTGCTTTCACGTAGACGAACCGAGACACAACCATCTTGGGAGTCAATAAACCCACAGGTTTCTGACAAAAGACCCTTTCATTCGTGATTTTCCGCCAACTCCATATCTAAGGCAAGGAGCAAAGCATCCTAAATGGCAATACCCTAGGATATTGCTTACATCACAAAAGAGTTGTGCTGCAGCCAAGTGGGGCTTGCCATTCCTTCAACAACCTTTTCAGCATTTATTTATTTATTTATTTGAGACAGGATCTCACGCTGTCACCCACCCTGGAGTACAGTGGCTGGCGGGATCAACCTCCCTGGCTCAAGAGATCCTCCCATCTCCAGCCTCTCGAGTAGCTGGGACTACAGGCATGTGCCACTGCGCTGACTAATTTTTTTTTTTTTTTTTTTTGTCGGGGTTTCACCATGTTGATCAGGATGGTCTCAATCTCTTGACCTCGTGATCCACCCGTCTTGGCCTCCCAAAGTGCTGGGATTATAGGCGTGAGCCACCACGCCCGGCCTGCTGGCTAATTTTTAGGGTCTTACTACGCGTGGCCCAGGTGGTTTCTAACTCCCAGGCTCAAGCAATCCTCCTGCCTCAGCCTCCCGAAGTGCTGTGTTTACAGGAGTGGGCCAGGGCACCTGGCCTCAACAACCATTTTCACCGAACCAGATCTCTAGCCAGGGGCAAGAAGCAAAGACTAAGAACATGCTGCCCAGTCCTTGAGGAGCTCGTGAGTGGTGGGAGATACGCAGCCTCACGATGTCCTGAGTAAGCTGAGCCATGAATTCAAGGGCACAGGGAGATACAATAAACAGAGCTAAAAGATGGACCTCAGACGGCTGCTGGCCCCTCAGTCCAGCGAGGAGACAGCTGCAGGGCCAATGGCGCTGGAGAGTTGAAAATGTCTTATATCGCACAGTTTTATGGTTCATAAAGTATGTTCACAAATATTGCCTCACTTTACAACAACCCTGTGAAACAGCAATTATTATGCCCCATTTTACATCCAAAGAAATCAAGCCTTCAAAAGATTAATGATTTGCCCAAGTTCATAAACTTAGTAAATAAAACAAAAAGGCCCCAGGTCCTGAGACTTCAAGGTCAGTGCTCTCTACAATATGTTCTCTTGGCCAAGGCCTCCCCACTCCCCAGGAACCCCGCCCTCCTAAGCTTCATAATTTTGTCCCCCTTCTCCTTCAATTCATTTTGATAATTGTTGAGCACAAATTACGCATATGTTATTGCACTAGATATGAGGGATTGCTTTTTTCAAAATAAAATACAGCCCTACCTCAAAGAACTTATAAGCAAGTAAAAAGGAACAGGTTAGTTTCCAAATGTCCAAGTGGCCAAGGAAGCTCTGGCAGGTGCTAAGGAGGGGTATGAAGTAGTGCTCTGGGAGATCAGAGCGGGGAGAGAGGTTACGGAGAGGGAAACCCCAACAGTCCTCACAGAGCAGTTGGCATTTGAGAGGACCCTTGAAGTACACATGGGATTTCAGTAGGTGGGATGAGGGTTAAGGGACAAGAACATTCCAGATCCAGGGAAAGAGCAAGAGCAAAGGCCCAGAAAGAGAAACCGTTTGTATGCTGTAGACTATGACTTCCTTGAGGGTAGGAAGTGGGTTGTAGACACCTTTCTATCTCAAGTCTGAAGAGCACTCAAGAGGTATTTGTGCCTGAGCTCCATGGGGTCAGCGGAATGATCAGAAATGGTCTGACTGCAGTAAGGCAGGCATGCAGGGAGTAGCGGAAAACAGAAGAGGTTCTGTTATGGAGGGCCTTGAATGCCGGGGACAGACATTTATACTCAATTCAAAAGACAATGGAAATAGACAAAATATGGTATAATACATGATGGAATATTACACAGCAGTGAGAATGGAGGATCGACAGGATGCTACTGAGCGAAAGGAACCAGGCACAAAAGAGCACATATCGTAGAATTCCATTCACATAAAATACAAAAGCGCACAATAAATCCGTGCTGGTAGAGGTCAGGACACTGGCTACTATTTTAAGGGGAGTGACTGGGAGGGGCACAAAGGGTATGAGGTGCTGGTAAGGTTCTAGTTCGTCATCTGAAAACAACAGAACCGGGCTGGGCGCGGTGGCTCACGCCTGTGATCCCAGCACTTTGGGAGGCCAAGGCAGGTGGATCACAAGGTCAAGAGATCGAGACCATCCTTGTCAACATGGTGAAACCCCGTCTCTACTAAAAATACAAAAAATTAGCTGGGCAAGTGGCGTGTGCCTGTAATCCCAGCTACTCAGGAGGCTGAGGCAGGAGAATTGCCTGAACCCAGGAGGCGGAGGTTGCGGTGAGCCGAGATCGCGCCATTGCACTCCAGCCTGGGTAACAAGAGCGAATCTCCATCTCGAAAAAAAAAAAAAAAAAGAAAGAAAAGAAAACAATAGAACCATGTGTATTTTCAGCCTGTGAAAGTTCATCCAGCTTAGGATATGTCATTTTTCAGTATATTTCAATAGAATGTTTAAAAACAAACCCAAAAAGGCAATGTTGTGGAACTACTGAAGATTTTTCCAGCCAAGCAAGGACATGATCACTGCTGTATTTGGGGAAAATTCACCTGCTTAGGTATTTACAAAAACAGATGTCTAATAAAGACCTTATACAATTTCTTACCTGGCTATCAAATCTGCAGCATAAAACCTGAGCTTTCTGGGTGCCTCAAAAATAAATCAGATTCCTACTCTTTCCAAATTTCAGATTCAAAACTTAAGGTGTTAAGAGTTTGGTACCGGCCGGGGCGCCGTGGCTCACGCCTGTAATCTCAACACTTTGGGAGGCCAAGACGGGCGGATCACGAGGTCAAGAGATCAAGACCATCCTGGCCAACATGGTGAAATCCCATCTCTACTAAAAAAATACAGAAATTAGCTGGGCATGGTGGCGTGCACCTGTAGTCCCAGCTACTCACAGAAGAACTGCTTGAACCCGGGAGGCAGAGGTTGCAGTGAGCCGAGATTGCGTCACTGCACTCCAGCCTGGAGCCTGGTGACAGAGCAAGACTCTGTCTCAAAAAAAAAAAAGAGTTTGGTACACTGCATTTGCCAGTGTAGGCTGAAGAAGTGTGGCTGAATGGCCGTAAGTCTTTAGGATCCAAAAAACCCAAGTGAGGAGTTTGCTTCCCACAAAGAATGCTTCAGAGCGTCTTTTGGCTTGGGACGAATAGAGAGCGGAGCTCTGCAGAACAGACAAGGACAGGCATGGTGCTCAGGACCCTGCTCTCGCTTCTCCCTTCCTCTTTTCTCACAGGAAGGACCGTGTGAGGTGGCCAGCAGAGACAGAGGCTGACTCTGGTTCATCCTGGTACCAATCAAAGAAAACGACGCCAAACAAACAAAAGTAAACCCTAAAACTTCAAGCACTAAACGCTCAAGCTCCATCCAGGAAAAGGGGTCAGGAGGATTTCAAGTAGAGCAGCTTTAGGGACAGCAGAAAGAAAAGCCTGGTGGTGTAGCTGGCCTTGACAGGAGCATGGTAAGAAAGGAAAGGAAGTATCTGGTTGTCCCCGCAGCAGCCAGTCCCAGACACATAGGCTGCTCCTAGAAGCTGTTCCTAGTCAAAGGGAGAGGCAAGGCCATCCCTGAGAGGAGACTGAAACAACTCCTTCATTCACCTCCCCCAGGTGTTCTAATCCTCTTGTCTGTGAGCAGTGCAAATGTTGACTTCGTTCCAGCTTTCACCTTCTATCCCCAATCTCTCTGTTGGAATTGCTTCTAACCTGGAGTGCAAGGTCCCCAGGATAGGAACGATTATCATCTTAATTCCCTTTAGAAGAAAAGATGCAAAAGGTGATGGCCTGACCCTCAGGTCTGATATTGACTGGGATTCCTAAACTATCTTTTGCCCAAGCCACATCCCTGGCCAACCTTCAGAACTGGAAAGGTTTCAGTTTTCTGTCTCCTTCCCCATCTGCCCTCTGAGAATCTGCTGTCACTTGGAGAAATGTCTATAATATGAATAGTGAGTTTTTAAATTTTTTATTTTATGAGACAGAATCTTGCTCTGTCACCCAGGCTGGAGTGCAGTGACGCAATCTTGGCTCACTGCAACCTCCGACTCCCAGGTTCAAGTGATTCTCCTGCCTCAGCCTCCCGAGCAGCTGGGATTACAGGCATGCACCACCATGCCTGGCTAATTTTTGTATTTTTAGTAGAGACAGGGTTTCCCCATGTTGGCCAGGCAGGTCTCAAACTTCTGGCCTCAAGTGAACCACCCTGCTCGGCCTCCCAAAGTGCTGGGATTACAGGCATGAGCCAACGTGACTGCCAGGCCAACTTTTGAGAAGACAAAGGCGGGCCCTGCGTCTGGCTAAGCCCACAGTCCAGGGGGCAAATGGGGATGGAGTGCTTACAGCACAATACAATGGAAAAACCAAAGGTTTGAATCCTGGTTCAGCAACTTTGGGAACGTACTTCACCTTTCTGAGCTTAAATTTACTCACTTGTAAAATGAAAATGACAGAAAGCTATCTTTTGTGGAGGTGCTGGGAGGATCAGCAAAAGTGTTCCAAGATGCCACACACGCGTGGGCACCGAGAACACAAACACGATTCCGCCAGCTTGGAGCTTTGGACCAGTAACTGAAGACGGAAGCGCAATTACAATAGAGCGTGGTAAGTGCTAATGCAGGGAAACAGAACGGTGCCTGGAGATGGGTGCCATTACAATTATTTAAATCTTGTCTATTTGTCTATGGCCAAACAGCATTTGAGATAGCGTTATTGTTTTCATCCACTGATACTCTGTGATTTTTTTTTTTAATTCTCTGCCTTTCATCCCATTAGGTTATGTTTCCATTCAAGCAAATGCCAGGTTGAAAGGAGGGATGGAGGAAGGAAAGAACACATTCCAGGATACACTGGTAAATTGTCTTCTCTTCCCCAAGAAAGAGTGGCTTCCGACCCTTGGAATTTCTCTAAAGTAATGTTTTCAGGTAGGGAAGGGCCGACCAGACAACTGATTTTTGTTTTCAGTTCAACGAGTGATTTTGTTAAGCTCCTATGGTTGAGAACAGTGTTCTACACCCAGCGGCTGCCTGTTGGTTTCTCAACGCCAAATTCCTGCTTCCGAGTGTCATAAGGTATGTATTTATCCTTATGTCTTAAAAATAGGCATATTTTTAAGAATTTAGGGATAACTGAAGGAAACCTCTAGGATAACTAAGAAAACCTTGGGTGCCACAAATCCCAGAGCCTGGAAAACCACCTACCTGAAGAAACCACTTATGAGCCACTCTACTTCTTTGTGGGTCCTTAGATACTTTTCGTTAACAATCCGAATCTGGATCTGGGGGGCAAGAGCAAAGGGTCACCTCCATGAGGGGACAGATTCAGGGTTCAGCCCTGGAGATGTGACAGGGCTGCGGGAAACAGGTGCGCATTTAACCCAGGTCTTTCCCCAGGATGCTTGAAAGTTTAAGCCACCCATCTTCTTATAGATAAAACATCATTCTGCCGCCTGATGTTCAGGCTGAGGGGTCTTAACTATGGTCGGCTGTGTCTGGCGGTAATTTCGGCGCATTTCAAAGGCCAAGTCCCTGAGGTCGTTCTTCCTGCACTCCAGATGCCCATCGGGCTCAGCGCTGGGCCCAGAAGCCCAGAGGTCCGCCCGAGGTCTCCCCTGTGCCCTCCCCACTTTATAACAAGCTCCCGCTCCCCTTCTCCCCCTTCTCTCGGCGGCCCTCTTCTCAGTCTGGGGCCCCCGTCCTGGGGAAGCTGCACTTTGGTGGACGCCGGGTGAGGGCGCTGGCGCACCCACCTTGAATTTTCTCAGCTGCTCCAGCTGAGCGGGGCTAAGCACCCAGGGGTCGGGCAGCGGCTGCGCGTCCGGGGACGTCGCCATCTTGCTGCGGTCGTCAAGGCGACGGGCCGCGGGCTGGCGAGGCCCCGCCCCAGGCCCCGCCCTTCCCCCAAGCCCGGCCCCTTTAGCGAAGCGGGGGCGAGGGGCTCGGGGAGCTGGGGGAAAGGGAGGGTCCTTAAAGGATCGCCTTTTCCGGATTGGAGGACTGATTCATGGACTTAATTGTGTGTGGAATGAGCCCTTCTTGACCCCACCCAACCTCAGTTCTTTTTCTTAGCTCTATAGTAAAACAGGAAAAAAAGGTCTCCCAGAATCTAGTTCCAGACACCCTCACCTGGACAGAAGCTAGAGGAAGCCTAGTACTGGGGAAAGAGAACCCAGGCTTCTTCTCTTTCCACTGGCCCAGAAGTCAACCCGTCCCTCTGTCCTGTAGACATTCGACATTGGAGCCGTGGATTCTTCAAACAGCGTGGAAGCACCCCAGAACAGAGAGTGGGCTGAGTTCTGCAAAGGAAGGAACGTTCTCTCCCGCTGAAGATGCTGGAGAGGACCTGGGGGACATTCTGCCAGAATTTCCCCTCTTGGACTGACTTTTTTGTGTAGATTAACTTTCTCTTCACCCTGGGCTCCTCACAAATTCTAAATTATTTTCTTCCACTCCCAACTGAATACGGGAGGAGAAAGGGAATTTGATCTTCAAGATTTGTTCTTCTAGTATCTAATTAAGAAGAGAAAGTGAAACATAAAGCCAGAGAGCTGAAAATAGCCACGAGAAAGGGCGTGAGCCTGTCTGTCAATACACACATGCCGAGCTCCCACCCCCGCAAAGATCGTGCTCAGCAGAGGCCTTCGGAGATGCAGGAGAAGAGGGAGGTTGTTTTTTCACATTTGTGAATAACTGCCCCAAGGAGCAAGAAAATAGCACTAGAAACAAGCTCAGCATTCCTCCCCGGCCGTGGTGGGGTTGTCATTGGTCTGCCTCTGTCCTTTCCAGCAAAGACTGAGGAAAAGAAGTGAAAGTGTTAGCAGTTCCCAAGCCAGGGAAAACCACAAGAAGTAAATTAGGGGCCGGGCGCGGTGGCTCAAGCCTGTAATCCCAGCACTTTGGGAGGCCGAGGCGGGTGGATCACGAGGTCAAGAGATCGAGACCATCCTGGTCAACAAGGTGAAACCCCGTCTCTACTAAAAGTACCAAAAATTAGCTGGGCATGGTGGCGCGTGCCTGTAATCCCAGCTACTCAGGAGGCTGAGGCAGGAGAATTGCCTGAACCCAGGAGGCGGAGGTTGCGGTGAGCCGAGATCGCGCCATTGCACTCCAGCCTGGGTAACAAGAGCGAAACTCCGTCTCAAAAAAAAAAAAAAGAAGTAAATTAGGTAGTGGGCTACAAGCCTCTTCCCAGGAACCCCATCTTGGTTAGAGATCATTCTGCTTGTTTGTCTTTTTTTAGGAGAGAGAGTTAATAGAGTGAGAGAGAGATAAGCTGCCATCTGTCAGAAGTGATTTTTTTTTTTTTTTTTCCAGCGGGAGCAAGAGGTTAACCAGTGATAATGGTTCCTGTTGGCCAAGATCTGTCTCTTCTCCCCACACTCCCTCCAGAGAAGCTAGTGGTGGTGGCCCGCCAGAGCTGTGCTAGCCAGTACAGTCACCTCGAGCCACCTGTGGCTTTGGAACACTTGAAATGTGGTTGTAGGTGTTAAATGTGCAGCAAATGTAAAATACATACTGGATTTTGAAAGCTTAGTATAAAAAAACTCATCAATGGGCCAGGCGCGGTGGCTCAAGCCTGTAATCCCAGCACTTTGGGAGGCCGAGGCGGGTGGATCACGAGGTCAAGAGATCGAGACCATCCTGGTCAACATGGTGAAACCC
>NW_022437109.1:282834-334794 GCF_009761245.1 Sapajus apella
TGTTTTATTTTCTACTTGAGGTGGAAGCCCCTTGAGGGCAGAAAGGTCATAGAATCAATTCTTTGTGCACTCTCATCAATTCTGCTGCAGATGTCTTCACTCTGTATTCAGTCAGTGAAGCCAGTTATTTGATGCCCACACATACTGCCACTTTTTGCCCTTTCTGAAAAATATCCCAATCATCTGGCATTTCTCATTTCCTAAGAATCTAAAACCAGGATCAGAGCTCTACCTTTATAAATTCAATAATCTTTGTATGTAGGGCAACCTAGCTTTGACTGCAGAGGAATAAAAAAGAGGGTGAGCTTGCAGGTGGTGGGCAGAGAAAGTAACTTGGAAGCCTCTCTCCCTCCCATACAGAAACTCCCCAGAATAGGCATCTGAGTCTCAGGGTTCCCCTGTCTTTACCTCACAGGACTCCCATCCCATGACCTGAAAGAACACCAGAGATGTGTTCACAGTCACTCAGCAAGGAGGGTCTGATGAGAGGTCCCACTCTTCTCCCCTAAACCCTGCCTCTTCTCTCAGACTGACACCTTCAATCTAGGGACCACAAACTAAGAAAAGGACTAGAGGCATTTGCTGCCTGCAGCTGTCTCCCCAATTACTGACTGGGAGGAGGAGTGAGGGGAGTTCACTTTAATTCATTTTTGTGAATGTTTAATATTTCAATTAATATGATTAGCCCCAAGCCTGAATGAGCAGCAGGGCGGCAGATCTGCTGAGAAGACATAGAGTAATGAGATCAACAGGGCCATAGGGTCTTCCCCTTCTCCATCCTCAGAGGGCATGATCTGTTTAGCATCTCCATAAATACCAAGATCAGATTAGAAGGCAAGGCAAGGAGCAGTGGGGGTGGGGTAGGTGAGTGGAAAGTTACTTTCAGGATGTGTTTGCCCTTCGTGATTCCCTGGCTCTGCCACCACTTGTGTCTTCTGAGCACCCACCACTGAGTCCTCTAGCACCTACCCCGACTGCTACCCCATTTTAGGGGACCCTGCAGGGGGGGACCTGAGCATCCATGTGAGGAACTGTAATCAAGTCTGCACCCATACACATTCCCTCAAATGCAAGCACCTGTGAGAATGTGGCTCCAGGCCACAACAAAAAAACAGGCCAAGGAAGGATGAGAGGTGACAACAGAATGAAGCCAAAAAAAGAAGGGCTCTCTCTCATCCAGGGCTTAAATGGAGACAGAAGATGAAAAAAGGCCAGACTTTACCACTGCCCCCATTCCTAAGAGGAACGTTTGATGTGGGAGTTAAATGCGTGGACTCAGGAGCCAGACTGCCAGGGCTCCAATCTCAGCTAGACCTCTTTCTAGCTACATGGCTTTTGGCAAGTTATTTCAGCTCTGTGTCTTGGTTACCTCTTCTCTATTTGGAGATAATGACAAAATCTACATCATAGGGGGGTGGTGAGGGTTTAGGAGTTAGTAAATATAAAGCACTTGGCACAAAGCCTGGGACACTGTAAGAGCCATGTAAGCACTGGCTGTTACTATTATTTCCCTTCCAGAAGAGAAGACGGCCTGCCGTGCTAGCTCAGGAATGGGGGTTCCTGGGATTCGGCTGGGACACAGTTCAGAGACACGAGTGCCTCTGTGGAAACAGCAGCCCCACCCCGGGTAAAGAAGGGAATGACAAGAAGGCAGGGTGCTGTACAAAAGCCTAGAGCCCCACCCGATGCTGAGCACTGACGAAAGCAAGGGCTGGCACCACTGACAAGGTTTGATGTCTGCAGATAATCCCTGCACTGAGGGCATGCTCTGAGTGGGCCCAGTGCATGGAGGGGTCAAGCTCCCTCCAGATCCTGGAGCCTGCCAATCATAGAAGTATCCATGTTCAGGGGAGCAATGGTCCCCGAATGTGCCTCCCCTGCTCCTCTGTGCTACCTGACTCAATTTGAGTCCCACCCAAGGAACCCCACTGAAGAAAGAAGCAAAGGAAAGAGTAATTGGGTTTCTGCATCCTAAGGGGGGGAGCTTGACAGCTGTGGTTCTTCCCACTGAAGGAATCAGGAATCCACTGTGTCAAGTGGTTTTTTGCATGAAGTGTTTGTTAAGCGCCTGCTACGCATGAGCAAGACAGGGTGCTAGACACTGTGAACAGTAAGATGCTGAATTAAACGGTGTCCTGGTCTTCAAGGAGCTTACAAGTGAGAGCGCCTGCCGTGCCGCCTCCACGGCCTTCCTGCCCACGCACTTATACACACAAACCCCCCCAGAGGGAGAGAAGGGGGAGTCGGCAAATGCCAGAAAGCTATCGTTTTTCTTGATTTCTTTTCTGGAAAATGTACAGCTCTCTTTCTGCATTCGTCTCATCCTGCTCTCCCCTTCCCCACCTTACTTTCCATTTTTCCTCTCTACATTTTTTTCTTTTTCCCCCAGACTGTGCGACCTGCTTCCCTCTCCATCTACACCTCCTTCCCCTTCAGTCTGCCCAACCGTCCTATCCCATTTTCTTTCCCCTCACTTCTTTCCTTGACTCTCTACTCTCAGGGCTCCCCAGATGCCGGGCTCCCCTCTTTCCCCCAACCCCCATCTCCTGAGTCTTCCAGCACCGGGGACAGCTCCAGCCCCCGGAACAATGGACCCCACTTTAGGGTTCCTCTATAAATTCTCCATCTTAGTGCTTTGCCCAACTCCTGACTGGGGAGTAAGATGGGGGAAGGGTTATTATCAACAGGACCAGCTGCTCTTCTGGGGGCGGGAAGGGAGTCAGGAAGGATGGCGATAGAGAGAGGGCGTGGCTCTTGCCTGGATTGTGCGTCCCTCTCTAGGGTAGAGAATTTGTATTCGACCCCTGAGACTGACATCACTGATGTCAGGGGAAAGGAGGTGGGAGTGGGGAGGGGGGTGTGGAGGGGGGAGGTTTTTGTTGAGGAGAGCGCGGCCGGAGAGCAGAGCTCCGGGACCCAGGTGACCGGGAAAGCAGGCAGCCCCAGCGGCGGGAGCAGCCGGCAGCAGCCCAGGCCCGGGGCCCGGGGCCCGGGGACCGGGGTGGGGGTGGGAGGGGGGCTGAGGGGAGGACCTGAAGGGGGGCAGCAGGGCAAAAGGGACCCCTGGAGCCCTGCCGCCATCAGAGATCAAGCATCTGGCATCAGGGATCTTCGGACCCAGCAGAAGGATCCGCCACAGGGGAGGTGTCCTCCCCAGGGAAGCCAACGAGAGATTCACCTGCTCCACATCAGGAGTGGGCCCCCGTCACTGACGCTGCTGGCAACCATAGCAGGCCCCTTAACCCCTCAGTCTCCTCCCCATCACCCTCCTCAGGCCCTTTCCCCACCTTCAGCTCCCATCTCAACTCCCAGTTCCCAGCTCTGTAAGCCCCAGCACCCAGGCTACCACCTCACGCTCCAGGTCTTGGCCACACTCACCCCCATCCTGGGACATTTGCCAGATCTCTGGGAGGGAGATCGTTTGTTTGGGCTATGCCCCCTGGTGGCATGACAGCATCTGCCTAGACCCCTGACCCCTAGCCCTCAACTCCCTGGGCCTCCTTTGTGTGAAGAGCCGCCCCTCTGCTCAGCAGCGTGGTTGGGGGCCAAAGGGAAAGCCAGCCCTGGCTGGGGCCCCGGCCCCCACCACTTGTCTCCTTGCTGGGCAGCTCCCCTTGGCCTTTGGGCCTCTCCCTGATCCCCTCGGCCCCTCCTCCTGGGCCGCCTCAATGAAGGAGCCGGATGCCATCAAGCTGTTTGTGGGGCAGATCCCGAGGCATCTGGAGGAGAAGGACCTGAAGCCCATCTTCGAACAGTTTGGTCGGATCTTCGAGCTGACTGTCATCAAGGACAAGTACACCGGGCTGCACAAGGGTGAGGGTCAGGCAGGCTGAGAGGCTGGGGTGGGCCGGGAGGCTAGGGGTGGGGAAAACCAGGCTGGAGGGGTGGAGTGGCTGGGAAGGGCTGACGTGGAAAGAGAAGAGTTCAAGGCTGGGGAAAGTGGATGGAGGAGCTGAAAAAGAACTCAGCTAGAGTGATCAGGAAACCCGGGTGAAGGACTAAGGAGGGCCTCTTTTGGGTGAAGAGTTGTCAGGAGGGCTGCAAAGATGTGGATCCCAGACATGGTGGGGGGGTGTTGATGTCGTGTGGGATGAATTCAAGAAAGAATGGAGGGACAAGAGAGCTGGTTTGGGAGATAAGGAGCTGGGCAGGGGTGTGTGTGTGTGTGTGTGCAGCAAGACTGAGAATCTGAGCAACCTGGATAATATTGGGATGGGGGGTCAAGACCCAGGGTCAGGTGCTCAATGTGGGAAGCATGGAGCTGGACTGGGCAGGGCAGCTCCAGCAGTAAAGAGAGGGACTAGAAAGCGCAGCATGAAGGCTGGAGATTGCTAACGATCTGGAAAGTGTGGGAGGCTTAGGAAGTTAAGAGTGAGGAAGAAGGGAGGGTGTTCCTCAGGCCTACCCAAGGGCCCAGGGCCGGGCTGTGCAGCTAAGAAGCAGGGGGTTGAGGGGGGCGGTCGGTGTCAGCACTTGAAGATCTCCATGCACCACGGATCCCAGGGGCCACTCTAGCTCCCCCTCCACCTGGCACAGGGAAGAAGCAATCGTGTGGCTAACTGCTCTTCCCTTCCCTTCTCTATTTTACTCTCTACCCTCCACCTGCCTATGTGGGAGTGGGGGAGAGCTGAGGAAATGGGGAAAATGGGAGAAGAGAGGGATGATGGTGACCACGATGGAGGGAGGTGGAGGTGAGGGAGAGAGGGAAAGGAGAGCAGCTCGGCGGGAGAGAAAGCCACATTACTGGTACTTGTCTGGCGGTCACATGCCCCTTCTCCTCTCCCCACACAAAGCCCATCTTCCGACAGCCCAAGTGTCCTCCCTCTTCCATCACCACCCGTATTTAGGCCTCCAGTGTCTGCCTCACTTCTGGGGCAGAGTGTCTACCCCTTGGAGACACCTCCCCACCCCAGCAGGCAGAAGACGACAAGAACGGAAAGCTTCCCAGTCCTCGGTCTTTGGAAGGAAGCCTTTCAGAGAGGGGAGATGGAGGACTCACCCCCCCGCCATGTTTCTCTGCCCCTGCCCCTCCTCAGGATGTGCCTTCCTGACATACTGTGCCCGGGATTCAGCCCTGAAGGCCCAGAGCGCCCTGCACGAACAGAAGACTCTTCCAGGGGTGAGTCCCATCCTTTGCAGGGCCGCGGGCTGGGAAGGGCCGTGGAAGTGGCAGGAAGCTCACCACCCTCCCAAGACACTGAATGCATTTTCCGCCTCCTCATCACCAGGAAGTCCTCCTCTCTCTCTAGCATCCGTCTTTCTTGCTGTAGACGCATGTATTTCTTGTTACCCGAAGAGAAGGAAAGCAGCGATTAATGGAGTAAATGTGACTTTTGCCAGGAGCAGATGCAGCCCCTTCCCCAGATCCCCCCCTGTCCATGAGGCTACACTAGAGGGAGGACTTGCTGGTTGGAAGATGTGGGGAAAAGTCTCTGGACACCAAGTGTGGATCAGGGTGAGCAGAAGGCACCCAGGCACTTTTTTGTCACTCTGGAAAGGCAGCCTGGGTGGCTGTGAGATTAGGGAGGAGTGCCTACGACTTGAGAACAGGCAGCTGGTGCTGGCTAGATTGGCATCTTGGTGCTGGTTCTTGAGCTCGGACAGGCTCCCTTCTGCCTCCCAGGAAGAGCCCCAGGAACACAGCCACAGAGCATCAGGGCAGGGCAGGGCCTGAGCAGGTCTGGGCTGGAGGTAGGCCTGGGAGTAGCAGGCAAGGGCAAGGACAGACATTGTAAAGGATCAGGCCTGATGCCATCAAGTATGCCCAGGGAGACAGGGGTGGCCTCGGAGGTGGCCTGTCTCCTGCAAGATCCTATCTCTTTGTGTCTTCTTCTTCCCAGCCAGCCTTGCTGACTGTCCCAAGCCTGGGCTGGCAACTGAGGGCGGGAAGAAAACCTTGGACTGTCCCCCTCCCCCAGTCACGGAAGCTGGAGGGAAAGAATGCCCCCACTCCCTTTGCTATCTGTCTGCTATGCTTTCTCCCAGACTGTGAATCCCAGCAAGTGCCTTCCTGAGACCTAACTCTGTCCCCACCTTCAGTAAACATTTGCTTAGCAGGGTCTGGGTCCCAGAGACACATCTGTCCTGGCCTTTACTCCTTCTCCCACATGGGAAGTGGAGAATGCTGCTGCTTACCCATCTCTTTCTAAGAGGGAAATAGACAAAACAGATGGGCAAAGGGTGGGTGGGGACCTGGGAAAATTAGAACCGCTGCAACCAACCCCAACTTCAAAATCCACCCCCTGGCCCTTCTGTGGCCTCAAACCTTTGAGTACTGCTAGGAAAGCAAAGCCAACAGCAGCAAATCCACCAACACCTCCACTCCCAACGGTCTTATCCCAGCTGCTGGCAAGAATAGCTATTGCCTGCCACAGCCAGGGTTAAGGGCCTGTGCACGTGTGTGAGCAGGCTACAGGATCCAAGGCGAGCGTGTGTTTGTGCGCACAGGCACGTGAGCTCCTGACAGGCCAGATGTGTGGGGTGAGGGCACATGCATCCCTGGGAAGACCGGTCCCCATCCAGTCCCAACTTGCCTTCCCTGCTTTTCTCTGTGGAGGCCCCTCACAAACCAACAGTTTTCATCTCCATCCTGTTTGTCTTTTTCTGTTGTCTCCCTGCCTTGGAGCCCCTGCAGAAATGAGAGGGGGTCAGAGGAAAAGGTAGAGAGGATGGGAGTGGGGACATGGATGAGAGACAGCCTGGGAATGGGCATGAGCCCCAAGGGCCATGTGTACCACCTGCGGGCGTCTACCTTGGGTCTGTGCCCTGGCGGCTCAGGCAGAGCTCCATCCTGGGTGTGGAGAGCCGAGGCCCGCTCTTCTTGAGGAAGTCCAACCCAGGGTGGGGTGAGGAAGAAGGGCACCCCAGTTAATGATTGCCTAGCCCTTGTCCAGAGTTCCCAGGTGACACTGAATTCTCCACTTTGGCCCTTGCCCCAGGGGACAGAATCCAGAGGGACCTAAGAGAGCTTCCAGTAGGAAATATGAGGGTTCCATCCTCCAAGAGGGATCCCCATGCAAGGGGTTTGAAGGAGCAGACCCAGGGCAGTTGTGGGGATGTCTGTGACCATTTGTCTCCCCTAGGTTGTCTCCTGCCACCTGCATTCCCCCCTCAGTGTATTTGCACGTGTGCGTGCGTGTGTGCACACACGTGTGTGCAGTGTGCGAGCTACTGCATAATTATGTTCTTCCTGTGTTTAATCTCCATGCCTTCCTACTGCATGTTTTTTTTTAATGGGAGACATTTAGCACCCTCTCCTTGCTCCCCATCTGTCACCCCAAAATCTAGAAGGCACCACAATGCTAGGGTGATACACTGGGCTGCAGGGAGAAAAAGCGTGGGGCCTGGGCCTGTAGCTGTTGAGCCCATTTCCTCTTCTCTCCCCTAAAAGCTCCCAGGAGTGGCTCTGCCGCAGGTCTCTGAACTTGTCCTGTGGGCAGGGTATGGCCTCCTGGAGGCGGTGGAGTGGGGGTTGCCCTCTGTCCAGCTCTTCTCCCTTCACCCTGAACCAAAATCCCACTTGAGGGACACAGGCCTTCCCTGTCTGCCTGCAGTCAGGAAGTTGGATTCTGGCCCACGGAGAGGGCCTGTGAGTGGTCTGGGACGCCCAGAACAAGGGTGTAGCCAGAAGTGGCAGGACCCCAGCCTATACCCTCAAAACAATTAGATTTTGTGAGAACTGTGAGCTCCTCTTGGAAGTGGGGTTTTTACTATTGGTGAGAAAGATGAGGGCCTTAAAAGTGACCACGGTGGAGTAGCTCAGCGATACTGGTTTGGGGTATAAATAGCCCCTTCTTCTTTGGGAGGCCCAAGGGAGGGCTTGTCACCTGGTGGGTAGTAGCTAGGGAGGAGAGGCGCTGTGCCTGGTTGCCAGGTAAACAGGGCACAGCCGGACTCAGGGGAGGGGGCAGGTGTGCCGGAGCTGAGCTAACAAAGCCTGAGCTCCCCACAGGAAGTGCCAGGCTACGAAAGAAGGAGGCTGGAAATGGGACACTGGGGTGCCAAGGGTCCTGTCTGTGAGGGTGTCGGGGGAGGCTGCTGTCAGCGTAGTCCTTGCTGTGGTCTGTACACTTGTGTGTCTCTTTGTGAGAATCCACATCCACGGTGGGTATTTCTCAAGATGCTCTTTTTGTGCCTAAGTGCCTATGCTGGGAAGGAACTGCATCCTTTCTCTCTGGGTCCCAGATTCCCATCTCCATCTAGAACAGCAAATCCCCAGGCCTGCTGGGAAGGGGCTAGCAACAAGAATAAGGGGCTGCAACCCTGGTTCTTTTTTTTTTCTTCTTCTTCTTTTTTTTTTTTTTATAAAGGCGGGGTTTCACCATGTTGGTCAGGCTGGTCTTGAACTCCCGACCTCAGGTGATCCGCCCGCCTTGGACTCCAAAGTGCTTGGATTACAGGCGTGAGCCACCTCACCCGGCCCCCTGGTTCTGATTCTGCTTCTTGTGGGGTGTGGCTAGGGATGAGTGGCTGGCTGCGGAGGTGCCAGTGAGGGAATTTCCTGAGAGCTTTGGCTAGAGCACAGGAGAGAAGGAGGTGAAAGCCCGTGCACCCCAAGCGTCTGGCCCCCAAGCTTTGCCTGCGCACGCGCACATGCACACACTCCTAAGGAGATTGAGCCTCGAATGGGATAATCCCAGATTGATGGACGATAAAGCTGAGGGCAGATTGGCTGGAGGATCTGTGTGACTGTTACCCTCCCTTCCCACCAGCTGCTCTCAGATCCAGAGATTTGGGGTGGTGGGGCCCTGGGAAAGGGGTGTCAGTTGAGGTGGGGCTTAGATTTGGTCCAAGGCGGGGAATACCTAACTGGTGGAATCGGCCAGACTGACTGGCGTGATGCAACACCTGGGTGAGGATCCAGGGTGAGAAGGGGCAGGGGCAACGGTGGCTTCTGCACTTCTTGGCACTAGTGATGCCACACACAGGATCTCCACATGCTGGAGCCCTGGAGCTGACAGGAACCTGACTAGACATCGCCTGGCCCACCCCCTTGTTTTACAGATGGAAAAGCAGAGGCCCAGAGGGGACAAGCAGCTTGTCCAGGGTCGCCCAGCTAGCAAGTGGCAGGGCAGGGTAGTCCTTAAACCCAGGTCTCCTGACTCCCGGTCCAGTGCCTTTCCTGAGGGTACCTCTAGCCTCACCCTCAGGATGTAAATGGATGGTTTAATTTTTTTGGTCACTGGAACTACTGCCCCACGGCCAGATGAGTGGGGCAACCAGGTGTGATTCCAGCTGTCAAAGTCCTCAAGAGCAAAATATTTTCAGACATTAAATACTAAGTCCTTCTCCTCTTTCTCCAGTTCCTATAATACTCCCCACCCTGGTTAAGAAAGTCAACCTGCAGGAGTAATTTCCGAGTCCTCTCACCAGACAAGAACATGGAGAATGGAACTAGGAATTTCTCCATTTCCACTGAAGACTGAACAAAGGGAGATACTGCAGGGGTCGGGGAGAGGTTAGAGCTCTGGAGGACTTCCGTGCACAGGGTAAATTGTGAAAGAGCACGGGACAGCAACTCCTCCTTTAGAGCCCTCCAGACACCAAGGATTTGCTCTGGAGGAGGGAGGCAGGAGAAGGGTTGGGATGGCCCCTGCAGGGCCTGCTCTGCAAGCCTCCCTCCAGAATCAGGAAGCTTTTCTGGGCCCCTCCCCCACCTCCCAGCCCCCACCAAATCCTCCACCCCCAGCATACCCTGTTCCTACCCCCACCCCACTCCTTCTCTGGGTGTGTGGAGCAGCAGAAGTGATGACGTCACCACGGTCGCCAGGGCGACGGGGACGGATAAATCAGGCTGAGTGGGCGGTTGCCATGGTGCGCATTCTCCTGTTGCCACGGAGACTGGGCATCTGCTCCCTTTGTGCTGCCCGAATGCCTTCCCCCTGGGGTCAAGGGGTACAGGGGGGCAGAAAGAGAGGCACACACACCTCTAGGGGTCGGAAGGAAGTCTGGGCCTCTGTGGGGTTTCCCTCAGTCTACAGTCCTCCTTGGGGCTTCTTCACAGAGTGGCCTCTGTTGCGCCCACTTTGTAGGATTGAGGCAATTCTTATTAAATCACCCCTTGGTCGGGCTCTCTCTCAGGCCCCGGGTCCTACGCGCGGGCCCCCTTCTCCCACTCAGGAGAGCAGCACCCATCCCTGGCTAAGTCACCGGAAGCCCAACCTGAGCCTGGAGCTGCACCCATGAGCATCTCCCTCCACATTCTCTCTCTGCGCCTCTGATCCCCTCAGGCCCTAATCCTAAACAATATTAGGCCCTGTCCCTTCCTTCCCATCAGAAACTTAGAGGGCCTGGGGCTTGCCCCGCTAGTCTCTCTGCAGGGCCTGGTCTGGAAGGGCTCTTGGGTGTTCAGAGGAGGTCCCCAGCAGCTGCCTTCTCTTCTCTCCTTCAGATGAACAGGCCCATCCAGGTCAAGCCGGCCGACAGCGAGAACCGAGGAGGTAGGTTCTATGCCTTTGGACTCTATCCCTCTCCTCCCACCCCCGGGCCCAAGGCCTAGAGTCGTCAAGGAGTAGCCTTTCTTGAGGGAGAAATCCTGATGGTTCTGAAGAGTCCGTGTGGTCAGAGGGGGTGAGATCTGGGGGGCAGAGATGTCAAAACTGAGGCCCAGGCTGGAGTGCAAGTTCTTCAGAGCTGGGATGAGCACCCTCTGTAACTGTACCCCATTCTCCAACCACAGCCCATTCACACCCTAGAGCCACCGGCCCCTAGGGTGGTGAAAGTAGTGTTAGGAGCTCCAGGGAAAGGTGGAAGGAGAAGGGCTGGGAAGGCAGCCAGGAGGCCCTGAACATGCCCTCCTCCTGTGCTCTACCCCCCCAGAAGACCGGAAGCTCTTTGTGGGGATGCTAGGGAAGCAGCAGACAGATGAGGACGTCCGCAAGATGTTCGAGCCCTTCGGGACCATAGACGAGTGCACTGTGCTCCGGGGGCCAGACGGCACCAGCAAAGGTAGCCGCCCACTGCCCCTCCCCCACCTGGCCCTTCTACTTCCGGTTCCGCCATCAGCAAAGGTAGCCACCCACTGCCCCTTCCCCACCTGGTCTTTCCCCTTCCTGTTCCGCTCCCATGGCTCCCTGAGCATGGGGTTCCACCGAGGGGACTCAACGGGAATGGGCGCTTACCCCTCCCCTCCTCCATCTCAACCTCTCCAGGCTGCGCCTTCGTGAAGTTCCAGACCCACGCAGAGGCCCAGGCGGCCATCAACACCCTTCACAGCAGCCGGACCCTGCCAGTGAGCCCTGCTCCCCTACCCCCTGGCCTCTACTTCCCACCCCGCCCACCTGCCAGGCCCTGGCCCAGAGGAGGAGTCCACTCAGGATGGGCTATTCGAATTTATTGGAAAGGATGTTCTGGCAGAAGAACTAAGCTGCCTAGGAAGGAACACCCTCACATTTCAAATGACATTTTCCCACCTCCCCCTCTTCCCCTATTCCCCGCCTCCACCTTCAGCCAAATTCCCTCACATTCCTCTCCTGCCCCCTCCATTCCCCAGCCCTCCCTTCACCCCATCTCTTCTCCAGCCTTCCCGTAGCCCCCACCCTCATTTGCTGGGGCACTAGGATGCTTGCTTAGAGGCCCCACGTGCATCCCTTCTTCCCTGCCCCTGCACAGCAGCGTTAGGTCAGTGACCACTCTGGGGGGGCTTCCCCAGCAGAGCCCACCTCTAAATTTGCACTGGGTGGCTCAGAAGGCTATGCATTTCCCTAAGTCACAGCTCTTCAGCAAAGGCTGCGCAAGTGTTTCACGGGTACTCGGTGGAGGGGACACAGCATTGGGTAGAAAACTGTGTCCAATGACCCTATGCCCCTTCCAGCTTTGAGATTCCGGGATTCTACCATCGGAGCAAATGCTCCAATTTGGTTTCTATTCAGCTCAGACTAGTATTAAGATTTGAGGCACGCCATGAGGACTGGGGTGTGGGGGCAGGAGTTGTGGTCAGGCACGCAGGGCAGCTACAAGGGAAGACAAGCCTGAGATTAAACATTTGCTGCAGCCACCCACGGTGTGGATGATTTCCGGTTCAGAGTCCTCACAGAGAAGCCAATGGTGCCTTTTCCATTCCAGCAGGCCTTTCACTTTGCAAGCACGTGCCTTCACAGACCTCATTTTTCTTCTAGCCTCTTGCATATCCTACCACAGCGAGAGGGTGGGATTAAAATGTCTCCATCTGTCATATGCAAAATGGTGGCTGCCCTCTCAGAGAGGCCAAGCCATGCCAGGGGGTGGGATGGAGGCCAGATCCTGAGGGCTCTGGGGAGGAGAGACCCTGCCTGCGCCTCTGATCTGCATGTGGGCCTGTGCCCAGGGTGCCTCGTCCAGCCTGGTGGTGAAGTTTGCTGACACTGAGAAGGAGCGAGGTCTCCGCCGCATGCAGCAGGTGGCCACCCAGCTGGGCATGTTCAGCCCCATTGCCCTCCAGTTTGGAGCCTACAGCGCCTACACCCAGGCCGTGAGCATGCCCCCATTGCCAGGCTGGCCCTCCTGACCCCCTGTATCTTGCCCCCACCCTCCCTATGCCAAGGTCCAGGTTTGGGAGGGGGCCGGGGGGGCACCGGGGGCCTGCCCCACTGTCCTCTCCTCTCCCACCAGCTGATGCAGCAGCAGGCGGCCCTGGTAGCGGCTCACAGTGCCTACCTCAGCCCCATGGCCACCATGGCTGCCGTGCAGATGCAGCACATGGCTGCCATCAATGCCAATGGCCTCATCGCCACCCCCATCACCCCATCCTCAGGTATGGCTTCAGCAAGCCCGGGCAAGGGAGCTAAGCATGGTAGGGGTGGGGAGGGGCACAGGGAAGCCTCGGGGTCTGGGAGGGACTCAGGGGTCAGAGTGGCCTGCTTCCTCCCTTCTGCCCGAAGACTTGCTGACTGGTCCTCTGCCTGTGTGTGTGTCTGCTCCTCTGCTCTGTCTCTATCGCTTTCTCCTCCCCAGGAACCAGCACCCCTCCTGCCATCGCTGCCACGCCTGTCTCTGCCATTCCGGCTGCCCTGGGCGTCAACGGCTACAGCCCAGTGCCCACCCAGCCCACTGGGCAGCCTGCCCCTGATGCTCTGTATCCCAACGGGGTTCATCCCTACCCAGGTGGGACTCTCTGCCTGCCCACCCCGCCCCAGCAACCAACCAAGCCACCACTCCCACTGGGGAGACAGGACACACCTTCCCTCCCAGTTTGGGGGGTTACAGGTGCTTCCTCCTGCCCTGCCATCCTGGGCGGGGATGATTCTTCCTGTTGGGCTCCACCAGGAAGCTGAGGTGTAGAGCAGCGAAGCAACCTGTCCAGGGTTGCAAGATAGTCAGACTCAAGTCTTCCTAACGCTGGGCTCTTGCCCCTCTTCCCACTGCTTTGTGCATTTCCACCTTCTCACTTCATACTCCATGCCCAGAGAAGCTCTGCTCCTCACCTGCCTGGTCTCGGCCCAGAAAAGCCCTGGGGGCTCCCACTGCGTGCCAGGCCCATGCTCATGGTCTGTGCTGCTCTCCCCAGCCCAGAGCCCTGCGGCCCCCGTGGACCCCCTGCAGCAGGCCTACGCGGGGATGCAGCACTACACAGGTGAGGTGCCCCAGCCCGGCCCCTGCTCAGGTGGGAGGAGAAGCAGGAGGGAAAGCGGCCCAGTAACCGGGTGTGGGCTTCTTGGCTCCTGGCCAGTCACCCTCTTCAGGCTTCACTGACAAGCTCAACTGTGAGGAGGGATCTTTAAGGGCGGCACATCCAGGGGTCTGAGGCAGCTCCTTTCACGACAACCTCTCAGCCCTGCAGCTGCCACTGGCGTGGGCCAGGGGAAGTAAGACAGGATTGGCTGGGAGGGCCCAGGAGTCAGGGAAGCCCCATCAGCCCTCTCTGTTCTCCTCACCCCAGCAGCCTACCCGGCAGCCTACAGCCTGGTTGCGCCTGCGTTCCCGCAGCCCCCAGCCCTGGTCACCCAGCAGCCCCCACCACCCCCTCAACAGCAGCAGCAGCAGCAGCAGCAGCAGCAGCAACAGCAGCAGCAAAGAGAAGGTGCTGGCTGGGGCCTTGGGAGACGGGAATGCCCTTGTTATGGGCTCGGGGACTCCCTACTGCCCTGCACTGAGCCCAGCCCTTGGCCCGTGTTGGGATGAAAGCAAGTGGGGAGCGGGTGGCTGCAGCCTTGGCCCACACTGTCGGGGACTGGGACTGGAGGGCCCTCCCAAGATCTGCTTTCCCCAGGACCTGTGCTCCTGGAGTATGTGCCTCCCAGGCACTGAGCTCTTCCGTCTCTGCCGCCACCCAGGCCCTGATGGCTGCAACATCTTCATCTACCACCTGCCCCAGGAGTTCACTGACTCAGAGATCCTCCAGATGTTTGTCCCCTTTGGCCACGTCATCTCAGCCAAAGTCTTTGTTGACCGGGCCACCAATCAGAGCAAATGTTTTGGTAAGAATATGATATGGCACATCTTTTGCTGAACTCCACATCAGGGGAAGGTCTAATACATGTGAAGGCATTTGTGGTCACTGTGGACCCAGTATTTGAAATCCTGATTATCCAAGAGCACAAAAGAACCATTTTGACACACCCAACATCTCACACCAGCTGTTGCCCAGGCCCGTCTCTTCTTCCTTCATCTTTTCTCTTAAAAACTGGCCAAATTCATGCCCTACAAGGTCTGAAATAGGCTCATGGTCTGGGGATGTTTCGTTTTCAAAGGCAGGCTTAGGGAGTAGGTTTTAGTGCCTTCACATCTTTGAAAGGCTGCCTCAGGGGAAAAGGGAATGTTCTCTGCTTCAGAAGCCATTTAGGGTCTGGAAGTAGCTGTTTTCAAAGGGCAGACTCAGAGCTAACCAGGCCAAGGAAGGGGTCACCAACACAGAATGCCGGGAGGCACATGGTAGTTTGAGCAGCTGGATTGGATTCATCCATTCAGCCCGTCAATCGAATTTCTACAGAATGCTGCTCTGTGGCAGGCAGCTTTCTAGGCATTTGGGACACTTGGGAGACATAGGGTAGTGCTGGAGGTCTCCTAAGCACAGGAGAGCAAGGTGGGGCTGGGCTGGGCCTTATGCCCCTCTCACCTCAGGCTTTGTGAGTTTCGACAATCCAGCCAGTGCCCAGGCCGCCATCCAGGCCATGAACGGTTTCCAGATCGGCATGAAGCGCCTCAAAGTCCAGCTAAAGCGGCCTAAGGATGCCAACCGGCCCTACTGAGGCCCCCAGGTGGGTCCCGTGCCTCTGTCGTGGCCTCCCTCCCCAGCTCCACACTGCAGCCAGGGCCCTCGATCGACTGTCCATCCTCAGGATGCCCACCCCACCCTTGACTCTGGGCACTTGAAGCAGGGGACTGGGGCAGCTCCCTCAGCTGTTTTTCAATAATCTGAGTCACTCTTTCTCTCTCTCACACACATACACACACCCTCTGTGACCCCAGAAAGAGCCAAGTCTTTGTCTGTATCTGTGTCCACTCCCTGGACCTTCCACAATATCTGGTCGTTTGTCTGGTCAGTGTCCATGTCTGTGTGTGTCTCTGGCTTTCCTTCGGGCTGGAGTGGAATTAGGGGAACAGGACTGGAGGATTAAGGGGGCTGGTGGAGAGTGCCAGAGGGCCCTAGAATTCTTGGTCCTAGAATCTCTGTTGTCCTGAAAAGTGAGGACATCTGGCCCTTGTTGCCCTGGACTGCAGGTGATTTTTCCCATGTAGCAGCAGACCCATGGGGCAGCAGAGTACACAGGACAGACTGGGGGAGCCCATTTCCTGGCCTCTTGGGAGTCGCTCTGGTTTAGGTGGAAGAGGCTGAAATGTCGCGCTGCCTGTGAAGTTTACCTGCCAGGTCCCTCCACCCCATTGCTGGCCTCCACCTCAACCTCAGCCACAAAGCTGGAAGCCTTGGTTACTTTCACACTGTTTAATCTCCTTCGGACCAAACCCTTGAAAACACACAACCCAAGAAAAATACCCACATTTTCTGTTTCTCCCCTTTCCCCCCCAATCCTGGCTGCTTAACTCCCCCCACCCTGGGGGCCCCCCCAGCCCAGGGCCCGTGTCCATTGTCGGCCGAAGCCCCCATCCCCGGACCCCTGCTCCGGGCCCCTGTAAGTTGCATGGAACGAGCGTGTTGTCTTTGGAGCCGATTGTTTGTTATTTGGGGAGGGGCCGCGGAGGGAAGCAGCCCCAAGCCCAAGGTGAGGGCCGGGGGCAGCTCGCGGGACGTGCTTGGTCTACAGTGGTTGGTGACTGTGGTCTGTGTTCTGTGCATTTCTCTCTTGCTTTCTGTGTTCCTTTCCAAAAAGGAATGAGAGCACTGCCTGGGGGCTGGGGGTGCTCTCACCCCATGAGACTCCATCCCTGAGCCCTGACCTAGGTTCCACCCTGGCCTTCTCTGCAGATGTTCCCTTTCTTTTTCCAGGTGTCTGTCTCTCACATGCACCCCCTTCTCTCTCTCTCCATTTCTCTGCCTGCCTGTCTGCTGTCATCTCTGCCTCTCCCCCTCCAGTCTTTACTTTCTCACAGGCTGTCTGACTATTTCCTTCCTGATATCCTTTGGTTTCCTCCATGGTTCGCCCCTTCTCTCCTGTTCCTGTATCCCTGCTCTCATGGCTGGGGGGTGCGGGCAGATGGTTTGGACTGAGGCCTTTCTGATGACCTGCCTTCCTCAGGCAGCCCCATCCTAAATGCTGTCACCCACCCCAGAGTCCTCCCCTCCCCCAGAACCCGTGACCCGCATCGGTGGTCTCTTACCCATGCTTCACCCGTATTTCTTCCTTCACAGGTCTGGAGATCCAGAGGAAGGGGCGCCTCACACCCTCTTCCCACGACTGGGCCCAGCCCTCTCTGCACACCTGCCCTGGGCCTTGACTGGGCTCCGGGGGCAAACATGCTTCGTGGCCCTGGGGGGCACAAGACACCAGCCCCTCCCACCCCTTGCCTCTCTGAAGGGCCGTGGCTATGCTTCCCTGGCTCCAAGGGCCAGCTTCTTCCTAGGTGCCCTTTTGGCCTTTGTGAGGGAGCGAGGGGAACAGGCTTGAAGGTTCCGGGGTAACTGCCTTCTGCTGGGCTCCTGTGACAGGCCTTCTGTGCCCAGCGTTTGTACTTGCCTCCCCCACCAGTGGGCCTGTTCTACCCGTGCAGGCCTCAGAAGAGCTGCAGGGGCCTGCCACACACTCCCAGCCCACCTTCACCCCAGCCTCTTCCCCACACTAGGGGTTTCTTGGAAGCTGGCTCTCACTCCCCTCCACCCTCAGCTTAGAGGTAGGATATCCCTAACTCCTGGGCTCCCAGCCCTAAAACTCACTGCCTCCCCCAAGGGCCCCCTCTAAGGAGGGTGTGGGGGAGCCCTGAGGGCTGCCTCTCTGCCAGTCAGCCACAGAGACCCTCCTCCTTTCACGAGGAAAAGACCTTTCCCTGAACCCCTAAAAATGTTTACAGTCTCTGCTGGTTCCCTCCGTGTAAATACCACTACCACCCGTGCGTTATCCAGCCCGCCCGGCCTGGCCCGGACGCTGCCATCTCTCTTTCTGGGAGTTTAGACAATGTTGCCCTTGGATTTTTTTCTCTCTCTCTTAATTTCTCCCTTTGCTTTGGGGGGTAATTGGGTATTGGGAGGAGGGGTGTGGGGAGGGGTAAAGGGGTTTATTACCTGATCATTTTCTTTAGAAAGAGGTTTTAGGGAAAAGAAAATGGGGTGGGGGGTGGGAGTGGTAAAGGGAGACCGGGGAGTCAGTTTCAGACAGTTCTCTATGCGTAACTTATTTATTTATTGCATTTTACTTTTAAAGAGTTGGTCTTTTCTGTCTAAATAAAGAAAAAAGTTTAAAAGCATCAAATAAGAGTCTTGGAAGGTTGAGGGTAGGGGATTGTTCCCTACCCACACGGGAAGGGGGAGGGAGGTAGAGAATGAGGTTTGAGAGAGAAAATTCCATTAGGGAAGGCTGGGCCCTTGCTTTAGAGCAGCATCCAGGCCTTGCTCATGGCTTCACGATCCTATCCTTCAGCCCTTCTTTGGGGCTTAATTCTGGAATGTCCTGCAGAGTTGGGCACAAGATCTCCCCTGTCCAGGGCTCTCCTCTGTATCTAGCCCTGTCCTTCCGAAGGCGGAGACTTGCCGTCTCACGTCTGGACCTCCATTTCTGCAGAGGCCAGTGTGGGTACTGGGAGCCAGCTGTAACACCACCATTTACTAACCACTGCTCCACATGTGATTCTGTTCCAGGCCCTTATTGTGCATTTCCTCATTTTACCACCCAACAACCCCGTGAGGCAAGATAATAGTTTCCTTTATTTATTGTGAGACAGGGTCTTACTGTGTCACTCAGGCTGAAGTGTGACAGTGATTCATAGCTCACTTCGCCTCAGACTCCTGGCTCAGGTGATCCTCCTAACTCCCAAGTAGTGAGGACTATAGGTGTGTGCCACCATGCCCAGCTAATTTTAAAAAATGGTTTTTCTTGGAGACAGGGACTCGCCGTGTTGCCCAGGCTGGACTTGAACCCCTGGGCTCAAGCAAACCTCACCTTGGCCTCCCAAAGTGCTGGGATTACAGGCATGATCCACCATGCCCAGCCTAGGTAGGAAATAATTTTACAGATGGGAAAAGGAGGCTTGGAAGGTTGACTAACTTACCTGCAGTCACGAAGCCAGTAAGGCACGGCTGTAGGAGCCGAACCCAGTTTGTCAGACTCCAAAGCCCATGATGTTCTCTTACCTGTTCTTTGACCTGACGCAAAGATCCCAAGAAGTAGCAAGCACGCTTAGCAGTGAGTCCTCAGGTAGAGGGTGGACTACACAAGCCCTAAGGTCCCTCCACTTCCCAGATTCTTCTCTGTGAGCTGCTTTAGGGCAGACTTAGGATCACACAGGTGTCATCTTTGACGTCATGGCACATGTGCTTCTGGGCTGCTACCCCACCCTTAGTATGTCCCTTCTTATAAACTGCTTAACTTCCGGCTCTGATCTGGCCTCAGGTCAGCGTTCTGTGAAGGCACAACAGTAAATCCCAACTCACCCGCAGATCCCTGCTCTGTACTTCTACTTCTCTTAATTGACCTCAAAGTAAGAACAGTTAAACAGAGAAACAAAATGTGAAATACTATGCAGATATATATGTGGACATAGTTTCGGTGGGGCGGGAGTGGGGGGGGAGTGTCTTTTGGATTGGTAAAGATCAGAAATGGGACCTTACAAAGGAGAAGAATCCAGCCAGTATTCTTAGCCAAGTAGACAGCATCTGAAGTCTCGATGACACAGAGCGGTAAGTGTGTGTGGGTGTGCTCAGATGCTCAGAGATGAGGAAAAGCCTGTGTAGCAAGGAGGACAGGAGTCAGCCCTGCAGATTAATATCTACCAGTTTCCCCAAGAGCTGCCTCAACTTCAGGATAGAAAGATGGAAGGTGGGTTTGAGACTAAAGGCCATCTCCCAGAGTGATTCACTGACCCGGGGGTTCTCTCCTGGGGGGTAGGGGTGGCAACAGGACTGAGAAGCCACCTCCTTCCTGGCATCTTCGCAGACTTCGGGTGGTGCCTTGGTGTGGCAGCCCCTCCTGCAGCACCAATGGCTACCTTTACTGTCTGTTTCTTCTAAAATAATCAAGTTATGTTCAAATGTTAATGGCAGTATAAAGGGAAGAGAAGGAAAATAACTTCTTGAGCCAGAAGAGTGGAGCTGACTAATGGCAGGGATAGAAGGGATCTTTCAGTTGTAGAAATGAAAGCAGAAATTTAGAAAAATATCCTTAGTTAGGGAGATTAAGCTGATGAGACGACGCTGGGGGGACATAGCCCTAAATAATTCCTTCCACATGTCCCACCCACTTTCTGTATTTCTAAAGCTTTGGAAGCATAAACGTAATGCCAGGTGTCTCTATCTCTTTGGGTGGGACACTGTTGACCTGAGAGCCAGCCTCTCTTTCAGTATTTCCTTTGTCTTTAAATTCTCCTGCTAAAATGTCAAAGCCTTTCACAGCCTTGGCTTCAGGTATTTGTGACTGAAGCAGTTCCCACTCATGGCCAAGCCTCATTCTCTTCTCCAAATCTGGTGACTTGAATAGCCCTGACGCAAACTCCTGGTTCTACTAAGACCCTTGGTCTCTGGCCCCTCTTTCAGTCTATTTCACAGAGCAGCCAGCTGCTTCTTGCTCCTCATAAAGCTGGTTTCCCTTTAGTATATTGCATCCTCTCATCTGCTTGATGAAAACCAAGTCCCAGTGATAATGTTTCTAGCCTAATTTCTGTCCTGAACTCAATTTTGGTGTTACTTTTTCTCCCTCAGTCTTCATCATTAGTAAGTTGCACCACTATGTACCCACTCAAGCCAGAACTTGGATCACACCCTTTCTCTCACGTCTCCTCCCTGATCCAACTGCAAAGCCCTGCTGAGTCTACCTCTATAGCATTCAGCTGATTTACTTACTCATGTCTCTGCGTCTCCACAGCCATCAACACTGTCCGTATCACATTGCTGTCATCTGTCTCTGGTTTCTTCTCCTGCTTTCCTACAATCTGTTCTCCCAAGAAGCCAAAGAGTTCTCTTTTAAAAGTTAATTCACCAACATTTACTACCTGCTCTGCTTTGTCCAGCACTGTATCCTTGTCACCCTACACAGTACTCCAAACATTAGACATTGCTTAGAAAATAAGAAATGGGCCAGGCGCGGTGGCTCATGCCTGTAATCCCAGCACTTTGGGAGACCAAGGCGGGTGGATCACTTGAGGTCAGGAGTTCGAAACCAGCCTGTCCAACATGGCGAAACCCCGTCTCTATTAAAAAATAAGTAAATAAAATAAAAAATAAAATTTAAAAGAAATTAAGAAATGACTGTTGGACATCTATACTGGATTTCCCATCTGTATCTAAATCATCACAGGTCCAAAGCTAAAACATTTTCTCCCATAAAGCCCCAACTCCCATATTTCTATTTTCTAGTCACATAGACATAAAACCTGAAGAGTTTTTACTACCCTCACATAAATTCAATGGTATTAAATCATTAAAGATTTTACTTCCCCAAACTTTCTCCTATCATTTCCCTCTTTTCAATTATCACTGCCTACATTTATTAACTGAGTAATCACATCAATTTCCTAATTGGTCCTTCTGTCTATGTTCTGAAGCAGCCATCTTTCTAAACTGCAGCTAACAAAAACAAAACTTCTCTGTTTTTTTTTTTTTTTTTTTTTTTTTTTTTTTCAATAGAACACCTCAGGCAGCCATCTTCAAAGCCTTACTTTCCACTTCATTCCTGCACATACCCAAAGGGGACTCTTCATTGTTCTTTGGGCAAGTCTGGTCCCTTTTCGCCCATGTCTTTTCATTCCCAATTACTACAGTGTCTGGCACATAACGGCTCAACATGTTTGTTGAATGCCTTCTTGTTGAAATCCTTCTCAGGCTAAAACAGTTCACCTTAAACACTACGCTCTTCATGAAAATCTTAGCGGCCCTCATCCACAGGTCTTTCTCCTTCCGTTTCTAGTCCTCATGGCACTTAAACCTTTCACTGCTGTGTATCGTGGCCATATGCAAGTGTCTTATCCCTCTGTGAGCCTGCAAGCTGGCAGAAGTGTTTGCTTTTGTGTCTGTTGCAGTATCTCACACAATCTCCCCACCCCACCCCCAGCAGCAGATACCTAATAAATGTTTGACTTTAACCACTTAACTCTGATTCCGGAATTCCACTTTTTTCTTCTTTATGGATTCTTAGCTTATGAAAGATAACATTTCCCCCCCTCCATTAGCACAGTAGTGTTTCTTGGATTTTAAATATCCAAAGCTAACGGATGGGTGAATGAATGAGCCCCTGAATAACGTCTCTCCCCAAACTGCCAAACAAAATGCCAAAATGGTCCTTCCTCTTATGGTTGCCAGTTAAGGGTCATTAATTAGGGAACAAAAGCATGTGGTCGGAAGTTATAAAAATAATAATAAATGAAGCTTTATAAAAAAATTAAAATGTCTCATCCACCACAAATGCTGAGCTTTTCAGACCAGAGTCAGTTCATAAATAAAGGTGCAGAGAGGAACAGGTACTCCTGAGAGTAGGTAGTTAGGCCCCAGCACCTGATATGCCTCTGTAAAGGCAAAAGGCAGTAGGACCACCGTTCTTCTCAGGACTGTGAGCTCAGGGCAGAGTATGGCCACCCAGAGTACCTAGTTTTGTACTGGACATTCAATAGTCATAATGTGTTCCTTTCAGTCCAGATCCCAAGGAGAAAAACTTTCCCGAGTTACCTGAAAAAGCATACACATGTTGCTGGGGGTGGGGAGGAGGGACCACTGCTGAGATCTGTCCCAAGGGCTCTGCCAGGCTCGATCTCCATAGGCTGGGAAAGGAATCCTGTCAATCTTCAAAGGATTTTTGTGCAAGCTTGCAGATAAGATGGGCAAGCTCAATCACCTCTGAGATCTAAAGGAGAAGAAGGAATTTTCAAAGGAGCCACTGGGAAAAGAACTGCAAACCAAGGGCCTCCCGTGGATTCTTTCCCCACCCTTCTCCATTCCCTGCCCTCAAAAAACTGCCCCACTAGTTACCTGGGAAAACCAGTCAGATGTTTCTTCTTCTTTTCAGACTGACCACTCTAACTCAAATCTCAAAAGTCCCTGTTCACTTCTGCCCACACAACCCAAAGGATTTGTAGTCTAGGAAACCAAAGGAGTGTTTGATCAATAAATCAATTTATTTAAAAGAATATGTTACAATTAATTACACTAAGTGACATTACCAAACAATTTTAGAGTGGTTAGCTCTAGAACAAGGAATGAAAGAAACACTGTTAGCCATTATTGTGTCTGTGTATTTTCTCTTCACATTTCTTAAATCACAAATAAAAAATACAAGATACTGCAGTGAAAATACAATTAGAGTTTCTCTCAAATAAATTAAATGTGCGTGGCCTGGGAAAGACTGAAGCCCAGCTCACTGGCTTAAAAGGGGGTCATGATATAAAATTAACGTCCAAGTTTAGCAGGTGGCCAAGTGCCCCGACCCCGTATCACTCCCCTCTTTGAATCTACTCCTTCCCATAGCCCTGACCTTCCCACATACCCTAGATTATTGCTGAGGAGTGAGCTGATGCTGTCCTAGCAGCAATGAGGCCTGGCGTGATGTGCTCACGTTAGGGGAAGAGGAAGTCAAGAGGTGGACCTGGAAGATGGGGAGCTAGAGAAGCATAGCCACTGCCTCTCTTCTTCCCTCTCTCCGAGTGTTCTATCACATCATCCTCCAAAGGAAGCTACTGTGACACAAGGCAGCTGGTGAAGAAACAGCTGTATGTTGGGGTCAACACATCAAAGAGCTTCTACTGCTGAATCAATCTAGCCAAATAGTATGATGGAGAGAAGGGAGGGCACAGCACCCCTCCTGGTCTGGAAAATTTAGGTCAACTAGGATGAAGTCCCCTTCAAGAAAACTGCCTCCTAGGAGCCCAGCCAGAAGTTGGCAAATTCTGAGATAGGAGAGCGAAGTGTCACCTCCTGTCAGTGCCCTATTTCACTGCTCCAAGCATTGGGTTTGGAGCTACAAGAAGGGATAACCCAAAGCTACCGGCCTGGGTAACTAAAGGGTGAAACTAAATGGGCCAGGCATAAGGATGATGGAATATTTATCTAATTCCTCCCTGAGAGCTCAGTCCAGGCCTAGGAGCTGCCCTGAGCACGCACATATCTGTACCTGTGCTTCGGCCTAGGGTAAGGAGAGGGCAGGAAAACAGAGAATAGAATAAACATATAAAGAGTAGAGGGCCCAAAGCATGGCCCAAGGGAATCTTTCTGCAGGGACAGGTTTCTCAGGGTCCACGTTTGCTCTTGGGCCATAAAAAGCTCTGAGCTTCTACCCTAGAGGATAGAAACCAAGTGTGGAGGGAGGCCAATGAGAGACCAGGAGGATCCTGCTGGTTCTGCTGGGATGAAGCTGGGGGCATGGGGAGCCCCCTCTTCCCAGGAACAAATTGCAAAAGAAGTCTGGGTAGAAGCCTCCCTGGGCAGAAGCTGGGACTAAGAACAGTAGAGATTATAGAGGGGAAGTGCAGAGGAAGGGGAGAGAGAACGGTCACAACTAACACTGCTTCATGCAAAGAAGGGCTTGATCCTACAGGACCTGCGAAGCCACAGGGACCCCGCCTCCACCATCCAGGGCTGGGTATAAGCGGAAAAGGAGAGGGCGCTGTCCTTTAGGGTTGCCCTCCTTCCCCATCTCCTTGCTGCAAGCTGGGTCCTTTGTTAGTGGACACTTTCAAGAAGGGGCTGTTCCTAAATAACCTCTGCCAACAGGCCAACTACCTGTACGGTCCTCACCCATCTCCAAAGCACCAAGTGAACGCTATCCCAGAAAGGGAGCACAGCACCATCTCCCCACTCTAAGGGGCCTCCAAATCCCTATGTCTCATATCCGAAGGTCAGCATTTGAGCTGTCGTATGGAATCCCAGATTTGTTCATTCTTGTCCCACTCTGAGTGGAGTAGGGGCAAATTGCTATTTTTACAGTTTGAACAAAGCTGGTGCCAGAAGAATCTTTAGCATCTAGGAGTGGGAAATCAACATGTCTTCTTTTCAGGGTCCTTTGGCTCATTTTAAATTCATTTAAGCCAAAAGAAGTTAGTTGTGTGTCAAAGTCTTCAAATTAGGGATCCCGCTGCAACTTTACACATTCAGCATTCTTATGTTTGGTAGCAGCCACCTGTAATCACAGCTACTTGGGAGGCTGAGGCCGGAGAATTGCTTGACCCCAGGAGGCAGATGTTGCAGTGAGCTGAGATCGCGCCACTGCACTCCAGCTTGGGTGACAGAGCAAGACTCCATTTTGGAAAAAAAAAAAAAAAAATAGACTTTCCAACTACCCAATGCTGCTCAGTGGAGTTGACTACAACCATTTGTGACTGTCTCGCAGTTAGAGCGAAAGATGCCATCCTATGAAGGTTTTGTTTGGAAGGGGGAGCAGGGAAAAATAAAAGGCTCAAAGATGTGTTTTAGTTGCATCTGAGCCTGACTTGGTGCTTCTTATGTATAACTACAGAGCTTAGGGGGCTGGGGATATTGTCCTACCCCAGTTAGCTCCGGCTTCTAATCCTTGGATGCAACTTTTAGGGCTCAAAGGGTCTAGCTGCAAGATCAGATGAGGAACTCTTTGAAGGACAGAAAGCAGAAGAGTTTTCCTTCAGTTTCCATTTAACTAAAACCAATCTAAATCAACCATATTCCTACTACTCCTTCCTGGGTCCTCAGCTGGCTTGGATGGGGCTATAGTTTGGTTGGCACAGACCACTGACCCACTGCAAGTTTCCCCAAGACCTTGAAGGTATTATTGGATCCCTCCCCATCACTGTTTAAGGAAGTCACAGAGAATGTCATAGTTGTGGGTGGTTATTGGTCAGGAATGGAGAAGGTAAAACCTCATGTACATAGGGCACTGCTTGCTTACTTTCCCCTATGTAAGTCCAACCTGTTTGCCTAAGGCATCAGCTTAACTCTGGTCCTGCGTACTATCCCTGCTGCAAAAAAGGCAGGGAAGGACACAGTGGCTCATGCCTGTAATCCCAGCACTTTGGGAGGCTGAGACAGGAAGATTACCTGAGGCCAGGAGTTCGAGACCAGCCTGGGAAACATAATGAGACCCTGTCTCTACAAAAAAATATTTTTTAAAGAATTAGCCAGGTGTGGTGGTGCATTACCTGTAGTCCCAGCTACTCATGAGGGTGAGGCGGAAGGATCACCTGAGCCCAGGAATTCAAGGTAACAATCAGCTATGATCATGCTACCACACTCCAGTCTGGGCGACAGAGTAAGATCCTGTCTCAAAAAAAAAAAAAAAGGCAAGCAAAACAGGAAATTACTACCAGCTTCAGGTTCCCAACCTCCTGAGCCCACCCACTACTCCACTCAGGGCCAGTTGAGGGAAAGCATACTGGGGACCTCGGAAAGCAGGAAGGAAGTGCAGAATGTGGCTAGAAAGCCAGGAGTGAGAGAAACAGATGGATCAGAAAAACTGTCACAGAATCAAGAGACCACACCAAGACTTCAGGCTCTCCCTGCAGAACTACAGCCTGTTAACCTTGAGAAACACACCTCTTTCTCCTCCCCAGCACCCTCTTGGAAGATAAAGAAACTATACTCCTTGCTCCTCAGACTCTATGGTAACCCATGAGCCAGAATCTATACTCAATACAAAAAAGGGGCAAAAATCCAAGCAGGTTGTAAACTTTTCGAGTCCTTCATGAGGAGAGGTATTTTCCCTGTAAAATGTTTTTTTTTTTTTTTTCCTTTTTAAAGTTTGTTTCAAAATAAAGAGAGCACGAGAGAGGTCGTGGATTCTAGTGAAAGGTGTGTAAAACACAAGCTAAAAAAGGTACTGCCATCAATATGAAATTTAAAAAGAAATATATATATGTATATACGTGCAGCTAATTTGTGTATATATAATTTTTACATACATACATATATATGTCTGAACAGTGCAAATGGATGAAGTTCATAGTTCCAGTTTTAAAAATATAGTACAAGGAGAGGCTGTTGGTATGAGGCCCAGGCGAAAGAACAAAGATACCTTTGGCAAGCTGGTTGGGCTTATTTCCTTTCCTGTCTTAACTCAGTTGACTTCTGATGCTAACCAATCTGCTGTTCTCTACCACCTCAATTCCAGAGACATGAAATTCAGAGGGGGTTATTAATAGTATTTAGTTTAGGGCTTTTGAATATAATGACTTTTTAACTTTTTCTCTTCTTTTGTGTTAATGGTTACTCTGTCTGACACGGGACATGAAAGGGGTAAGAGGATGGGGGCGAAGGGAAGGGAAGGGGGTAAAGAAAGGCTAGGTGGCCATATCTCTCTGCTGTGACCTCGCCATCTGGAAAATGTTCTGGAAGGAAAAAAAAAAAAAAGAGTTATTGGGAAGCCACATCTCCTCTTATCTGGAGACAACTCCTCAAATGGAAGCTAAAAAGGTATGCCTGGACAGCTCAATCTGATTGGTCCCACCTGTCCTGATATAACTTCTCATCTAGAATCATAGCCTTTTAGAGCCGGCAGGGACCTTGAATATTAATTACCTGGTTCAGTCTTCCTGTTTTACAGAAGAGAAAACGGAGAACTAGGGAGGTTGATTTACCCAAAATTACACAGAGGGGGAAAAAAAAAAAACAAAAAACAGGAGAAAACCCAGATAAAATTCCCAGAGCCCAATGTTCTTTCCACTGTACTAAGAATATAAATTTTCACGTTCTTGACTTGACCTCTTTATCCTTTCAAAGATTTTCTTTGAGAATAAGTAGCTAATTATTCAGAATCTTCCAATTTCTTCTCCAGCACTGGCACATACAGACAGCAGTAAAGCAATAGCAAACACCTTTCCTCACATACACATTCTTGATTCACCTAGAAAGACTGCCAGGACTCATCCAGTCAGACGGCTACAACTGAGGACAGCTGCCCCTGTGGGTCAGGAGCAACATGGAGGGTGATCTGATTTAAAAAACTGGCAGAGGAGGGTCCATGAAGTCATGAGAGATGGAAGAGCCTGTAGCCAATGTCCACCCTCTAGACAAGGGAAGAAGCGGGGCTTTTTTGCACAGCCCGTTCACCATCCAGAGGCCAACCTTGCTGGAAGAATGTCCTGGCTCATATGAGATAATCAGTCTCTAACTAATATTCCTAGAAAGACAGAGATGGAGGTGAGGGTCCCAGGTATTTGGCCACAGGCCTATAAATTTTAAATAAACAAAAAGATGAAAAAGTCAATTCAAGGATTGTTTAGAATTACCTCTTTTCTCCACTTGAGCTCGCAGAACACCCTCTCAAAGCACTCATGCATGTAATTGAACTGAAAAAAAAAAAAAGGTGACTCTCACTGACTTCTCAAGAACAGACACCTCAGGACTGTGCCTTCGAACTCCTGTCCCCGGTTACCCCACCTCCCAAACTCAGTCTAGAGAAAAACCCTGACAGGTACCACAAAACCCAGGCCTGGTTCATCCTCTATTCTCTAGCTCCTTCTAGTGGTAACTACGAGCTAACTGGGATAGGAAATTGCCAATCCCAGTCAGGCCTAAAGGAAAGACAGGATGAATCTGGGGGCTCCAGGGTTCAAACAGGTTCAGATCTCAAGACCACTATCTCCATCTCCCTCTCCATTTATGCATGTAGCTGAAAAAACAAAAATAAAAACAAACAAAAAAAAACTAAGCCCCAGCTACTTTCCCTAATTCGCACTCACATATGGCGTGAAGATTTTCACCCATCGGGGCTTCTTCTCTCCTCGTGCATATTCGAAACAGAAGGCCATCCCTTCTTCATCTGTGTCCCATCGTTGCATCTCATCCCATTCAAATGCGATCACCTGGTTCTGGACAACCAAGACAAGGGAGTAAGGTACAGTCTGCGTTTGAGAGTGCCAGGGAACTGAGGTAGGGGGTTTGGACCAGGTGACAGAAGAGAAATGAATGGAGATGTCTGCATCACTTCAGAGAGAGGACTATGACAGAAGAGTACAATCAGTGGAGGCAGCCAATGAAGTTGAGGATCGGTGTGGATTCCATGTTTGTTTATTTGCCCCGGTCAAAATACGGTTTTGATTTCATTTCCCCCTAAAAAGGAATTAAAACATCACAACCAAGTGAGCATTGAAGTATCTTGGGTCCTCGTAGCCTGAGCCCTATGCTGAACACTCACCTCCAGCTGTCCTTCTTCAGTGCAGGCATGCAGTTTAAAGTGCGTGATGCTGATGGCTGTGATAACGTGCCCCTTCCTCCTGGAGTCACAGGCACAGTGGGGAAAGATGATTTCATTGTAGCCCTCACAAGTCCTTAGCATGTTAAGGTACTAGGGAAAAGGGAAGGAGAAACAGGGTTACTGTGTTACTAAACACATGAAGAGCTAATGAGATGTGGTGCAAGGAAAAGAGCAGAGAGTATTCTCACCCAACAACCTGAAGACCTGGCCTCTGGTCTTGCACCCATCCCTAAGTTGGGACAGGACTCTGAGACAATTCTTTTCCTTCTTTTTTGAGACCGGGTCTTGCTCTGTCACTTAGGCTGGGGAACAGTGGCATGATCTTGGGTCACTGCAACCTCAACTTCCAGGGCTCAAGCAATCCTCCCTCCTCAGTCTCTAGTGACCCTCCTGCTTCAGCCTCCCAAGTAGCTGAGACCACAGGCACCCACCACCATACCTGGCTAATTTTCTTATTTTCTGTAGAGACAGGGTCTCTCTATATTGCCCACACTGGTCTTGAACTCCTGGGCTCAACTAATCCTCCTGCCTCAGACACCCAAAGTGCAAGGGTTACAGGTATGAGCCACTATGTCTAGCTAGCAATTCTTTTTTTTTTTTTTTTTTTTTTTTTGAGATGGATTTTCGCTCTTGTCACCCAGGCTGGAGTGCAATGGCCCGATCTCAGCTCACCGCAACCTCCGCCTCCTGGGTTCAGGCAATTCTCCCGCCTCAGCCTCCTGAGTAGCTGAGATTACAGGCACGCGCCACCATGCCCAGCTAATTTTTTGTATTTTTAGTAGAGACGGGGTTTCACCATGTTGACCAGGACGGTCTTGATCGCTTGACCTCGTGATCCACCCGCCTCGGCTTCCCAAAGTGCTGGGATTACAGGCTTGAGCCACCGCGCCCCGCCCTAGCTAGCAATTCTTTATCCCACTTCCAAATTCTGTCTTCATACTTTTTTTAAATTTCTGCCATAAGTAAGGAAACAACACCTTCATACTTCTAACACTCCTTTCTCTACTTAAAAGAGATATACAGATGCCAGGCACAGTGGTTCATGCCTGTAATCCCAGCACTTTGGGAGACCAAGGCAGGTGGATCACGAGGTCAGGGTTCAAGACCAGCCTGACCAACATGGTGAAACCTCGCCTCTACTAAAAATACAAAAATTAGCCAAGTGTGGTGGCACACACCTGTAATTCCAGCTACTCGGGAGGCTAAGGCAGGAGAATTCCTTGACCCTGGGAGGCAGGGATTGCAGTGAGCCAAGATTGTGTCACTGCACTCCAGCCCAGGCGACAGAGCAAGCCTCAGTCTCAAAAAAAAAAAAAGATACACAGATGAAAACCAGAAGAGATACTATAACCAGAATAACCAGGACTCACAGGGCTGGAAGGGATCTCACAATTCTACTTAGTCTGATCCTCTCTTTTCATTGTAATCAAGGTATGGGAATCTAATCTATCCTTACAATTAAGAAAGGGAGTAAATATTTCTCATTCCTTTTCCAATCAAAAGTTACAATGATCTGTGGTAAGGATTAAGCCACCCCAAATCTCATATTTATAAAATGTTAAAACTGAAAGAGACTTTAACAATGAGTCATTTTATGGGAACTCAAGAGTAAGATGAGACTAGCCTGTAGTCACAAGTAACAGTAAGTGGCACAACCAGGACTAGAACCCAGGTTTAATTTCCAGGCCTCTGTTCCTTTTACTACCTCCAACTAGTCCCCAAATCAATGCTACTGTACCCTGGGTCTCCAGTATATATGTTTCCTTAAAAAGCATCTGGACCAAAATGAAGCAGTACATATGACTCTCACAGTTACAACACTGCAAAACCAATCCGGAGAGGCCAGGTGCAATGGCTCCTGCTTGTAATGCCAGCACTTTGGGAGGCTGCGGCAGGAGGATTGCTTGAGCCCAGGAATTTGAGACCAGCCTTGGCAACACAGTGACACTTTGTCTCTACAAAAAATTTCAAAATTGTCTGGGCATGGTGGTGTGTGCCTGTAGTCCTAGCTATTTGAGGGGCTTAGGCAGGAGGATAGGTTGAGCCCACGAGTTCAAGGCTGCAGTGAGACATGGTAATGCCGCTGCATTCCAGCCTGGGCAACAGAGCAAGACTCTACGTCTTTATTTATATACTTATTTGAAACAGAGTCTCACTGGAGTGCAGTGGTGCAACCATGTCTCACTGCAGCCTCCGCCTCCCAGGTTCAAGCAATTCTCATGCCTCAGCCTCCTGAGAAACTGGGACCACAGATGTGCACCACCACAGCTGGCTAATGTTTTGCATTTTTAGCAGAGACATGGTTTCGCCATGTTGGCCAGGCTGGTCTCAAACTCCTGGCCTCAAGTGATCTGGCTGCTTTGGCCTCCCAAAGTGTTGGGATTATAAGCGTGAGCCACCATGTCTGGCCGACAAGTGCAACAGTATTTCAATCTTCTTCCCTCCTTCCTTCTATCATCCTATTCCACCTTCTCTTTTTTATTGTCCTTCCTAGACCAGTGATAAACATGGATACTGCTTAATTCTGCCATTGGCACTATAAACAAAAGAAATCCCTGACTCCTATATTTAAGCCCAGCGGTTATAATAAACAGCAAAGCTTGGGACACAGAGGAGTGATTAAGAAGCCCAAACTGCCCTGGGCTTGAATCCTGGCCTCATTACTTCCTAACTGTGCAACCTTGGGCAAGTTAGTTTCCTCTTCTGTAAATGGGAAATAATAATAGCATCTATACCACAGCATTATTTGCGAGCATTAAATACAGAGTATTTGACAGAGCATGGTGGCTCACGCCTGTAATCCCAATACTTTGGGAAGCTGAGGTGGGAGGATCACTTGAGCTCAGGAGTTAGAGACCACCCTAGGCAATATAGTGAAACCCCATCTCTACAAAAAGAAACAAACAAAAAAATGTGCCAGGCACCTGTAGTCCCAGCAACTTGGGAGAGTGAGGCAGGAGGACCGCTTGAGCCCAGGAGGTCAAAGCTGTGATGGCACCACTGCACTCCAGTCTGGGCGACAGAGCAAGACCCAGTCTCAAAATAAAAGATAAAAATAAAAAAGGTATTTAACATAGTACTCGGCCATAATTAGGCATTTAATAAGTGGCAGCTAAGAAAAACTTTTTTAAGTATCTGGAAATTACTTTTAAAAATTCCTGGGGTAAGCTTCAAGTAAGTGACAGTAAAACAAACAAACAAATCTCCTGAGGGGAAAAAAGCATGTGAATGAGATGGAAGCAACATGAATGGCAGAAAGTTGAAGGCTATTGAAGCTGGGTAATGGGTACATGGGGGCTAACTGTATTTTTCTTCCAACTTCTTTATTTATTTAAAAATTTACACAGCCAGGTGCAGGGGCTCATGCCTGCAATCCCAGCACTTTGGGAGGCCGAGGCAGGCGGATCACGTGAGGTCAGGAGTTGGAGACAAGCCTGGCCAACATGGTGAAACCTCATCTCTACTAAAAATACAAAAATTAGTCAGGCATAGTGGCACGTGCCTGTAATCCCAGCTATATGGAAGGCTGAGGCAGGTGGATTGCTTGAAACTGGGAGGTGGAGATTGCAGTGAGCCGAGATTGTGCCACTGCACTCCAGCCTGCCTGGGCAACAGAGCAAGAGTCCATCTCAAAATAAATAAATTAATTAATAATATATACACACATACACACTCTCTCTATATATATATAAAATCACATTTTATTGTGTGTGTGTGCATACGTATACACAATAAATGTTAAAAAGAGCACCCTGGCAATCAGGCCTCTGGCACTCAATCCAAGCTATCTTCCTCATAGTCATCAGAAACTTTACATGCTCAGTAAGCAGCAACTCTGCTCCAAGATGCTTAAGACCTCTGCACAACTAATTCTATTCATGTCCTTTAACAAAATAGGATTACATATAGCACATCTGTTGAGAGTTCTCTTCAATGGGAGGCACCACTACTGTTTTGACAAATATTTCTGCCACAATCAATTGGGAGTTTTACTATAATAGATCTTTTAAAAAGAGAGACGCATGCAAAGGCAGGGATTGGTAAAAGAGACCAGAAGAAGTGTGGAGCTCTGAGTATCTTAAACTCTCTCTTTGTGACCTTGAGTAAGTTACTCTACCTGGGGTCTTCTCTTTTGCCATCTGGAAATAAAAGACATTGCTGGCATACTCTCTTCCCTGATGCAGGGAATATATATGCACCGGAGCCTGAAAAAAAATGGGTTCAAATCCCATTTTCAAATTCTAGTTCCACTTCTGACAAGCTATGTGATCTTGGGTAAGAATCTTAATCTCTCAGACTCCACCTCTCTGTAAAGTAAGAATACTACCTGCAGGGTTGTTGTAAGGGGAAAACGAGACTTCATATACAGTGCCTAGACCAGTCAGGCACATAATACATGCCCTCTGCGTCCCCTCTGAAATCAGACGGCTGATTTATCCCTCCGCATTCAAGACTGTAGTCCTTGAAAGCAAAAGACCTTCAGGGGACTTCTTAATGGCATAAGTTCTAAAAATAACCCAAGTGAAAACTAAGGGCACCTGTGCCCTTAGTGAGCTGATAAAGGTAAAGTCTCATTGGGAGACAAGGTTTTCAGAGCGCTCAGTTTGGGTAGGATTTAAATCCAGAGATTCTAGCTTGGTAAATGTAGGCCAGAGTCTAGAAATCTGAATTTTAAGCAGCTTCAAAAGTGATTGCCATGTAAGCAGACTAGGACCATACTTTGAGAAAAACTGACATACATACTGCCTTGTGTAAAATCATTACAAATTATGTTGAGAAACACAAATTATTTATCTGCTCAACAATGGCAAAATCAGGCCACTTCAACATAAGAAAAGCGTAATTTACACATGTCTATTGTTTGTGTGAAGAGAGAGAAGGAAAGGGAAGGAGGGAGGAAGGAAGAGAAGAGAAAGCATTGTTTCTTGTATATTACATTCTCAACCATCCAAATTTCAGATTCAGTCTAACTCTGTAAGTATAAAACAAAAATGTTTTTGATCACACTGGGTATTATAAACTAGGCACAGATGTGAGCTCTCTTCTGTATTTGGAGATTTGGAGGACAGGGAAACTTACACAAATCTTATTTATCTTCCAAGAATCCTGGAGTGGCCAGGCGTGGTGGCTCACGCCTGTAATCCCAGCACTTTAGGAGGCTGAGGCAGGTGATCACAAGGTCAGGAGTTCCAGACCAGCCTGGCCAACATGGTGAAGCCCCGTCTCAACTAAAGATACAAAAATTAGCCAGGCGTGGTGGCACGCACCTGTAATCCCAACTACTTAAGAGCCTGAGGCAGGAGAATGACTTGAACCCGGAGGCAGAGGTTGCAGCGAGCCGAGATTGCGCCACTGCACTCCATCTCCAGGAAAAAAAAAAAAGAATGCTGGAGTATTTTTTCAAGATTCTACTTAATAGCCGATAATCTGAATATCCCCACTCTACAGAAAAGAAACTAAAACTGAGAAGTTCATTGTATTGCCGAAGGTCTTACGGTGATGTGACAACTACTAATTGTAGTGGCCGAGCCTATTTGTAGGTCTGTTCACCACACTTAGGTGCTACGGTTAATGGCATCAGGGCCTATGGGCTCAGAAGGGTTCATTTGAGAAGTTTCAATGTATTGACCATGACCTAATATTGGCTAGGCTAATGCATTTGAATACTGATACTTGAATACATATTATACTTATAAAATTCAAACTCTGATGAGATTTTCTTCAAAATCTGACTACCGTAACATGTGACTAGTACATAGTTATATGTTGGCACTACGTTTTTAAGACAATTCCACAAATGTTTAAGCATATTTTACACACAATGGCAAAAGACCATGGGGAAACATCTGTGTATCAACTATACTCGAGTGTTTACCTGGGTGATTACAAAATATAAACAAGTCTAAAAATGACTTCATAACAGATTACTGTGTTTATTAAATTCAGATTTTCTCAATTTTGCCACAGCACAACGTAAACCTATTATTACTTTCACACCTTGCACTGTGCCTGGCACATACTCAGTACTCAAGAAATATGTTTTGTTGAATGCACAGATGAAAAGACAGTGTGTTTGGAGTACTGTAACTGCAAAGAAACAGTATATATTCCACACTGGCATGCAGAAGACCTTATGAAATTATTTTGATTCCATTAACTTTTCAGGAACAAGAAAACTTCGTTGGCTTTGGCAAAAGCAAAAGATTACTGCAGAAGTTGATGGCCCTTTTCACTAAAAAGATGGAAATGTATTAGAATCATGCATTAATAAACAGAAGACAATGTTATTATCTTAAAAAAACAAGCGGATGTTTTAGAATTCTGTCTCACACATAGCAAAATTCTCCAAACCAAAATTCTGCCAAGATTTAATTACGTTTAAAATATTTTGCATTTTCTATTTCAACCTGCTGATACACAGAACACTGGTAAGATGGCTCCTGGATCTTCGGTAATTTTCTAAGGTAAAGAGATTTCTTACTTTTCATCATATAAGTGATTAAAATAACCAATTTAGCTAGATACAAGGTTACAGGCTAAGTTCAATGGCTGACTTGTTTGCATTCTTTTATCTTGTTGTTTTTTTTTGAGACACTGTATCACCGTATCACCCAGGCTGGAGTGCAGTGGTGTGATCTCAGCTCACTGCAACCTCCGCTTCCTGGGTTCAAGCGATTCTCCTGCCTCAGTCTCCTGAGTAGCTGGGATTACAGGCACATGCTACCACGCCCAGCTAATTTTTGTATTTTTAGTAGGAGACAGGGTTTCATCATGTGGCCAGGCTGGTCTCAAACTCCTGACCTCAGGTGACCTACCAGCCGCGGCCTCCCAAAGTGCTGGGATTACAGGCATGAGCCACTATGCCCTGCAGTGAGAATCAACATTCTCTCCTGAAAAGTACACAGAAGGTAGAAAAGAATTCAAGTGACCTATCAGAATCATTACTAAAGTATGAAAATGATAAAGATGGACACTAACTTATAATAGTTAATGCTTTTTTGACTTTATGATAGTGTGAAAGCAATGTGTGTGCAGTAGACATTGTACTTCAAAATTTTTTTTTTTAAGTTTTCTGCTGTCTTTACAAGTACCTCAAATTTTTGTTCAAAGTTTAAATAACTTTAGGCCGTGCGTGGTGACTCACACCTGTAATTCCAGCACTTTGGGAGGCTGAGGCGGGCGGATCACTTGAGGTCTGAAGTTCGAGACCAGCCTGGGCAACACGGTGAAACCCCAACTCTACTAAAAATACAAAAATTAGACAGGCATGGTAGCAGGTGCCTATAGTCCCAGCTACTCTGGAGGCTGAAGCAGAACTGCTTGAACCCGGGAAGCGGATGTTGCAGTGAGCTGAGATCATGCCACTGCACTCCAGCCTGGGTAACAGCGTGAGACGCAGTCTCAAAAAAAAAAACAAAAAGTTTTAACTTTATTCTAAAATAGGCTTTGGGTTAGATGACTTTACCTGACTGTAGGGTAATATGTGTTCTGAGCACATTTAAGGTAGGCTAGGCGAAGCTTTAATGTTCAGTAGGTTGGGTGTATGAAATGCATTTTTTATTTAGTATTTTTAACTTAAGATGTGTTTATTGGGATGTAACCCCATTATAAGTGGAGGAGCATCTGTAATTGAAAAAACTTCAACTACACGTGAATCTTCCAAGAGAGAAATTTTAAAATGCTATAAAAAATTTTTGTGTTCTTTACTAATTTTATTTTTGACAATTTCCATCCCTGTATCTATGGCAGATACAAATTGAAAACTAATTTAAAGCCATTTAAGGAACACTCCAGGCAGTCCTGTTCAATAAAACTTTCAATGATGATAAAAATGTTCTATACCTGTACAGTCCAATATGGTAGCTACTTACTGTGCACATATGGTTGCTTAGCATTAAAACGTGGCTAGAGCATCTAAGGAACTGAATTTTAAATTTTATTTAATTTAAATAAATTTAAATTTAGATTTAAATAGCCACGAGACTAATAGCTACTGAATCAAATAGCAGAGTTCCAGGATGATATACTAACCAAGAGCACTACAGAGCACAAATGTTTAAGCAACTGCAGAAATTGAGGCTGTAAAAACAAATGATTTTGCTATTGCTAAATCATGACTAAAATAATGTCTAATGTTAAAAATCTAGGCTGGGTGCAGTGGCTCACATCTGTAATCCCAGCACTTTGGGAGGCCGAGGCAGGCAGATAATGAGGTCAGAAGTTTGAGACCAGCCTGGCCAACATGGTAAAACTCCATCTCTACCAAAATACAAAAATTAGCTGGGTGTGGTGGCAGGCACCTGTAATCCCAGCTACTCGGGAGGCTGAGGCGGGAGAATTGGTTGAAAACCCAGGAGGCAGAGGTTGCAGTGAGCCAGGATTACGCCACTGCACTCCAGCCTGGATGATAGAGCAAGACTCCATCTTGGGAAAAAAAAAAAAATCTAAATATCGTTCTTATAAATTGTATCTATATCCTATTGTAATGTTTTATACAACTTTTGTTTTAGCACTTTTTAATTTTAAAAAAAGTTATTATTAATAATAAAATTATGGGCTGGGCTCAGCGGCTCCCAAAGTAATCCCAGCACTTTGGGAGGCCAAAGCGGGTGGATCATCTGAAGTCAGCAGTTCGAGACCAGCCTGGCCAAATGGTGACACCTTGTCTCTACTAAAAAATACAAAAGTTAGCAGGGCATGGTGGCACATGCCTGTAGTCCCAGCTACTCGGGAGGCTGAGGCAGGAGAATCACTTGAACCCAGGAGGCACAGGTTGCAGTGAGCCTAGATCACGCCACTGGACTTCAGCCTCAGCAACAGAGCGAGACTCTGTCCCCTGCACCAAAAAATAATAAAATGATGTACCAATATACAGTAATTTAAGATTTTTGTGTGTTAAATGGAGAAACACGATGGACTTTGCATCAAGATCCCTATTCCCCACCTTTTTAAAAATTAGGTAAGCCACTAACCAGGCTGTAATCCTCTCAAAAATGACAGGTTTAAAAGTCAGGAAGGGGCATTTTATAAAAGGATTATGGAGACATAAACTTACCATGACCATTTTTCTTTGTTCATATAGCTTCTGTAATTGGTAGGACTTTTCTTCTGCTTTGATGTAACCTTTCTTCACATCATCGACCGCCTATCACCAAAACAGAAGTAGAGACGAAAGGAGTGTAAAAATCATTATTATGTACATTCTCAATGAAAATCGACACAGATACATTTTCAGCAAATCTCTTGTCCACTTGAACCACCATCATTACCAGTGAGCTCTGTCACATGTCCAGGGATATGGTCCGGCTCTGTGTCCCCAGACCATATTGAATTGTAATTCCCATGTGTCAAGGGAGGGACCCGGTGGGAGGTGACTGGATCATGGTCTGGTTTCCCCATGCTGGTCTCGTGATAGTGAGGGAGTTCTCGCTAGATCTGATGGGGCTTTTTTGTTTGATTGTTTTGAGATGGAGTCTGGCTCTGTCGACCGGGCTGGAGTACAGTGGCACAATCTTGGCTCACTGAAATCTCTGCCTTCTGGGTTCAAGTGATTCTCCTGCCCCAGCCTCAGAGTAGCCGGGACTACAGGTGTGAGCCACCACATACAGCTAATTTTTTTATTTTTAGTAGTGACGGGGCTTCACCATGGTTGGCCAGTCTAGTCTTGAACTCTTGACCTCAAGTGACCACCTGCCTCAACCTTCCAAAGTGCGGGGATTACAGGCATAAGCCACAGCGCCTGGCCTAGATCTGATGGTTTTAAAAGTAGCAGTTTGCCCTGCCTACACTCTCTCTTCCTACCTTGTGAAGAAGGTGCTTGCTTCTCCTTCACCTTGTGCCATGATTGTAAGTTTCCTGTGGCATTCCCAATATGTGAAACTGTGAGTCAATTAAACTTCCTTTCTTTATAAATTACCCAGTCTCAGGTAATGCCTTTATAGCAGTGTGAGAATGGACTAATACATCCAGTAACAGGTATACTTACTGGAATAACTAGCATTTAAAGAATATCTAGCACATGCTCAAGCACTGTTCTAAATATATGTGAGAGATCTGGCTTCTCATGTCAAGAGACTTAAATATCAGTAATTTTATACCTGTGTAAACAATTAGAGAGCACTGAAAGATGCTATCTGATGCTGTATTAAAGGTAACAATTAAATAGCAAACAAGTATGGTACAGACAGTGATATGTGCAGTCAGAATGGATGCACTTATTGGTAATTACAGTTATCAGGGAAGCCTGGGGTGGATCCACAAAGCATAGATTGAAGAAGAGAAATTTTAAGCTAACATCAGGAAACAGGAATAAGTCTGTGCTTAAATACTTTGAGAAAACAGATTTACCTGATTTAAATAAAGGAATAGGAGACAATGCAAGATAATGCTGGATAGGCAGACTAACAACAGATTATAAAAGATTCTAAAAAGCAGGCACAGGAATTTAGACTTAAGGAAACAAATAACAGGAAGCTAAAATAAGCAGTACAAAACGGTTTCTTCTGGCCAGGCATGGTGGCTCACGCCTGCAATCCCAGTACTTTGGGAAGCTGAGGTAGGTGGATCTCCTGAGGTCAGGAGTTTGAGACCAGATTGGCTAACATGGTGAAACCCTACCTCTACTAAAAATACAAAAATTAGCTGGTCATGGTGGTGGGCACCTGTAATCCCAGCTACTTAGGAGGCTGAGGCAGGAGCATCGCTTGAACCCAGGAGGCAGAGGTTGCAGTGAGCCAAGATCATACCACTGCACTCTAGCCTGGGTGACAGCGAGACTCCAGCTCAACAACAACAAAAAAAAGGTTTCTTCTGTATTAAAGAAGAAATTTATGTTTGATTTCTTGTTTGAGGGCCACATGAATTAAACTGAAGAGAGAATGAAATAAGGAAGATCGGTGATGTTATGGTACTTAAGGTAGAAATCATTTCCCAGAGTCTTTGAAAGAAAAATAGTTGGATGGGCAAATGAGTTCAAGATTAAGTCAAGAGACTAATTCATCATTTAGCTCTGTCAGCTACCAATGTGCGCTTGCATAAGTCATGTAAACCCTTTCACTGTGTAAAACTGGAATATCTCATAGATGGACCACAAAAAGATGACAGATGTTAAGAGTTTTGTAAAGTATATATAAGTAGCTATTATTAGTATCATTTAGCTATTAAGTTCTTCTAAGAATCGCACAAGGATGTGAATGTCCTGCCGGGAAGTGAATAACAGAAAGACTATGCCAGTCTCTCCCCAGTCTTGGCCACACATGTGAGGGCTCAGTTAGGCACCGAGGATTACAGCCACAGAAGGGAAGGGCTGTTCAATAACAACCACCACGCAATGTCAATGTCCTGAAGAACCTGAACATGAGGCTTTCCATCACCAAAAGACTGTGCTGCTCCAGCCAAATTTAAACCAATTATTGACAAGCTGGCAGACAAGCAGGAGGGGAAATAAACAATACTGGTCTATCCAGTTTCTAAAGTAACTTACAGTGTTATCTAGTTCAGGGAAAAGGCTTTACAATTATTTTGCCGTATTTCTGTATTGTTTAGATGAGAATAAGAATATAAGAAAACTGCCTTTCTGTTTTGTTTTTACCCCCAATGCCTACAACTATGTCTGACTCACAGCTAGACTATTTGATGAACACTTCCCCAAGGTAGAGGTGAGTCAGTGATTATCTACTCCAGCAACTCCAAGTGAGCTCTTTTTTCACATGGGCAGTAAAAATGGTCTTCTTTGATTTCTAATCAAGAAATTGCTTGCCCAGGTGTGGTGGCTCATACCTGTAATCCCTGCATTTTGAGAGGTGGAGGCAGGAGGATCACTTGAGGTCCAGAGTTTGCAACCAGCCTGCCTAACATACCGAAACCCTATTTCTACTAAAATACTAATTTTTGTATTTTAGTAAGCAGGTAATCCCAGCAACTCGGGAGTCTGAGGCAAGAGAATCACTTGAACCTGGGAGACAGAGGTTATATCTCCGTGAGCCAAGATCACACCACTACACTCCAGCCTGAGAGACAGAGCGAGACTCTGTCTCAAAAAAAAAAAAAAAAAAAAAAAATTACATTGCTTGACTGACTCTGAGTAGAAAACATAAATATCACCACCCTAGATTCCCTTTTTACTTAAATTTTTTAGATTAAAGTAAAAGATGTATATAGTTTTAAAAAACAAAACAAACAGTACTAAAAAGCTCCTCATAAAAACAGCAGCCTCCTGCTCCCAGAGCTTCATTCCACAAAAACAACTACTGATAGGCACTTTAAGCAATTTCTTGTGATATTCCTTCCATAATTCTAAATGGCATGCCTACACTAATAATTCCTGACCTACCAATTTTAGACACTATAGACTTACTTTGTTGAAAATATTTGGTTTTAACTCTTGTAGCACCCAAACACTCCCTCTTCCTCTTCCCCCAACTTCTCGATAAAAAATTAAATACTCCATAACTGCATTATTTATGATAAGTATGTAAACACTGCTCACAACTAAACTATACACTATGCTATGACTTTCCTTCTTGCCTAATTTTTTACTTTCTCTGAGGTTAAATGCTTTGTGTTTTTGTTTGTAAATTCCAATGTACCTATCACCAATATTTCCTCCACAATAACCAAATATCAAAACTCTTTTACTTAGACATTCATTTTCTAAAAACTGTCAACAATTTTCATCTGCTGTAGTATCCTCCCTTGTTTCTCTTTGTCCTTGCAAGTTTACACTTTCCACTACTGCTACTTTTGCAAGCTTTCAGGAAACAGCAGTTTAAATGTGTGTACAATTTGCCAGGTTTAGCCAGAATTTAAACATAAATGATTAATTTTTATCTTATTAATTTTTTAAGGAAAAGGCTCTTATTATCATTAGCATCTAACATATAATATCTCATCAATTTAAATGTACACATTATTTCATATTTTAACATCTCTGAAATCGGGATGCATCTTACAGTCAATGATGTGTCAGTTTAACTGACAGCTTTTTTCTCTTATCAATACATAAAATAATGGGATGCATAATTGATAACATCTTAGAATTATGAAATTCATTGAATATTCCCACCATCAAAATATGATATAAAAATAATTGAAATTAAGTAAAGGAAATTTAGTATTACTTTTCAAAAGATACAGTTGTTTACTTAGTCCATCAAAAAACAGCAGCCAGGCATGGTATTTGTGGCCAGGCACGGTGGCTCATGCCTACAATCCCAGCACTTTGGGGGGCCAAGCTGGGTGGATCTTTTGAGGCCAGGAGTTTGACACCAGTCTGGGCAACATGGTGAAACCCCATCTCTATTAAGAATACAAAAATTGGCAGGGCGCGGTGGCTCAAGCCTGTAATCCCAGCACTTTGGGAGGCCGAGGCGGGTGGATCACGAGGTCAAGAGATCGAGACCATCCTGGTCAACATGGTGAAACCCCGTCTCTACTAAAAATACAAAACATTAGCTGGGCATGGTGGCGCGTGCCTGTAATTCCAGCTACTCAGGAGGCTGAGGCAGGAGAATTGCCTGAACCCAGGAGGCGGAGGTTGCGGTGAGCCGAGATCGCACCATTGCACTCCAGCCTGGATAACATGAGTGAAACTCCGTCTCAAAAAAAAAAAAAAAGAATACAAAAATTATCTGGGCTTGGTGGCACACGACTGTAGTCCCAGCTACTTGGGAGGCTGAGGCATGAGAGTCGCTGGAACCCAGGAGTCACAGGTTGCAGTGAGCCGAGATCATGCCACTGAACTCCAGGCTGCGAGACAGAGCGAGACTGTCTCAAAAAACAAACAAACAAACAAATAATTTGAGATGGTACAGTCACTGTGGAAAACAGTACAGCAGTTCCTCAAAAAGTTGAAAATAGAATTGCCATGTGATTCAGTAATCCCACTTCTGGGTATACTGAAAGAAGTATCTCAACAAGATTATCTGCATACCCATGTTCATAGCAGCATTATTCACAATACCCAAGAAATCAAAGAAACCCCACTGTCCATGAATCAATGTTTAGATATGGTATATACATACAGCAAAATATTATTCAGCCTTAAAAGGGAAGGAAACCCTGTCGTATACTACCACAACACGCATGTATGAAACTTGAGGACATTATATTAAGTGAAATAGCCAGTTAAAAAAGGCAAATACTGTACGATTACACTTACATTAAATATCTAAAGTAGTCAAATTCATAGAAACAAAAAGTAGAATTGTAGTTGCCAAGGGGGAGGGGAAAACAGGGAGCTGTCTGATGGGTACAGAGTTTCAGTTTTAATCTTTTCCAAGATTAAAAGAGTTCTGAGCCAGGAGCAATGGCTTATGTTGTAATCCCAACACTTTGGGAGGCTGAGGTAGGAGGATTGTTTGAGGCCAGGAGTTCAAGATTACAGTGAGTTATGATCGCAGCACTGCACTCCAGCCTGGGTGGCAGAGTGAGATTCTGTCCCTTCCTTTACAATAAAAAGAGTTCTGGGCCGGGCGCAGTGGCTCACACCTGTAATTCTGGCACTTTGGGAGGCTGAGGAGGGCGGATCACAAGGTCAGAAGTTCGAGACCAGCCTGATGAAACCCTCTCTCCACTAAAAATACAAAAAAATTAGCTGGGCTTGGTGGTGCATGCCTGTAATCCCAGCTACTCAGGAGGCTGAGGTAGAAGAATTACTTGAACCTGGGAGGGAGGTTGCAGTGAGCCGAGATCGCACCACTGCATTCCAGCCTGGGGGACAGAGAGAGACACCACCTCAAAAAAAAAAAAAAATTTCTGGAGATCTGTTATGCAACATTTTGAATATAGTTAACACTACTACTGAACTATATGCTTAAAAATGGCTTAGAAGGTAAAATATTTATCAAATTGTATACTTTAAATATGTACAGTTTATTGTATATAAACTATACCTCAATAAAACTGTTTAAAAATCATTTGAGCCAATAAAAAAGCTCAGAAGAACTGCTAGATATAAGATACTGCTCCAAAAACGGTAACTTTTCTATATACTTTATACTTAAATACTTTTGTCTTCTAGTTTTACAATTCAAAAAGGAATTTCACACGCTCTGCCCTCACTTAAATTTTGATAAGCATTAAAAAAAAACCAGCCAGGTGTGGTGGTTCATGCCTATAATCTCAGCGCTTTGGGAGGTCAAGGCAGGAGGATTGCTTAAAGCCAGGAATTCAAGACCAGCCTGGGCAAACACAGCAAGACACTGTTTCAATTTTTAAAATAAAAAATAAATTTAAAATAAAATAAACAAACCCACCTATGAGACATACCACTGTTCCTCTTTAACAGATGAGAAAACAGATCTCAGCAATGCTATGCAAAGAATTTACCCAATGTAGAGCTTCTACTTGAACCAGATATTCTGACTCCTAGCTAATGATTTTCTACTCCAAATATACAAAGAAAAAATATTCTATTCATAACAGCAATAAAAACATAAAATACTTGGGAACTATTTTAAGAGGGCACTGGTAAAACATAAAACTATGTAACTTTTTTTGAGGAAACAAAAGTCAAATTGAATAAAATACTTTATGCATCCATTATTATAATACAACATTTAATTAAAATGGTGATTTTTCTTCAGTAAACTATAAATTTAACAAAATTCCAATTGGAATATTAATAGGATACTCTATAAAGTGTTATTAAATGGGTTAAAAATTATTTGAAAATATAAAATGGGGGCCGGGCACGGTGGCTCAAGCCTGTAATCCCAGCACTTTGGGAGGCCGAGGCGGGTGGATCACGAGGTCAAGAGATCGAGACCATCCTGGTCAACACGGTGAAACCCCGTCTCTACTAAAAATACAAAACATTAGCTGGACATGGTGGTGCGTGCCTGTAATCCCAGTTACTCAGGAAGCTGAGGCAGGAGAATTGCCTGAACCCAGGAGGCGGAGGTTGCGGTGAGCCGAGATCGCGCCATTGCACTCCAGCCTGGGTAACGAGTGAAACTCCGTCCCAAAAAAAAAAGAAAAAAGAAAATATAAAATGGGAAAGAATATCAAGCCTTTTTAAAAAGGAAGGCTTAGCCTTACCAGATATCAAAATGTATTCTAAAGAAACATTAATCGAAAGGGAACACTGAGTCAAAAACAGAAACACAGATTAACAGCAGAGAGATGCTAAACATAGGACACACACACACACACACACACACAGATATAAATTTAACCAAAGACAAGTTAAGCGTAATGTATGAAAAATTAATCATTTAATATATCCTGATGTGCTGTGTTGACAGCAATACCAAGAAAATTTAACTTATACCAACTACTCATACTACACACCACAATAAACCTTGGGTAACCTAAAGCATTAAATATTAAAAATAAAATATCGTGATAAAAGCACACTAAGTGTGCTATTGTCCTCTTACACTAAGGCAAGAAAATGTTAATAGAAATCGCAAAGCAAAAGACAGATAAACAATGTTACATAAAATGTTAAAACTTCTCTAAAACAAAAATCCTGGCTGGGCGTGGTGGCTCACATCTGTCATCTTAGCACTTTGGGAGGCAGAGGTGGGCAGACTGCTTGAGCCCAGAAGTTCAAGATGAGCCTGGGCGACATGGCAAAACCCTGTTTATACAAAAAATAGCTGGGCATGGTGGTGCTTGCCTGTAGTCCCAGATGCTGAGGAGGCTGAGGTGGGAGGATTACTTGAGCCCAGGAGGTGGAGGCTGCAATGAGCCAAGATCATGCCACTGCACTCCAGCCTGGGCAACAGAGATAGACTCTGTCTCAAAAAAAAAAAAAAAAAAATTTAATAGCACTAACAAAATAAAAAAAGGAACAGAGTAAATATTAAAATGACAAAGACATAAAATTTTAACAAAATACAGCAATTTTTGTACAGCAAGGTGCAAAAACACAATCGATAAATAGCTTGTATTCAAAAGAAAAATATGGCCAGGCACAATGGCTCACACCTGTAATCCCAACACTTTGGGAGGATTGCTTGAGCCCAGGAGTTCAAGACCAGCCTGGGCAACATAGCAAGATCCTGTCTCTATTTTTCAAAAAAAGTAAAAATTAGCTGGGCGTGGTGGTAAGCACCTGTAGTTCTAGCTACTTGGGAGGCTGAGGCAGCAGAATCACCTGAGCCCAGGAGGTAGAGGTTGCAGTGAACTATGATCATGCCATTGCACTCCAGCCTGGGTGATAGAATGAGATTCTACCAAAAAAAAAAAAAAAAAAAAAAAAAAAAAAAAAAAAAAAAAAAAAAAACAGAAAAGAAAAGAGAAAAACACCAAAAAAGTGATATGACAAGAGTTAATAATAGCATCATTTGTAATCACATATTGAAAAAAAAAACACCCTGGCACTATCCAGGCGCATATGTAGTCCCAGCACTCTACTCAAGAGGCAGAGATAGGAGGCCTGCTGAGCCCCGGAGCCCCAGGCCAGCCCCAGCAACATAGGGAGGGCCCTCTCACAAAACAAAACAACCCTGGGACTAATAAGACGGAATGACTAAACACCACATACTACATTAACTCAGTCATAAAGGATATATAAAGGACTATGTGAAAAGGAAAAAAGAAAAGAAAAAGGTTGTATCTATATTAGAATTATAACTATGTAAACATTATAAATCCATATAGAAACCAAAGCCAAATATACATGTAAATGCTTGTAGGAAAAGTTCCTAAAAGAGGGCTTCCAATTAGGGATGGTGGATTGAAAACAAGTATCAACTGTTACTTCTTCCTAAAACCCCACTAAAATTTCAGCAAAGGAATAAGTCCACGAGATCAAAGAGAAACAATCAGAACAAAATTTGGTAATCTGGAACACGGATATATACATAGCAACTTAAAAAACCTGAAAAGATAATTGGATTTCCTACCTAGTAGTAGGGAAAATGGAGAACTACTCAAATTTATATCGCAAAATTCCAAAAACATCGAAGAATTCATAGGACCAGGTGGCCATCATGGAGAGACTAAAATAAGGAGGACTGACCAAAAGCATATTTAAGAAAGCATCAAATTCTCAGATCCTCTCCTTTATTCCCTTGAATCAGATAACTGCCCTCCCCAATGCCAGCAGAAGACTAGAGCTTTAGCTAGGCATGATGGTTCATGCCTGTAATCCCAGCACTTTGGGAGGCTGAGGAGAGAGGGCTGTTTGTGCCCAGAAGTTCAAGACCAACCTGGGCAACATGGCAAAGTCCCGTCTCTATAAAAAGTACAAAAATTAGCTGGGCGTGGTGTGCACACCTGTACTACCCCAACTACTCGGGAGGCTGAGGTAGGAGGATCACCTGAGCCCAGGAGGTCAAGGCTGTGGTGAGCCATGATTGTGCCATAGTCAACAAGATGTACTCACATGCTGAGTTCCCAATCAGCTGTACAGTCTCCCAGTCTTAAATTTGAGCAGACAACTGTGTTAAAGGAACACTTCTAACATGTAAAACAGAGACAAATCAAATAAGCAAACGATGGAGGGAGGAAAAAGATAACTTCAAAATAAAAAAGTATATTACTTTTTTTTTTTTTTTTTGAGACGGAGTCTCACTCTATCACCCAGGCTGAAGTGCAGTGGTGTGATCTTGGCTCACAGCAGCCTCCACCTCCTAGGTTCAAACAATTCTCCTGCCTCAGCCTTCTGAGTAGCTAGGATTATAGGTGTCTGTCACCATTCCTGGATAATTTTAATATTTTTAGTAGAGAGGGAGTTTCACCGTGTTGGCCAGGCTGGTCTCAAACTCCTGACCTCAGGTGATCTGCCTGCCTTGGCCTTCCAAAGTGCTGGGATTACAGGTGTGAGCCACCATACCTGGCCTAAAAAAGTATATCATTTTTAATATCCTCAGAAAGCTAAGAAAAAAATACCACAACCACAAAATAACAAAATACTATATATAAAAAAGGATATTCAGAGAACAAAAGAAAATCTTTAGAAATTAAAAATGTACTGGCATATATTTTTAAAAAAAACAAACTTAAGAGGGCTACGAGAAAAATCTGAGTAAGTTTTTCAGGAAGAAGAGCAAGAAGACAAAGAAATTAAAAATGAGAGAAGATAAGATGATGACAGAGGCAGATCAAAAAATTCCGTATCAGAATAATAGGAATGCCAAAAGGAGGGAACAGAAAATGAGAAAACACATTGTCACTTTAATAATTCAAGAAAATTTGCCAGATCAGAACCACAAATTTCCCACAGAGAGCCCAACATAATAAATGAAAATAGATCCATGGCAAGGCACATGATTGCAAAATTTGAGACATATGGAGACAAAAAGATCTTAGTTTCTGGAAAGAAATGAAGGGTCACATAAAATGGTACAGAAATAAGATGGCTTTTTTCTCCCTTAAGATAAGGTCTCGGCCGGGCGCGGTGGCTCAAGCCTGTAATCCCAGCACTTTGGGAGGCCAAGGCGGGTGGATCACGAGGTCAAGAGATCGAGACCATCCTGGTCAACATGGTGAAACCCCGTCTCTACTAAAAATACAAAACATTAGCTGGGCATGGTGGTGCGTGCCTGTAATCCCAGCTACTCAGGAGGCTGAGGCAGGAGAATTGCCTGAACCCAGGAGGCGGAGGTTGCGGTGAGCCGAGATCGCACCATTGCACTCCAGCCTGGGTAACATGAGTGAAACTCCGTCTCAAAAAAAAAAAAAAAGATAAGGTCTCACTCTGTCTCCCTGGCTAGCATGCAGTGGTGTGATCGTGATTCACTGCAGCCTCAAACTCCTGAGTTCAGGTGATCCTCCAACCTCAGCCTCCCGAGTAGTTAGGACTTCAGGTACATACTATCACACCTGGCTAAATTTTACAGTTTTTGTAGAGACAAGGCCTCGCCATGTTGCTCAGACTGGTCTTGAACTCCTGGGCCCAAGTGATCCTCCCACCTTGGCCTCCCAAAGTGCTGGGACTATAGGCATGAGCCATCACACCTATCGGTGGAACATAATTCTTTAAAATTTCTGAAGTTAAATCATTTTCAACCTAGAGTTCTATACATAAACCTGACATTAACCAAGTGTGAAGGTAGAATAATGGCATTTCCAGGCATTCAGGATTTTTTAAATGTTGTCATCCCATGTACCCTTTTCTCATGAAGCTCTAAGAGGACTTGGTTCTAGATGGTATTTCTGAACTTGCCCTGGACCAGAGGGGAGCCCAGTCCCCTGAAGGGTGAGTTCCAAGCCAGGCAGCATTCACCACAAGCTGACTGAAGAGCCCTTGGGTCTTAAGGGAACATTGGCGGGAGTGTGGCAGTACTCCCCATAGGCCTGAGGTGGGTGTGGCCATAGGGTAAGGTTCCTCCACCTTTGAAAAGAAGAGAGAAGAGTGGGAAGGACTGTATCTTGTGGTGTGAATGCCAGCTCAGCTGCAGTACAACAGAGCACCAGGCAGATTTCGAAGGTTTTTGACTCTAGTCTCTGGCTCCCAGATGGCACTCGGGACCCTCCCGGGGTCTGGGGGAACTCACTACCCTGCAGTTTAGGACATAGGCTTGGCTGGCTTTGCACCTGCTGATTGACTGTAGCAAACATAGGCAGTGGCCAGGGAGTAGCTACAGCAGGCCTTAAGCAAGACCCAATGCTATGCTGGCTTCAGGTCTGACCCAGCATAGTCCTAGTGGTGGTGGCTTACAGGGGTGCTTTGTGTAGCCCACCCCCAGCTCTAGACGGCTCAGCAAAGAAAAGACTACATTTGTTTGAGAAAAAGTAAAAGAAGGGAACAAGAGTCTCTACCCAGTAATCCAGAGAATTCTGGATCTTGTCCAAGACAGCAAGGTAGTACCTCTCTAAGAGTCTACAAGAACAATAGCACTATAGGGCTTGGGGCCCTTCCTAAAGCAGATATAGCTTAGATCACAAGACCCAAGTCCTTTCAAATACCTGGAAAGCCTTCCCAAGAAGGACAGGTATGAACAAGGCCCAACTGCAAAGGCAAAATAAACATTTAACTCTTCAATGCCCAGACATGACAAACATCTACAAGTATCAACACAATCCAGGAACTAAATAAGGCACCAGGGACCAATCCTGTTGAAAAAGAGATATGTGACCTTTCAGACAGAAAATTCAAAATAGCTGTTTTGAGGAAACTCAAAGAAATTCTAGGTAACACAGAGAAGGTATTCAGGATTCTATCAGATAAATTCAACAGAGATGCAGTGGACCAAGACTATACCACTGCACTCCAGCCTGGGTGACAGAGCCAGACTCTGTCTCATTTGCTGGAGTGCAGTGGTATAGTCTTGAGATTGAAATAATTAAAAAGAATCAAGCAGAAATTCTGGAGCTGGAAAATGCAATTGGCATACTGAAGAACATCATCAAAGTCTTTTTTCTTTTTTTTTTTTTGAGATGGAGTCTTGCTCTGTTGCCCAGGCTGGAGTCCAATGGCACGATCTCGGCTCACTGCAGCCTCTGCCTCCTGGATTCCAGCCATTCTCCTGCCTCAGCCTTCCATGTAGCTGGGACTACAGGCACATGCCACCATGCCCGGCTAATTTTTTGTATTTCTAGTAGAGATGGTGTTTCACTGTGTTAGCCAGGATGGTCTTGATCTCCTGACCTCATGATCCACCCACCCTGGCCTCCCAAAGTGCTGAGATTACAGGCATAAGCCACCATGCCTGGCCCATCAGAGTCTTTTATTTTATTTTTTTAAGACGGGGTTTCACCATGTTGGTCAGGCTGGTCTTGAGCTCCCAACCTCAGGTGATCCGCCCGCCTTGGCCTCCAAAGTGCTTGGATTACAGGCGTGAGCCACAGCGCCGGCCCAGAGTCTTTTAATAGCAGAATTGATCAAGCAGGAGAAAGTATTAATGAGCTTGAGGATAGGCTACTTGAAAATACATGGAGGAGACAAAAGATGATAGAGGAGACAAAAGATAAAAACAATGGAGGAGGCCTAGAGGATTAGAAAATAGCCTCAAAACGGCAAATCTAAGAGTTATTGGCCTTAAAGAGGAGGCCAAAGGAAGTTTACTCAAGGGGGTAATAACAGAGAACTTCTCAAATCTAGAGAAAGATACCAATATCCAAGCACAAAAAGGTTACAGAACACCAAGCGGACTTAACCCAAAGAAGGCTACCTCAAGGCATTTAATCATCAAACTCCCAAAGGTCAAGGATAAAGAAAAGATCGTAAAAGCGGCAAGGGAATAGAAACAATATACAATGGAGCTCCAATACATCTGGCAGCAGACTCTTCAGTGGAAACCTTACAGGCCAGGAGAGAGTGGCATAATATATTTAAAGGAAAGAGTTTAGTCGATTGATGAAGGAAAAAACCCTTATACTCTAGAATAGTATATGCAGGGAAATTATCCTTCAAACACGAAAGAGAAATAAACTTTCCAGGACAAACAATAGCAAAGGGATTTTATCAACAACAGACCTGGCCTACAAGAAATGCTAAAAAGAATACTTCAATCAGAAAGAAAAGGATGTTAATGAGCCATAAGAAATAAGCTGAAAGTATAAAACTCACTGGTCATAGTAAGTACACAGAAAAACACAAAACACCCTAACGCTGTAACTATGGTATATAAACTATATACCTTAAGTAGAAAGACTAAATGATGAATCAATCAAAAGTAAGAACTACAACAACTTTTCAAAACATAGTACAATAAGGTTTAAACACCAACAACAAAAGTTAAAAAGCAGGGGGATATATTTAAGGCATGGAGCTTTTATTAGTTTTCTTTTTGCTTGCTTGCTTGTTTATGCAAAGTGTTAAGCTGTTATCAGGTTAAAATAACAGATTATAAGATAGTATTTGCAAGCCTCATAGTAACCTCAAACCGACATACAACAAATGCACAAAAAATAAAAAGCAAGAAACTAAATCATATTACCAGAGAAAATCACCTTCACTAAAAGGAAGACAGGAAAGAAAGGAAGAAGGAAGGGAAGATCACAAAATAACCATAAAACAAGTAACAAAATGGCAGAAGGCCTTACTTATCAATAGCAACACTGAATGTAAATGGACTAAACTCTTCAATCAACAGAGCAGCTGAATAAAGAAAACAAGAACCACTGATCTGTTGTCTATAAGAAACATACTTCACCTATAAAGACACGCAAAGATGGAAAATTAACGGATGGAAAAATATACTCTAAGACAATGGAAACCAAAAAAGAACAAGGCACTATACTTAGACAAAATAGATTTTAAGACAAAAATATAGGACAAAATAGCCGGGCGCGGTGGCTCACGCCTGTAATCCCAGCACTTTGGGAGGCCGAGGCGGGTGGATCACGAGGTCAAGAGATCGAGACCATCCTGGTCAACACGGTGAAACCCCGTCTCTACTAA
>NW_022437109.1:335194-348797 GCF_009761245.1 Sapajus apella
CTCCGTCTCAAAAAAAAAAAAAATAGGACAAGACAAAGGAGGTCACTATATAATGATAAAGGGGTCAATTCAGTAAGAGGATATAAAAATTTTAAATATATGTGCACCCAATGCTGGAGCACCCAGATATATATTAAATATCTAAAGCAAATACTATTAGAGTTAAAGAGAGAGACAGACTCCAATACAGTAACAGCTGGAGACCTCGACACCCAACTTGCAGCTTTGGACAGAACTTCCAGACAGAAAATCGACAAAGATACACTGGACTTAATCTGCATTATAGACCAAATGGATCTCATAGATATTTATAGAACACTTCATCCAATGACTGCAGAACACACATTACTTTGAGAGTGATCCAGCACATGGATCACTCTCAAGGACAGACTAGACAAAGATACATCAAACAAGACATCAAGGCTGGGCACGGTGGCTCATGCTTGTAATCCCAGCACTTTGGGAGGCTGAGGTGGGGGATCACAAGGTCAGGAGTTCAAGACCAGCCTGGCCAACACAGTGAAGCCCTGTCTCTACTAAAAATACAAAAATTAGCTGGGTGTGGTGGCGCACGCCTGTAATCCCAGCTACTTAGGAGGCTGAAGCAGGAGAATTGCTTGAGCCTTGGGGGTAGAGGTTGCAATGAGCCGAGATTGTGCCACTGCACTCTAGCCTGGGCGACAGAGCCAGAATCCATCTCAAAAAAAAAAAAAAGATACCAAACCAGACACATCAAAAAAGACAAAACCAAAACCAGACAAAGACACGTCAAAAAAGAAGACTACAGACCAATATCACTGATGAATATTGATGCAAAAATTCTCAACAAAATATTAGCAAACTGAATTCAACAGTATATTTAAAAAATCATCATGAGCAAGTAGGATGTATCTTTGGGAATGTAAGGATGGTTCAAAAGCACAAATTAATCAGTGTCACAATTGACAATGTCAATCAACAGAATGAAAGACAAAAACCATATGATCATTTCAATTGACGGTGAAAAAGCATTTGATAAAATTCAATATGCCTTCATAATAAAAACCTCTCAAAAAACTGGGTATAGAAGGAACCTCAATATAATAAAAGCTATATACAACAGACTCACAGCTAGTATCATCCTGAATGGGGAGAAATTGAAAGCCTTTCCTCTAAGATCTGCAACACGACAAGGATGCCCACTTTCACCGCTGTTATTCAACATAGTACTAGAAGTCCCAGCTAGAGCAATCAGACAAGACAAAGATATAAGGGGCATCCAAACTGGAAAGGAAGGAGTCAAATTATCCTTGTTTGCAGATGATATGATCTCATACTTGGAAAAACCTAAAGACTCCACCAAAAAACTATTAGAACTGATAAATAGATTCAGTAAAGTTGCAGGATACAAACTCAACAATAAAAATCAGTAGGATTTCTGTATATCAGCAGTGAACAATCTGAAAAAGAAATTAAAACACGATGAAAGAAATTGAAGAGAGGACACCAACAAATGGAACAAGTATTCTATGTTCATGGATTGGAAGAATCAATATTGTTAAAATGTCCATACTATACAAAGTGATCCACAGATTTAATGCAATTCCTATCAAAATACCAATGACATTCTTCACAGAAATAGAAAACAACTATCCTAAAATTTAGACAGAACCACAAAAAAACCAGAATAGCCAAAGACATCCTAAGAAAAAGAAGAAAACTGGGTGAGGTGTGGTGGCACACATCTGTAACCCAGCACTTTAGGAGACAAAGGTGGGAGGATTACTTGAGCCCACGAGCTCAAGACTAGCCTGGGCAGCATGGCAAGATCTTCCACCTCTACAAAAACTTTAAAAAGCAGTTAGGCATGGTGGCGTGCACCTACAGCCCCAGCTACTGGAGAGGCTGAAGCAGAAGGATAGCTTGTGCCCAGGAGCTTGTGAGCTGTGATCATGCCACTGCACTCTGGTCTGGGTGACAAAGTGAGACCCTGGCTCTGAAGAAAAAGAACAAAACTGGAGGAATTATATTACCTGACTTCAAATACTACAGAACTCTAGTAACAAAAATAGCATGGTACTGGCATAAAAACAGACACACAGACCAATGGAGCACAATAAAGAACTGAGAAACAAATCCACATACCTACGGTTAACTCATTTTCGATACAGGTGCCAAGAACATATACTGGGGAAAAGACAGTCTCTTCAATAAATGGTGCTGGGAAAACTGGGTAGCCATGTGCAAAAGAATGAAACCAGATACCTAACTCTTGCCATATACAAAAATCACATCAAAATAGATTCAATAATTAAATCTAAATCCTCTAGCTATGAAACTACTACAAGAAAAAAATTGGGGAAACTCTCCAGGACATCAGTCTGGGCAAAGATTTCTTAAGTAATACTCCACAAACACAGGCAATCAAAGCAAAAATGGACAAATGGGATCACATCAAGCTAAAAAGCTTCTGCACAGCAAAGGAAACAATCAACAAAGTGAAAAAGCAACCTGCAGAATGGGAGAAAATATTTGCGAACTGCTCGTCTGACAAGGGATTAATAATCAGAATATATAAGGAGCTCAAACAACAGGAAAATAAAGAAATGCACACCAAAACTACAATGAGATATCATCTCACCCTAGTTAAAATGGCTTAGATCCAAGACAGAGGCAATAACAAATGCTGGCAAGGATATGGAGAAAAGGGAACCCTTGTTTACTGCTAGTGGGAATATAAATTAGTACAACCACTATGGAGAGCAGTTTGGAGGTTCCTCAAAATACTAAAAATAGAACCATCCTACAATCTAGCAATCCCATTGCTGGGAAAGAAAATCAGTATATTGAAAAAATTAAAAAATAAAAAAAAATCAGTATATTGAAGAGATATCCACATTCCCATGTTTGTTGCAGCACTGTTCACAACAGTCAGGATTTAGAAGCAATCTAAGTATCCATCAACAGATGAATGGATAAAGAAAATGTGGTACTTATACACAATGGAGTACTATTCAGCCATAAAAAAAAAAAGAATGAGAGTCAGTCATCTGCAACAGCATGGATGGAAGTAGAGGTTATTATGTTAAGTTAAATAAGCCAGGCACAGAAAGACAAACATCACATGTTCTCAATTATTTGTGGATTATAAAAATCAAAACAATTGAACTCAAAGAGATAGAGAGTAGGATGGTTACCAGGGGCTGGGAAGGGAAGGGTAGTAGGGAATTTGGGGAGAGGTGGGGATGGATAATGGGTACAAAAAATATGTAGAATTAATGGTAAGGCCTAGTACTTTGATAGCACCATAGGGTGTCTATAGTCAATAATAATTTAATTGTACATTTTTAAATAACTAAAAGAGTATAACTGGGCTGGGCACGGTGGCTCAAGCCTGTAATCCCAACACTTTGGGAAGCCGAGGCGGGTGGATCACGAGGTCAAGAGATCGAGACCATCCTGGTCAACATGGTGAAACCCCGTCTCTACTAAAAATACAAAAAAAAAATTAGCTGGGCATGGTGGTGCGTGCCTGTAATCCCAGCTACTCAGGAGGCTGAGGCAGGAGAATTGCCTGAACCCAGGAGACAGAGGTTGCGGTGAGCCGAGATCGCGCCATTGCGCTCCAGTCTGGGTAACAAGAGCGAAACTCCGTCCCCCCAAAAAAAAGAGTATAACTGGATTGTTTGTAACATAAAAGACAAATGTTTGACCAGGCACAGTGGCTCACACCTGTAACCCCAGAACTTTGTGGGGGCCGAAGCAGGTGGATCATGAGGTCAGGAGATGAAGACCATTCTGGCTAACATGGTGAAGCCCCATCTCTACTAAAAATACAAAAAATTAACCAGGCGTGGTGGCACGCACCTGTAGTCTCAGCTATTCGGGAGGCTGAGGCAGAAGAATCACTTGAACCCAGGAGGCGGGGGTTGCAGTGAGCTGAGATCACATCACTGCACTCCAGCCAGGGCGACATCTCGAAAAAAAAAAAAAATAAAATAAAATAAATGTTTGAGGGGATGGATTCCCCATTTTCTGTGATGTGATTACATACCACATGCCTGTATCAAAACATCCCATGTACTCCAAATATATATATACCTACTATGTGCCCACAAAAATTAAAATTAAAAAATTACATATATAAAAAGAGGAACAGCTCTGAAAATGTATTCTACAAAAATAAGGGAGTAAAGCAAAACAAAACAAATGATGCACTCTAACACCGGAAACAGGACGTGGTAGTGGGGAAGGGCGGTACCAGAAGGCCAGCCGTGCTCCAGAGTGCAGAGCCGCCACTTCACACAGGGATAGAGGAAGAAGCTCCACAAAGGATTTCTACAGAAAGAGGAAATTCATGAACTACCTGATGGGTCTGAATTGAATGTCTTTAGAGGAGATTTAGACAACTGGTGAAGAGTATGGAGCTAAATTAATTATAAGTACACAGAAAATTAAGCAAATGAAAAATGAGGGGAATAATTAGCTGGGGGAAAAGAAAAATGTTGTAAATTTCGCTATTTACAGAGTCGAAATATTGTAAACACTGAATACTGACCTAACAAATATTATAATTTGACTATATTAAGGGGATGGGAGAGATGAAAAAGGTATGGGCATATGGTAAGAATGGGGGAGGAAAGATAGCTTGTGTCTCATCTTCAATAGCGGGAAATTAAGAGATGCTGCTGGAATCTGAAAACTTAAGTAGGAGCAATATAACCAAGTTATAATGGAGACATAGAAGTAAATACCAAAAAGAAAACAAACAAAAACAAAGCTAAAAGAGGTGAACAGGTGGTTGCCTATGGGGGGAGATGGAAATAAGCAGGGGCAACTGTTTTTCATAATAAACTGTGCAGAACTATTTAGATGCTTTAAACTCTGTGTATGTATAATAGTGGTAGAAAATTTTTGAACAGGTACACAGCCACATGCTCATTTTCTATTGTTTAAAAATATTAGTATACATATTTTTAAAACTCCAGGATAGCTTTGCTTCTAAAACTTATTTATTCATCTTTTGTGAAATGGGATAGAACATTTTACAAATGTAACTCAAGACCCAGGAGCAAGGCAGCTTACCTAGGAATTCACAGAGAATTGGCAAAGTACCAACTATATTCAAACATAAAAAGCAGTTGTGCCTTTCAAGAAGATCAGTTCACCTACCTGATGAAAGAAATAGGTAACAGCAAGGTCATTGTCATTTAAGAGGATTTCTTCTTCTGTTGTAAAAAGCCACTTTCGAATGGTCAAGCAGGTACCTGGCACAGCTGATGTATAATTCTGAATGTAGAGTTTGTGAGGAAACTCATTAGGTGCCAACTTACGTACTAAAGGAGAGACAAAACACAGAAAGCTGGAGTAAAAATATATAAGAAATTTCCCTAATATAAACTGTGTATGGCAAATCAAGAATGGTATGTTATCATTAACCAGAACATCAGCTCAAATTCATCAAGGAGTTCTGCCTTGGGAGCACAAAACAGCCATATCTGTCCAGCCAAATATCCCTTCTAGCTAAGACCATGACCAGTCAAGTCTCAAGCTGATTGAAACCTATCACTTGAATGACAGGTTGCTGTGGTCTGGATATTTGTCCCCCGACAAAGCTCATGTTGACATTTGATCCCCAGTGTTGGAGGTGGGGCCTAATGTGATCTCTGCACACACCATGAATGGAAGAAAGCAGCCTGAGGACCTTAACAGATGCCCAATCTTGAACCCAATCTTAAGGATGCTTGGTGGACATCAGCTGAAAACCAGGAGAATCATGAGTCAAACAGACTTTTTTTTTTTATTAATTACCCAGCCTCAGGTATTCCTTTATAGCAACACAAAATAGACTGAAACACAAATCAGTTAACGTAACTCTGCAAACAGCACAAACTCCAAATTTAGTTAAAATATCTGATCCATTAACTAGTACATTACAGCTAACGTCCACTAAATATCCTTAAAGCAAGCCTCTCCTCTTACCCAGCTGTGTGCATTCAGAGTCTTTCATGTGGCAATTCTCAATGAACTGCTTTTACTGTTAACGCCAAAAGGTTCTTTCCAGACTACCTCCAAAAATCCTACAGCATTCCTCAAAGTGAAAAGTGTCTTGTGAGTAATGTTACTTCCTAACAGCCACCAAAGCAGGATAAAAAAAAACTACCACTTTTAATTTCTAAATTGCCTGTCTTTGGAAAGGCTGAGTTTTCTTTTCTTTCCTTTCCTTTTATTTTTATTTATTTATTTTTTGAGGCAGGTTCTCACTCTGTTGCCTGGGCTAGAGTGTAGCGGCACAATCACAGCTTACTGCAGCCTTAACTTCCTAGGCTCAAATGGTCCTCCTACCTCAGCCTCCTAGCTTGGACCACCTGCATGTGTCACCACGCTTGGCTAATTTTTAAATTTTTTGTAGAGATGGCAGTCTCACTATGTTGCCCAGGCTGGTCTCAAACTCCTAGGCTCAAGCAATCCTCCTGCCTCAGCCTCCCAAATTGCTGAGATTACCTCCTCTCTCAATGTTTACCTGGCTTTATAACACTACAAAAGACAGATTTAATATTTTCCATTTTATAGAAAATGAAACTAAAACTTAGGGAAAAAAATAAGGTTAGAATCCAAATGTCCTGGCAACTTAGTAAGCCTCTGTAATGTAATTTACATCTGCCTAGTTACACTGCTGTGAGTTGGGAAGAAAAAAAAATATTAGGGAGATGGCTGCTTTCAGGGAATCAAAGTTATTCTACCTGGACCTCAGATGGCAAGGCAACCTAAATCCACCAAACTCACCCCCTCTCTGGGATAAGGAAGGTCTGATCAACCAATATTATCTCTATCAATTATGGCCTTAACCCTGTATAAATACATATGACATGGAAGAGACCCATAAACTGTTGGAAATCTATGCTATTCAGAGAAAGCTCTCACTCTCTCCTCTTTGTAGTCTCAACGCAACCAGTATGATGGTGATCCCTAGCTTTTATAAAATAAAAGATGAGAAATTCCTGTCACCATGCAATAAAACTTCCTTGGAGGAGGAAATTTATTTATACAGAAACTTAAATGTATGCATTAAAACAAGGCTTTGAAGCAATGTATATCTTTCTAACTTAAAACAGAAAGCTACTCTTAAGAATCTTTACAAAAATCCTAAAGTACACTAAAACAACGTGTGGCTAAGTAGAACATCCCATCTTTTTAAGCCTGTTTTATTGGAATATATGAATTTTGAACCTCAGATTTAAAAGAACCTCATGAAAGTATCTGCCGATTCAGTGCTGATTGTAACCTATACTTACAAAAGAGGAAAAAGAATTAACAGTGATCAGACATCCTTATGACCTGAGTTTAATGGGGTATGCTTGGTCTGATTGTTACAGATGGTTCTAATGAGTGGGATCTCCCCTTGTCTTGAAGTTCTTCTCTAGGTAAATAGTTTCCTTCTGACAGTATTAGAAAACAAAACTTAATTATCAGCCACTGGCACTTACCAAAGGAATGACTGATCACTTCAAATAAGGCAAAGTAATTCACTGTCGTACTGTCCATGCCAACCTTTGCTGCAATAGCCTAAGGTTAAACAAGATATATTAAGTCAGACAATGCTATAGGAAAAGGCAGGTGTCTGCCTATGGAGGAAGGAAAAGGTAGAGGTTCTGCCATCTTGGTCTGACAAAAATTATATTCATGTGCATAGCTAGGCTTCTTTGTATGTATGTGTACATGCATTGATGAATATATACATATGAAAGAAAAGGGAAAAAAACAGCTGTATCTGACCCAAACAGCTATGATCTCTAAATATGAGATTCTCCCTTCCAATGCAAGCTGATAATAGTCTCTCCTTAAACATCAGCTTCCCTCTCTGAATATGACTTCATTCTTTTTTAACATCACTTACAAGAAATGTACTTAATAACACAGATCTTTTTTCTTCTTCTTTTTTTTTTAATTTTATTTTTTTTTTTTTTTTTTTTAAAGACGGGGTTTCACTATGTTGGTCAGGCTGGTCTTGAACTCCCGACCTCAGGTGCTCTGCCCGCCTTGGCCTCCAAAGTGCTTGGATTACAGGCGTGAGACACCACGCCCGGCAATAGCACAGATCTTAAAAAGAAAACAAATTCTTAAATATCCAGTTTCAAACATTCAGCCTACATTTAATACATTAACACAAAAAACTATATATTTGATTCTAGAGCTTAAAATATTGCCAATTATATTCTGGCTTCACAAATTGTTTTTGTTTACTTTTTAGATGATCCATGTCTCATGTTGGGATCATTAGGCACCTCCATTTCCTAAGAATTACCATCATAATATCAACATAAAATATCAAAATGCTGGGACAACAGAGGCATATTAAACAAGAATCATTCATTCTCTCTAGGAACTCAGGTCCTAACAAGACAAATAAAAAAGAAATTGGAAGATTCTGTGTGCAAATAAATGACAATTACATACAAACAACAATAAAACACAAACCAGTAGTAACAAAATTTCTTTGCAAGATCGGTCTCAATATAAGTAAGGTATTTATTTTTCATGCCATTGTTTTGCTGATAAAACAAAGATAAAACTGTTGAATATTAGTATCTCAGTCAACCAAATATGACTATATCCCTTCTCATGTCTACTCACATATGAGGCCTAGGTTCATCCATGATGTGATAGAGGAACTGGACATTGTAAGTATTCCAAATTATCATTCTACACTGCACTGGATAGAAACTAAAATGCTTTCAAGGTTTAGAAAATAGTTTATAGATAGAAGTCTCAGTAACAGGATTAAGATGAAAGTGTAAAAAACCTAGAGGAACACTGGAAAAAAGCAATCAAAACAAAACAAAACATCAGCAAACTGTAAAACTAGTACTTTCCTTAAAATTCTCTACCATTGTGTAATTTCAGAAATGCCTGAGATCCTGCATACATCCTTTACCATAATATACAGTGGATGAATAAACGTATGGAGGATAGATTTTTTAACGTTTGCTACAAAGGAGAAATATAAGCATTAGTACCCAGAAACCTGCTTGTCTCCTTGAAAATTCTGATCAAGTCAGGATTAAAGGCCAATGAAAAGGCATACAGGCATACCCAGCATGCAGATCATGATCTCTAAATACAGTTTCTCACTAAAAGGATGGGACTCCTTGGGGAAATGGCCTATTCTAGATATCAAGGGTAGGGAATATACAAAGATGAGGCCAGGACATCTTATTGTACCAAAAAGTAAGGATGCTATCATAAAATATTAGGTTGCATCAAAAGCATACAGGAGCAGACGTGAAGGAGCTTTCATTGGCCAAAGACGGAACAGTCTGAGCATCAAAAAGATAATATATGCTATTGATTAAATCACATTGAATCTAAAATTCCATGATACTAAATTATGATATATAATAATGTTATTTTATAATGCATTCTATATTATATATTAAATAATATATTACTTATATGATTATGTATTAATATATAATTATAATATATAATTTATTATATATTATTTAATATGTAACACATATTATATCTTATATATTATTAATTATATATAATTACATTTATATATAATGATGTATTTACTCTGAAAATCGGCAATGAAAAGAAAGGATTAAATACATATCCTGGCCAGGCGAGGTGGCTCACTCCTGTCATCCCAGCACTCTGGGAGGCTGAGGCAGGCAGATCGCCTAAGGTTGGGAGTTCGAGACCAGCCTGGCCAGCATGGTGAAACCCTGTCTCTACTAAAAATATAAAAATTGGCGTGGTAGCAGACCCTTGTAATCCCAGCTACTCAGGAAGTTGAAGCAGGAGAATCGCTTGAACCCGGGAGGTGGAGGTTGCAGTGAGCTGAGAGTGTGCCATTGCACTCCAGCCTGGGCAATAGAGCAAGACTCCATCTCAAAATAAATAAATAAATAAATACATAAATAAATAAATATGTATCTTGTCTTTCCCACAAATTGTATTTCAAGATAATTAAATAGCCTTAGTTGATAAGGAAAAGTTATTTTAAGAAGATTTCTAGCTAATCAGTGTGAAGAAATGAGAGTATTAGAAAATCAGCACTTTGTAATCTTTAATGAAATCACTGGTTAAGGCAATAATCATCAATGGATACATTCATTTGATAAAAGATCAGTGGTGAATTTTACAACAGAGATCAGATTTCACCACCTAAACCTACTGGTTAACCTTAGTTAGTAACACTGAAATGGGATAGCCCAGTATTGTACACTTGCTGTTGAGAAGCAATATAAAGTATATAGCACCAACTATGAAGTATGACCGAAAAAGCAGAACCTGAATCTAATGGAGCCTCTAGAGCAAACTTCCATTTATAGAAAATACAGAGACACAGAAGGACATATTAAATGACACCACCAGAAAACAAACAGATACATTCAGAATGTGGGGCATTCCACAGGACACTGACCCATTTCTGTAACAAAACAATGGCATGAAAACAAAAAGCTGGGGAAACAGGGGGACTGTTCTACATTAAAACAAACAAAAATCAAGTGTGATCTAAGGACTTTGTTTAGATTCAGATTTTAACAAACCAAATGTAAAAAATCATTTTTAGACAATTGGAAAAATGTGACTATGGAGTAGTTTTTAGGTAATACCAAGGCAATAGTGCTAATTTTTAAGGTTTGATAGTGGCACTGTGGTTTTGTAAGAAGAAAGTCCATATTTTTAGATGCACACTGAAGTACACGCAGGTCCGATAACATGGGATTTACTTTTAAATACTTAAAGGAAAAGAAAAAAGGAATACATAATACAAATGTGGCAAAATTTTGATAATTATTAAGTATGAATGATTACTATTACTATATTCATTATACTATTCTGTTTTCATGTGTGTTATAAAGTTTTTTTACAATTAGAAAAGGGGGGGTTGGCCGGGCACGGTGGCTCACGCCTGTAATCCCAGCACTTTGAGAGACCAAGGCGGGTGGATCACAAGGTCAGAGATCAAGACCATCCTGGCCAATATGGTGAAACCCCGTCTCTATTAAAAATACAAAATTAACAGGGCATGGCGGCATGTGTCTGTAGTTCCAGCGACTCAGGAGGCTGAGGCAGGAGAATCGCTTGAACCCGGGAGGCGGAGGTTGCAGTGAGCCAAGATCACACCACTGCACTCCAGTCTGGGTGACAGAGTGAGGCTCAGTCTCCAAAAAAAAAAAAGAGGGATTAATCACTACAACCTGGGGTATTTACCATACCTTTCTTTTAAGGAGGGTAGAGTACTTTCACATTAATAAACTGATTATGTGCCAGACACTCTAAGCACTTTACATGTATTGACTCATTTAATCTATCTTCCTTAGCTTCATACCATCCAACGTCAAGTCTACTTGTTCATTTAATTTACCTGATATACTTGGTCTGTAGTACTGTTCTTTTTAACCCTGACTGTAACCGTTGTTCCATCTGGTAATGCTACTCTCAGCTCTACGTCAGACACACCATTGTAGTTCTGGGGGAAAAGACACAGAGAAGGAATTTATGACTCAGTATATCTTCACTCTCCCTGTAACAAGCTAGCTAGACAATAACCTAAAACGTGATAGAGAGGAAGTGAGTTCCAATGAAAAAGGAAAAAAGTCAATACATTTACAAGTCATAAAGCTGACTCAGGGCTACAGCAGAAGTTAACCTTTAAGAGAAGCAGGGAAAAAAGAAATATGTTGAAGCCAACATGTTCACATTTCAAAACAGAAAACTTGCGTGAAACAGTCTAGGTCAAACACAGATGAGATTTTCGATTCACTTCCCTCTCCCCATTCAGAATTCACAAGTGAGAAGAGAAAATAACTGAAGGCAGTAGTTTCAATTATATTCTCTAGTATTAATGGCTAGGCATGTGGACTGGATCCAGAGACATCCTAAGTTCCTTTCTGAACCCTGAAATAATCAGGATATTGTTGAAAGAAAAAATGGATACCTGAGTCTTACCCATTTTTCCTTTCAAAGTTAGCCTGATGCTCAACTTTCTTCTAGCAAAAAGTAAACAATTCTTAGTCTCAATTCAAAAGAAATCCTCTTACTGCTTTTGATGATTAACACATTCCTCTAACCTTGTAATTTTTGACCTTGTAATTTTTACTAGAAAGTTATTTCAGAACAAGTCCATTTTCATTTACCACTTTTAAAAAGGTACTATTCATGCCTAAAATGATCATAACCACTGATTTATTTTAAGTCCTTGCCTGTAAGAAATTTATAATCTAGTTGGGAAAATAAGGCATATACATATAAAATAAGTCGTGGATAACACACTACTGTATTAGCATTAAATATTCATTCTTCTATTCAATTAATATTTATTAAGCACCTACAACACGCTTGATACTGTGGTAAGGCACTGGGAATATAAAGATGATTAAGATTTAGCTCTTACCTACAGATGGCACACACTCTTGTAAGCTAAAACATAAAGCGACAATCTGATTACATGTATAAAAATTAGAGAATGAGATAGCAACAGGTGATCATTGAATGGAATTAATTGCAAAAATTTTTGGTGGAATGAAAAATTGATGACAGTCGTCAGGGATGGCTTCAAAGAGAAAGTGGACCTGACATTTCAAAGAGAAAGTGAACCTAGGTCTTAAAGGACAGGTAAGTAGGATACATATAAAAAGGGAGTAGAAAAAATATAGTCTTTTGGAGAGCTTACGGAAATTTAACCCATAATCAATACCTTTAATTTATTTCCCCCACAAGAAGCCAAGGAGAAAATAGTCACTAAAGGAGGTATTCACCTACCTCATCTGATTCTGATAGGAATTCCTGCATGATGTCACTCTCACCAATTACTCGTATTGAACACACTGTAGAAAACAAAGATAAAATCTGGCATAAGGCCTTAAAATCAAGAAAATAAAGTCAAAGACATATCAAAGCTTAAGTTTAAATCATCAGTAGCAGGCAATAATGAGGCAGCATATCGTGCCTGGCACGTAAGATTTTAAGGCATGGCATTCATCTAAATATGATCAGAACAAGGAAATAACAGAAAATACAAAGATGTAGCTTGCTAAAAATATTAAACATAACCAGAAAAGAGAAATAAAAGTTCAGTAAATAGGCTGGGCACAGTGACTTATGCCTGTAATCCCATACTTTGGGAGGCCGAGGTGGGTGGATCACAGGTCAGGAGATCGAGACCATCCTGGCTAACACGGTGAAACCCTGTCTCTACTAAAAATACAAAAAATTAGCTGAACATGGTGGCACACGCCTGTAGTCCCAGCTACTCAGGAGGCTGAGGCAGGAGAATCACTTGAACCCAGGAGGCAGAGGCTGCAGTGAGCCGAGATCATGCCATTGCACTCCAGCCTGGGCGACAGGGCAAGACTCTGTCTCAAAGAAAAAAACCAAGTTCAGTAAATATAAGTTCATGGTCTTGTGTGACCTATGAACAAGCTAGAACAACAGAACATGGAGTAAAGAGGCAGTCGTAGGGAAAGATTAATCAGTAATAAATCAAACATAAAATTGAAATGCTAAAGGAAAAATATTTATTTGGCCTAAAAACAGGCCAGTCAGAGAACCACAAAAATTTAAAGCCATTTTGGGAAAACTGGGGTAGGTAATTAAGAATTCATATCAT
>NW_022437109.1:349197-401071 GCF_009761245.1 Sapajus apella
TTGATAGTTTGGCTTACCTTTTTCTAGATATTCTTCCAATCCCCGACGTCGGGCATCTAATTGTTGTTCTGATAATGAAAATGGCCACTTCCCTGGGAGTCGGGGAAATGTAAAGTTGGCAAACTCTCTCTTCAGGTTCTGGTGTAGGATAGCAAACTCCCGGTACCTCTTGGAGCACAGCTGCCTCCCTGCCATGTAAACATTGTATACCTGGTGAAGGAGAAGAACAAAAGAAATGCAGACTTACTACAAATTAAATCACAGAATCATCCAGTCAGGCTTAGACTGATATTGGTTAGTGCGTTCTGCTATGCACTTAAGAAAACCACTTAAAAATAAGACTTGCTTTTGACAAACATGTATGAAGTTATATGGATAAAAAAGAACTACCCCCTTTTCAAAAGGAGCATGATCTTGTTTTTGTTTTTTGTTTTGAGATGGAGTCTCACTCTGTTGTCCAGGCTGGAATGCAGTGACCCAATTTTGGCTCACTGCAACCTCTGCCTCCCAGGTTCAAGCGATTCTCCTGCCTCAGCCTCCCAAATAGCTGGGATTACAGGCATGCACCACCACACTTGGCTAATTTTTGTATTTTCAGTAGAGAAGATGTTTCACATGTTAGCCAGGCTGGTCTGGAACTCTTGACCTCAGGTGATCCGCCCACCTCGAATAACCACACCCAGCAGGAGGAGCATGATCTTATTTTTGCTATTAAAATGACCTCTAGCATACTTTTAAATATCTTCAAAGGCAATTCTCAATTTTAAGAGTAGATTTCATTTTCAGAAAGTTAAAAGTCATTTGAAGCCAATGTGGTAAATATCGTGAATGAACAAGCAAGAAAATTTGAAGGGAGCTGAAAACCTAGGGTTGATTATAAAGCAATGTAATTGATATTTGTGTGTGACCTAAACTAGCTCTAAAGTTGATTCCAAAGAAAAGGCCTAAAATGATTTAAGCAGGCTGGGCATGGTAGCTCACATCTGTCATTCCAGCGCACTTTGGGAGGCAGATCACTTGAGTCCAGGAGTTCAAGACCAGCCTGGGCAAAATGGCAAAACCCTGTCACTACAAAAAAAAAATACAAAAATTTAGCTGGGCATGGTGGCATGCACCTGTTGTCCAGGAGGCTGAGGTGGGAGGACCGTTTGAGCCAGAAGGCAGAGGTTGCAATGAGCCACAATCATGCCACTACATTCCAGCCTGGACAACAGAAGGAGACCCTATCTCAAGAAAACAAAATAAAATGATTTAAGCAATAGTGGAATTTTTGTTAGTAAACAGATAATGTGAAAAGCAAAATAAAAGCTAAGCTAAGACCTTGATAATAATTTAATTCAAACCATATAGTCTCTGCCTCTATCCCACATCCCTATATCCTTGCTTCCCTGACCCCAAAAAGTTGTCATATCCAACCATGTTCATGATTCCCTTACTTTTCATGTTTTTTGTGTTTATATATAATCCTTAAACTTTTATTTTTAATTTTTATTTAATTTAATTTTGTTTTATTTTATTGTATTTTTGAGACAGAGTCTTGCTCTTGTTGCCCAGGCTGGAGTGCAGTGGCGCAATTGTGGCTCAATGCAAACTCTGCCTCCTGGGTTCAAGTGATTCTCCAGCCTCAGTCTCCCAAGTAGCTGGGACTACAGGTATGCAACACCACACCCAGCTAATTTTTGTATTTTTAATAGCGACAGGGTTTCACCATGTTGGCCAGGCTGGTCTCAAACTCCTGACCTCAGGTGATCCGCCCACCTTGGCCTCCCAAAGTGCTGGGATTACAGGCGTGAGCCAATGCCCCCAGCCTTTTATTTCAATTTTAAAGGATATTTTGGTTTTATAAAAATAGAGTATCAAAATGAATAAGACTTTAAAGCACTTACTTTTTTCACTTAATATTATACTATGGTCTCATCACAACATTATGTCTTTGGGGTTTACTCTGCTGCATACAGCATTTTGTTGTTGTGTAAATATATCGTAGTTGCTCATTTGTTTGTTTGTTTTAAATCTATTCTCCCACTCATGGGTACTTGGGTTGTTTCTGGATTTTAGCTACTGTGAATAATGCTGCTATTAACATTTGTATACATGCCTCCTGTTGTAGATGCAAAAGATATTCCTCTAAGTATATCTTCTGAGTATAACCCTAAGTGAACTGCAGAGTTATATGCATATTAAACCTCATGGGATAATGCAAAATGTAAGCTAAAGTGGTTGCACCAATTTGTTCTCTTTCAGCAACATATAAAAAGATCCTCTTAATTGTGCTAATGGAATTGGTGTGAAAAGACTTCTTACAATGGTCCTAATTTACCTTTCCCTAATTACTAATAATGTTGAATATCTCTTCATATAATTATTGACCATGTGAGTATCATTTCTTGTAAAGTACCTAATCATGCGTTTTGCCTACCTTCATACTAAGTTTTTATGCTTTTCTTATTGATTTATGGAGTTCTTTATATATTCTTGACATAATCTGTTTCATTGGGTGTATTGTGAATATCTTCTTCCACTTTGTCACTTTATTTAAGGTTTTTTTGAATTCTAAAAAGAGTCCAATTTATTAGTCTTTTTATAACCAACACTTTTTGCATCTCAAGAAACTTTTCTCTATTCCCAAGATCTATAAGCTATTCACCAATATTTTCTATTAAGAGCTGTTAATTTTTTGTTTTGTCATTTAAGTCCTTAATCCATCTGGAATTTATTCCTCTACATAATAAGAAGTAGAGTTTTCATTGGCATTTCTCTTAAAGCTAAGAATATTTAAAATCAGCTTTTAATCAAATTATCCCTAAATAAAAATATCCTTTTATAGAACAATCTGTGGACTTCCAGGTGGTCTGTAATTAACCTCTCATTAAATACAACTAGCAAACTAGACACAACATAGGAAACAACTATTTTTAGACCTGGACAACAGGCAGCTAAGAACTGTGATCCCTGAGAAAAGGGAAGCAAACAAGATGAGTGCTCCTATCATCTCAGCTTTCTGCCTGGAGGTAAATCCCAAACTGCAGCTGAATAGAGTTTGGCAACTTCACTGAGTTGAATAAACAAAGACTGAAGTTCAAGGAGCCCAAAGCAGCTAGAATTTGCAGGGCTTAGCATGCAAGGGGGAGCTAAAGCCAAGACACAGTTCCAGAAATCTGTATTAAGTCCCCTTGAATTTTGACTGAATAACAATCTAAGGAAAGAACTATTATCAGTGGGGAGCGGTAAATAAACAATTCCCAGAATTCACACGGGTTATGGAATCATTCAACTTCCCTTGAGCCAGAATAAAGAGACCTCCCTAAATCTGCATGAAATTCAGAAGGAACTCAAAAAGACCATGCTTTAGGAGTTAAGCTAAATTAGTTCTAGAGTAAAAGGTATTCTAAACTACTCAAAAAGAGCTTAAAAGCAAAGCTAAAAAGGATCAAAGTAATTTGTAAGTAACTTAACTGTATGGCAGAAAAAAAAAGAAATCCAACACTCTACTCTTTAAAGAAATACAACAAAATCTAGCACCTAATAACATTGCATTCACAATATCCAACATCCAATCAAAAATTACTAGACATATAAAGAAGCATGAAAATTTGACCTATAACCAGGATAAAAATTAAGTCAGTAAAAACAGGCTCAGAAGTTACCAAGACAAAAGACAAGGACATGAAGCAGCTATCATGTATTAAGAAGTGGGATTAAGAAGTGTATTAAAAAGTGGGATCTGTAAGAGGTAACTAGACTATAGTGGCAAAACTCTCATGATTAATGTCATTATTGAGGCAGTGGGTTATTTATCCGAGGAGTTTGGCCCCCCTTTTCTGTCTCACATGCACTTCCTCACCATGGAATTCCTTCCTCCATGTTATAACACAACAAAAAAGGCCTTCACCAGATGTGGCCCCTTCATATTAGACTTCCCAGGTTCTAGAACTGTGAGCCACATAAATCTCTTTTCTTTATAAATTACCTACAATCTGTGTTATTCTGTTAAAGCAGCAAAAATAGGCTAAGACAGGCAGCAAATCCTCTCATCCATAGGGCACAGGTGAAGATCCACTTCTTCTGAGGAAGGAGTAAAAGTAAAATACTCTATACTCCTGGGGAGAGGCAGGAAACCATATTAGGCCCAGGTTCCTATACTGTTACCAAGCAGAGGTCTGCTATAGTTGAGGGAGGGACAGGAAACTCTTTCCCAAGACTAACCACAGATACAAGGCAGAGTTTGGCTGCAATAAGAAGGAAGGACAAAAGAACTAAGACACAGAGACGCAGACTCTGCTTAAGACTAAGGTTGAACCACGTATCTTACCTCTACCATGGGTCTAGCCCAAGTAAAAAGCAAGAGCAGTCTCCCGTAGCAGAGGGGTAAGAATGTAAAGAGAGAATTTGTCTGTGGTACTGGTATGCACAGGTGGTTGAAAGCCTGAGGACAAAACACTGAAAAAAACCTTCCAGGCTGGGCACAGTGGCTCATGTCTATAATCCCAGCACTTTGGGAGGCCAAGGCAGGAGGATCGCTTGAGCCCAGGAGTTTGAGAACAGCTTGGGCAAAATAGTGGGGCCCTGTCTCTACAAAAAGTATAAAAAAAAAATTAGCCAGGTGTGGTGGCGTGTGCTTGTGGTCCCAGCTATTTGGTAGGCTGAGGCAGGAGGAATGCTTAAGCCCGGAAGTAAAGGCTGCAGAGAGCCATTACTGTACAACCACACTCCAGTCTGAATGACAGAGTGACACCTTGTCTAAAAAAAAAACCTCAAAAACAAAACAAAAAATAAATATTTAAAAACCTCCAGAACCCCAGCACAAGGTAATAGCAACCCATTGCTAGAGAAACTTGAGGTCTATGGCACAGTAAAGGTAATGATAGCCATAACAAAATCCAAACCCAGCTTAACTGACTAAATTACCTAACAGAAGAGTATTGCCCATTTCCAAGTTCAAACACTATTTACTTCAGTCATCTCTACTATTATTCTACACATGACACTTGGCATTCAGTTAAATATTACAGGACAAAAATGCAAGAAAAAAAATAAACCCCAACATTACGTGAAGAGATAAAACAGTCTCAGAGATGATCCAGTCATTGAAATTATCAGGCAGTATATTACTAGACTAACAGTGATTAATATGCTAAAGATCTCATGCAACAGGAAAAGGCGAAAAACATAAACAAACAGATGGGAATTGGGGAATTTCAGCAGGTATGAAAATTACAAGCAAATATCAAATGGAAGTGATAGAAATAAAAGGCATGGTATCAGAGATGAAGAGTTCCCCTAACAGTCTCATCAGCAGACTGGACATAGCTGAGGAAAAAAAATCAGCAAACTTAATGACAGGTCAATAAAAATGATCTAAATGGAAATGAGAAAGTAAGAACTGAAATAGAGTAAAACACCCAAAAGCACTAGGACAATATCAAACAGTGTAAAACAGAGGTAACTAGAACCTCCAAAAAGACAAGAGAAAAAGAATGGGCTGAAAAAGTATCTGAAAACATAGTGGCTAATAATTTTCAAAAAAATAATAAAAGATATCAAACCACAAATTCCTCAAGCAGGATAAATAAGAAACAACCACCCAGACACATAAATGAAACTTTGAAAACCAAAGATAAGGAGAAAACACTGGGGGTGGGGAGCAGTGGTTCATGCCTGTAATCCCAGCACTTTGGAGTCTGAGGAAGGAAGACTGCTTGGGGCTGGGAGTGTGAGAACGGCCTGGGGAACATAGCAAGACCCCACCTCTACTAAAAGTTATTTAAATTAGGTGGCCAGGCATGGTAGCTGACACCTGTAATCCCAGCATTTTGGGAGGCTGAGGCAGCCAGATCGCTTGAGGCCAGAAGTTTGAGACCAGCCTGATCAACTTGGTGAAACTTCATCCCTACTGAAAATACAAAAATTAGCTGAGTGATGGTGCACACCTGTAGTCCCAGCTACCTGAAAGGCTGAGGCAGGAGAATTGCTTGAACCCAAGAGGCAGAGGTTGCAGTGAGCCAAGATGGTGCCACTGAACTCCAGCCTGGGCGACAGAGTGAAAACCCATCTCCAAAAAATAAAATAAAATAAAATAAAATATAAAAATTAGACAGGAATAGTAGCACATGCCTGTAGCCCCAGCTACTTGGAAGGCTGAGCCAGGAGGATCACTCGAGCCCAGGACGTCAAGGCTGCAGTGGCCTATGATCACAGACACTGCGCTCCAGCCTGGATGACTGAGTGAGACCCTGTCTCTGTTTTTTTAAAGAGAGAAAAAAGAGCTGGGTACAGTGGCTCACACCTGTAATCCCAACACTTTTGGAGGCTGAGGCAGGTAGATCACCTGAAGTCAGGAATTCGAGACCAGCCCGGCCAACACTGTGAAACCCCTCTACTAAAAATACAAAAAATTAGCTGGGCATGGTAGCAGGTGCCTGTAATCCCAGCTACTAGGGAGGCTGAGGCAGGAGAATCGCTTGAACCCGGGAGGTGGAGGTTGCAGTGAGCTGGGCTCACACCATTGCACTCCAGCCTGGGCAACAAGAGCGAAACTCTGTCTCAAAAAAAAAAAGAAAGAAAGAAAACTTTGAAGGTAGCCAGAGAGGGTTAAAACATTCCACAGAAAAGACCAAACCCTAAAACAAGCAGGCATCTCACAGAAACTATGAAAACCAGAAAGACTGGAGAGATTTTTTTTTAATTGGGTCAGTCTCACTCTGTCTCCCAGGCGGGAGTACAATGGCGTGACCACAGCTCACTGCAACCTCAACCTTCTAGGTTCAAGTGATCCTCCTGCCTCAGCCTCCCAAGTAGCTGGGACTGCAAGCATTGTGCCACCACACCCAGCTAATTTTTTATTTTTTGTAGAGACAGTCTCACTATGTCGCCCAGGGTTGTCTCAAGCTCCTGGCCTCAAACAATCTTGCTACCTCAGCCTCCCAAAGTGCTGGAATTACAACAGAGTGATTTTTTTTAAGTACTAAAAGAAAAAAACTATCAACCCCAGCATTCTATACCCTGAAAAAATCTTCCAAGCATAAAGGTGAAATGAAGCCTTTTTCACATCAACAAAAGCTAAAAGAATTCATTGCCAACAGACCTGCACTATTAATGCAAGTTCTTCAAGCAGAGGGAATCTAATGCCAGATAGAAACTGGATTTACACAAAGGAATAAAGTGCATAAGAAATGGTAAATATGGGCCAGGCACAGTGGCTCACACCTGTAATCCCAGCACTTTGGGAGGCCAAGGCAGGCGGATCACCTGAGGTCAGGAGTTCAAGACCAGCCTGACAAACGTGGAGAAATCCCGTCTCTACTAAAAAATTAGCCAGGCATGGTGACGCATGCCTGTAATTCCAGCTACTTGGGAGGCTGAGGCAGGAGATCGCTTGAACCCAGGAGGTGGAGGCTGTGGTGAGCTGAGATCATGCCATTGCACTCCAGCCCAGGCAACAAGAGTGAAACTCCATCTCAAGAAAAGAAAAGAAATGGTAAATACTGGTCAAATATAAAAGAACTCTTTTCTCATGTTTCATTTCTTTAATGCCGGGTGTGGTAGCTCATGCCTGTAATCCCAGAACACTTTGGGAGACTGAGATTGGTGGATCACTTGACCTCAGGAGTTCGAGACCAGCCTGGGCAACATGATGAAACCCTGTCTCTACCAAAAATACAAAAAATGAGCTGGGCATGGTGGTGCGCACCTGTGATCACAGCTACTCAGGAGGCTGAGGTGGGAGGATCACTTGAGTCTGGGGGGCAGAGGTTGCAGGGTGCCAAGATTGTACCACTGCATTCCAGCCTGGGTGACAGAGTGAGACCACAACTCAAAAAACAAAAACAAAAACAAAACACAAAAAACAAAAAAACCCGACTCTTTAAAAGGCAATTGTTTAAAGCAAAAATAACAATGTATCATTAAGTTTATAATACATATACAAGTCAATGCATGACAATAGCGTAAAGGATGGGGGGGGTGGGTGGAATATGCTCCTCTAAGAGTCTTAAATTATACAGTATGTGAGTGTGTGTGTGTGCGCGCGCGCAAGTGCGCGCGCCAACCTGAGCAACAGAGAGAAACCATGTCACAGAAAAAAAGGTATCATGAAAAGTATCATCTATAACTACAATGGGGTAAAGTTAGAAATCAATAACAGAGGGAAAGCTAGAAAATTCACAAATTTGTAGGAATTAAACAACATCTGATGGGGGACAAAATGGCCAATGTAAATATAAATATATAGCATATTTATATAATTATAAAATTAGATATATTCAATAGAGAATATAATTTTATATTATAAAATTAGATATATTAGATATATTTACATATGTTATACTATATATAATATACATGTACTATATTATGTGTATATAACTATAAATTCAAATATATAATTTGAAGGTAAATGTTCGTAAATTACAGACATATACTGTAAACCAAGAAAAAAACAAATTATACCTAATAAAACAATAGTAGAGATAAAATAGAATCGTTTAAAAATACTCTATCAATCCAAAAGAAGGCAGGAAATGAGGAAAAAATAAATAAATAATGATGCAACATAGATACCAGAAAACAAGATGGTAGATTCAGCGTAACTATAGCAATAATTATACTAAAGGTGAATAGTCTACACATTCAAAATAAAAAACTTTGTCAGACTGGATAAAAAGGCAAGATCCAGCTATAAGCTTTCTATAAGAAACCCAGTTTAGGCTGGGCGTGGTGGCTCACACCTGTAATCCCAGCACTTTGAGAAACCAAGAGGGGTAGATTACCTGAGGTCAGGAGTTCGAGAGCAGCCTGACCAACATGGAGAAACCCTGTCTCTGCTAAAAATACAAAATTAGCCAGGCGTGGTGGCACATGCCTCTAATCCCAGCTACTTGGGAGGCTGAGGCAGGAGAATCACTTGAACCTGGGGGTGAAACTCCGTCTCAGAAGAAAAAAAAGAAACCCAGTTTAATCATAAGTATATAAATAGGCTAAATGGAAAAGACAGCAACAAAAACAATAACCAAAAGAAAGGTGATATGGCTATTAGTGGCCATATGTTAATATGAGAGAAAGACTTCAGAACAGAGAATATTACCGGGGATAACGAGAGATATAGATAAGAGATTTATAATATATAAAGAGATAAATAATCTTAAAGGGATCAGTTCATCAAGACATAATATTCATTATACATAATGAAAAACCTGATAGAACTCCATTTCAAGTAGTACATACATTTGCTGTAGACCAACCCTTCCACTAAAACACACAAATTCTGGACAAAATGCAAAAACAATTATCTGAGGAGTCTGAATTACACACTAAAAGCAGGCCGACTGGGGGGGGAACTCAAAACATAGAGCAATGATCTGTACAGGACCAGGGACATTCCTGCATTTAGAGGGCTTTCCTCTGCTTATGGGCATTAGTTACAAACTAGCACAATTTAAGCAACTAGAACTCAGAACCTGACATCTTTCTGGCTCAAATATATAGGGAAAAGACTCTAGGTAGGCATGGTTGCTACCAGAGTGAATGGAGAATTCAAGACTAGAGAAATCCAGAGAAGGTGATTCCTTAATTCTATGAATGAACACCACATGTATCTCAGACTAATCCCTTCTTGAATGTATACAGACTCAATGTAGCACAGCAAAGACTGAAAGAATTAAACAGATTTGCAGTATAACCCACAGAAGGAGACACAGCTTACAGCTTACTGCCAGCCAAAACAAAAACATCAATGCTTCTCAGAGGAATATTATAGAACCCAGAGTCCACACAATGTAACATTCATAATATCCCAAGATACAATCCAAAATGACTCAATAAAGAACCAGGAAGATATAACTCATTCTCAAGGGAAAAGACATTTAACAGAAGCCAATCTCAAAATGACACAAATGTTCAGAAATGATGAACATAATGAACAGATCAATGAAACGGAATAAAGAGTTCAGAAACAGAACCACACAGTCAATTGATTATCCACAATGATGTCAAGATATTTCAAAGGGGAGAGAATTTTCTTTTCAACACTGGTTGCTGACAGTGGATATCCATATAAAAACAAAACCGAAAACAAAACCTTGACCTGGTCAGGCACAGTGGCTCACACCTGTAATCGCAGCACTTTGGGAGGCCGAGGCAGGTGGATCGCTTGAGGTCAGGAGTTCGAGACCAGCCTGGCTGAGACGGCAAAACCTTGTCTCTATTAAAAATACAAAAATTAGCTGGGTGTGGTGGTGCATGCCTGTAATCCCAGCTACTCAGGGGGTCGGAGGCAGGGAAATCACTTGAACCCAGGAGGCGGAGGCTACAGTGAGCCAAGATCTCACCACCGCACTCCAGCCTGACATTGGGGAAAAAAAACCAAAAAACAAAAACTTGACCTTTATATATCACAATATACAAAAAAAAAAAAAAAAAAAAAAATTTCCTTTTTAATACAAAAAAAAAAAAAAAAAAAAAAAAAAAAAAAAATCCCTCAAAGTGGATCACAGACCTAAACATAGGAGTAAAAACTATGGCACAGCCACTTTGGAAAACAGTTTGGCAGCTCCTCAAAAGGTTAAACCTAAAGAGTGACCATATAACCCAGCAGTTGCATTCCTAGGTATGTATCCAGGAGAAATGAAAACATACATCTAGACAGAAACGTGTAACGCAAATGCCCATAATAGCATTACTCATAATAGTCAAAAGTGGAAAGAACTCAAATGTCCATCAATTGAAGAATGGATAAATAAAAGTGGGATATCCATACAATGGAATGCGAAAATGAAATTCTGATGCATGCCACGCTTAGATAAGCCTCAAAAACATTATGCCAAGAAGCCCATCACACACAAAAAAATCATGAGTTCATTTCTATGAAATGTCCAGAATACCCAAATCTATGAGACAGAGGATAGATTAGTGCTTGCCTAGAATTGGAGGGGATGGGAGGTTTGGGGAATGATGGCTACAGGGAATGAGGTTCTTTTTGAGGTGATGAAAATGTCGTAAATTTGTTTTATGCTTCCAAAGTGCTAACTTTGAGTCATAAGGCATGTAAGAAGTTCAAATCAAGGTCACATCCTAAAAGCAGAACAGACTGGATGTTGAAAACTTTTGGGAATTACCTAAAACCTCAGGAACTTGAGAAAAGGAATGAAACTTCTAATTGTACTTTTATTAATTTATTTATTCTTTTTTTTGAGACGAAGTCTCACTCTGTCACCCAGGCTGTAGTGCAGTGGTGTGATCTCAGCTCACTGCAACCTCTGCCTCCCAGGTTCCATTCTGTGAACACACTATAAATTGGCCAGGCGTAGTGGCTCACCCCCTGTAATCCCAGCACTTTGGGAGGCTGAGGCAGGTGGATCACGAGGTCAGGAGTTTGAGACCAGCCTGGCTAATGTGGTGAAACCCCATCTCTACTAAAAATACAAAAATTAGCTGGGTACAGTGGCGTGCGCCTGTAGTCCCAGCTACTCAGGAGGGTGAGGCAGGAGAATCACTTGAACCTTACAGTGGGCCAAGACAGCGCTACTGCACTCTAGCCTGGGCGAAAGGGTGAGATTCCATCTCAAAAATAAAATAAAATTAAAATTAAAAATCAAGTTCTTACAAAAAAAAGACAGCTGAAACTATAAAACTTCTGCAAGAAAACATAAAAGACTGGTGTCTTTGGGTTAGGTAGATTTCTTAGAACAAAAAAGCATTATCCATAAATTTACAAACTGATAAACTAGACTATCAAAATTTAAAATTTCTGTTCTTTGAAAGATACTTTTTTAAAAAATGAAAAGGCAAGTCACAAACTGAAAGAAATATTTATAAAACATCTTTCGAAGTCCTTTTTTTGTTTGTTTTTGAGACAGTGTTTCACTCTTGTTGCCCAGGCTGGAGTCCACGGTATCATCTCAGCTCACTGCAACCTCCACCTCCTGGAGTTCAAGTGATTCTCCTGCCTCAGCCTCCCAAGTACCTGGAATTACAGGCTCCTGCCACCACACCTGACTAATTTTTGTATTTTTAGTAGAGATGGGGTTTCACCATGTTGGCTAGGCTAGTCTCAAACTCCTGACCTCAGGTGATCTGCCCACCTTGGCCTCCCAAAGTGCTGGGATTACAGGTGTGAGCCACTATGCTCCGTTTATTTAAGTCCTTTTGCAAGCTACTGGAAAATATATCATTCATTCATTCATACACACACACACACACACACACACATTTACGTACGTATGGTAAAGGACTTATAGAACCCAAATATATAAAGAATCCCTACAACAAAATAATAAGACAAACAACCCAATTTTTTAAATAAGCAAAAGAATTAAACAGCTACTAATCAATGAAGACACCATTAAACACACAAAAATCAGCTCATCATCATGAGTCATTAGGTAAATGCAAATTAAAACCACGGTAAGATATCATTATGTCCATGAGAATGGCTAGAATTAAAAAGACTGAAAATATCAAGAGGTTACGGAGCCACCGGAACTCCGGAACTCTCCACTGTGTATGAGAATGTAAAACTGGTATAGCCACTTTAGAAAACAGTTTGGCAGTTTTTTAAGGTTAAACTTACACTTTTTTTTTTTTCTTTTGAGGCAGAGTCTCACTCCATCACCAGGCTGGAGTGCAGTGGCGTGACCTCGGCTCACTGCAACCTCCACCTCCCCGGTTCAAGCAATTCTCCCGCCTCAGCCTCCCGAGTAGCTGGGACTACAGGCACGCGCCACCACGCCCAGCTAATTTTTGTATTTTTAGTAGAGACAGGGTTTCACCATGTTGGCCAGGATGGTCTCGATCTCTTTTTTTTTTTTTTTTTTTTTTTTTTTGAGACGGAGTTTCGCTCATGTTACCCAGGCTGGAGCGCAATGGCGCGATCTCGGCTCACCGCAACCTCTGCCTCCTGGGTTCAGGCAATTCTCCTGCCTCAGCCTCCTGAGTAGCTGGGATTACAGGCACGCACCACCATGCCCAGCTGATTTTTTTGTAGTTTTAGTAGAGACGGGGTTTCACCATGTTGACCAGGATGGTCTCGATCTCTTGACCTCGTGATCCACCCGCCTCGGCCTCCCAAAGTGCTGGGATTACAGGCTTGAGCCACCGCGCCCGGCGGTCTCGATCTCTTGACCTCGTGATCTGCCCGCCTCGGCCTCCCAAAGTGCTGGGATCACAGGCGTGAGCCACCGCGTCCGGCCAGTTAAACTTACACTTACTGTAAGACCCTGCAATTCCATTTCTTGGTATGTGCTCAAGAGCAATTAAAACATATATCTACATAAAGACCTGTACATTAATATTATTTCACAGCAGCTTTAGTCATACTAGTCCAAAACTGGAAGCAACCCACATGTGCATCAACAATGAAGGGATGAACAAACTGTAGTAAATCTGTATAATCGACTACCACTCAGCTACTAAAAAGAGACAAATAGGGCCGGGTGCGGTGGGTCACACCTGTAATCCCAGCACTTTGGAAGGCCAAGGCAGGTGGATCATGAGGTCAGGAGATTGAGACCATCCTGGCAAACATGGTGAAAACCCGGCTCTACTAAAAATAAAAAAAATTAGCTGGGCGTGGCAGTGCACACCTGTAGTCCCAGCTACTCAGAAGGCTGAGCCAGGAGCATCACTTGAACCAGGGAGGCGGAGGTTGCAGTAAGCCGAGATCATGTCACTGCACTCGAGCCTGAACGACAGAGTGAGACTCCGTCTCAACAAAAAAAAAAGGGGACAAATCAAGTATTTGCTGTAAATAACAATGTATACCCATCTTAAGGATTATACTAACTGAACAAAGCCAGATACAAGAGAGTACATACGATATGATTCCATTTATTTGACATTCTGGAAAAGGTAGAACATGGTGACAGTAAGCTGATCCGTGGTTGACAACGGCAGTGGTAAGGGGTGAGGACTGACTGCAAAGGGCATGAGGGAACTTTTGGGGGTAGGAAAATGTTTTAAATCTTCATTGTGGTGGTGGTGGTGGTTACAAGACTACGTACACTTGTCAAACTTGTAAAAGTGGACACTTAACGTAGGTGAATGTTCATACAGGTAAACTATGTTCAATAAAGTTGATTTTAAAAGTACAATTAGTGGGCTGAGTGCGGTGGCTCACGCCTGTAATCCCAGCACTTTGGGAGACTGAGGTGGGCAGATCACCTGAGGTCAGGAGTTTGAGACTAGCCTGGCCAACAAGGTGAAATCCCATCTCTACTAAAAATACCCAGCTTAGCCGTGTGTGGTGGCGCATGTCTGTAACCCCAGCTACTTGGGAGGCTGAGGCAGGAGAATTGTTTGAACCCAGGAGGTGGAGGTTGCAGTGAGCCAAGATCACACCACTGCACTCCAACGTGGGGGACAGAGCAAGACTTCATCTCAAAAAAATAAAAATAAATAAAGGTACAATTAGTAGTATCATTCCTTTTCTCAAGTTCCCAAGTTTTTAGGTAATTCCCAAAAGGTCTCAACATCTGATCAGCTCTACTTTCAGGACATGAACTTGATTTCAACTTCTTACATGCTTATGACTCGAAGTTAGCACTTTGAAACATAAACTCTAAATTCTGTGTTACAGAAGTCCATCCTGAAATAAACCTATATGCTATCATCTACAGCTAAATTACAGATGCAACCAAGCATTATTTGATCCCCTGCAACTTTTCTAGCTTCCTTGCTTTTCTTATCTCTTCACTAAAAAGAATTTACCATAAATGTAAATGAGTACCACAGCTCGTTCCTATGCAGAGGATAACTCTGTTTTAGAGACTGCACTTTATTCAACTGTTCAGCTTTAAACATCTGCAGTCTGTTTGCCAGCATCTAACAGAACCCGCTGCATTTTCTACAAAGAACAATGAACATTTCTCATTACAGCAAAACTCCACAAATAATTAAAGGCAAATAAAGCATATTGCAACCAAGAGAAAAATTAAATAGACTGAGATATCCAAGCTATCCTTTGTTCTTCAATTAGGCTTTGAAGAACAAAGGTATTCAGGAAAGAGTCTAGCACACATCACTAAAAATTCAGGATGGGCTTTCCTGCATAACCACAACAGCAACAGACTGGAAATGTGTGAAACAGCTCATGGGAATTGCATTCAGGAAACTCATGGGAAAAGCCACAGTTAATCATTCACACAGATACCTCCAAAGAAAATGAAAAGAACATGATGTGGAAAGAAGAGTAGAGACATCCAAGTTCTGAAATGGACAAACCTCTCTTTTATTCAAATATCTCTGAGGACACCATCTTTTTAAATTAATCTTGCCCTATAGCTCCATAGAATTGATAGTAAGTAAGAGACTACTATTAGCAAAGAGAGACAGCAACCAACAAAAGAACGAACAAAAAGAAACTAAACAAACAAAAACTCACACACTGACAACACAGAATGCAAACTTGAGACTATCTCAAAATAAAATGGAATTATACTTATGCTGAATAGGACTCTTCTCCATTACTGTAGCTCACCCCCTGCAATAAGTCAGGGTCAGTGTCTTTTATTTACGTGTGAACTCATCCTCCTGGTAGACAAACTGACCTAAGTTGCAGTCTTTTATCTACCACTGTAATATTTGCATAATTATAAGACTAGGGGAAACAAAAGCTAGATGTTTGAGGATGGAGTTGGGCTGACACTCACCACAAACTTCTCACCATTCTGCTCCACATGTTTGTATCTGGGGACCGATATGGGCACTGCTTGCTTTTCTGTGTAATCATAAAATGATTGTCCCAACGAGTCGTCACTGGGATCTAGGTTATCTGCCTCATGAGGAGGTACAGATAACACTGTCAAGATCAATTCCTTCTCGCCTGCTCGGATCAGGTCCACCACCTGCTTGTGTGTCGCCCCCTCAACATTCACGTGGTTCCTAAGGGGAAAAAGGGAAAAAGACAATCCCATAAACCAGAAGGGTCCAAACACCTTGTATCTCCTCCCTCCTGCCCCCACTCCAGTGTCACACAGTATGAACCATGAAATCAAAGGGTTAATTTGGTTCCGGAAAAGCTGTTTATGTTTTTACAGTTTCTAACGTGAAAAACTTTGTGAACTTATGGCGGGGGGAAAAATGGAAAGAGGTGAGAAGACCTCCCCTTCCTCTATACTCATATCCCACACATAGCTTCAGGAAGCACATGGAAAGAGGGTGAAGCTGACGAGGAAACAAAGCTTTTTAAGTTAAACAGTCCAATTTCCTCACCCCAACTAAGCATGGACACAATTCATTCAAAATGGCTTTTGACAGCCCTGCCACTTGAATTGTATTTTGTCCTTTTTAAACCTCACAGGAATTCTGTTAAAAGAACCTTCACAAAAGACACTCCCTTAATTTGTAAATAGAGACTCAACAAAAGTTAAGACTGAAAATAATTCCTTTACATTTACATCCAATTTCTCTCCATATCTCAAATCAGTCAACTCAATTTTCCTTTATGCCAAGTTTCATTACCTTGGGAGCCAAATGGTATTACTCTTCACACACTAGTTTCCACTTCAATTAACCTCTCGGGATTCTACCAACTTTTTTCCTGCTCTATGCTACCTCATTTAAAGCCCGGTGTAATCAGTCCAAACTAAAAAATATGCACCTAAGGTTATAGTCAGTCAGCCTACTAATTTTCCTTCCTGTTTTACTGTGTACAAAAGGCTGAAACAAGGCAAACAAAGTACAAAGTTTAGAAGAAGTATTTTGTCAAGAAAGATGCTGAGTCTCACAAAACTCACTCAGCAAACCAAACTACCTTCCCAGAGTGCCAATCCAGGCTGCTACCTCAGCAAAAACCACTGGGCAGCTGGCCTGGAGGTTCCCTCCTACGGCTACCCCAAGAGAGGCAGGAAATACACACCTGACCTCTAATCAATCTAACATTTAAAGCTGATCTACCCTTTAGAGTTAAATTCTTTTTCAGTCCTGTTCTAAACCATTAGGGGTTTTCCTTCCTGAAAATGATGCTAAGTTTAGTAACAAGCCTTCCATAAACTTTTCAGTCACTGAAATTGTCTCTGTCAGAGTCTGGTATCTGAAACATCCATCTATATAAACAGAACAGACAGGAGATCCCCCCAGCTAGCCTCCTGGGATTTAATTTAGAGTTTAACAATTTAGCCAGTAAATTCAGCACTTCTGACATTTCACATCCTGAAAGTCTAACTTATATACAAAAAATTCAGCAGACCCTTCTTGCTGATGGAAACTTGGGCTTTTTATTTGGATCAGTCAGACTTGTGATCAAAAAACATGATCAACTCTGATCATACAGCAGGATGGCAAAATGGAAAGAAAATAGGCTTCGGAGCTAGTAACATGAGTTCAAATCCTGATCCTGCCTATTAGTATCAGAATTGGTCTTGACTGAGTTTTAACCTTTCTTAGCCTTGCTTTCCACATCTGGAAATGCAGACAATACTAAGTTCCTAACAGAGTTGCTGTGGAGATTAATATAATAAAACAGGTAGGACAATTCCTAAACATTTACATCAGAAGGTTTAAGAAGTAAAGAGGTACCATGTATATAGATATTGGTTAAAGAAGAAATGGAGATCTTTTCTTTTTTTTTTTTTTTTTTTTTTGATGGAGTTTCACTCTTGTTACCCAGGCTGGAGTGCAATGGTGCGATCTCGGCTCACCGCAACCTCCGCCTCCTGGGTTCAGGCAATTCTCCTGCCTCAGCCTCCTGAGTAGCTGGGATTACAGGCACGCACCACCATGCCCAGCTAATTTTTTGTAGTTTTAGTAGAGACGGCGTTTCACCATGTTGACCAGGATGGTCTCGATCTCTTGACCTCGTGATCCACCCGCCTCGGCCTCCCAAAGTGCTGGGATTACAGGCTTGAGCCACCGCGCCCGGTCAGAAATGGAGATCTTAAGTTAGGAATTGGCAAAAGATTTTATCTAATTATTTGGTCTCACTAGTTTTGAGAAAATGATTTGATGGTAGAAGAAAAAAATGAAAAACCAAGTTTAGAAATCATCAAATAATTTCATCTATCCCTAGGAACCTTAGCTAACTCATGAATATCCTTTATTAACACACTGGCAAAAGCTGACACCTTAAAGACTCGACAAAATACTAACATCCTGAATACAGGCTGGGCACAGTGTGGCTCACACCTGTAATCCCAGGTGTAATTGCTTTAGTTCAGGAGTTAGAGACCAGCCTGGGCAACATGGTAAAACCCCATCTCTATATAAAATATACCAAAATATTAGTCAGGCCTGGTGGCACGTGACTGTAGTCCCTGCTACTCATGAGGCTGAGGTGGGAAGATCACCTGAGCATGGGAGTTCAAGGCTGCAGTGAGCTATGACTGTGCCACTGCACTCCAGCCTGGGTGACAGAGTGAGATCCTGTCTTCAAATAAAATCTTAAATACTAAAACAAAATTTCTGTTAATACAATCAATTTTGTGAAATGCACATTTGTGAAAAATAAAAACTGATGCTCAAATCTTACTTTTCAGTTCCCTAATTATTTTTCCCTTTAAAGAATTTTTTTTTATCTAGGGCACTCTGTTGGTAGACTTGGGAGCCAGTGGATCTATAAAATTTGTATGTAAAATTGTATTTATGTGCATATTATGCATTTTTTTCTGGGGAGTTTCCCTAGCTTTCATCAGCTTCAAAAAGGAGTATATAAACTCCAAAAAGATTCAGAACTATTGCTTTCAATACACACCTCCACTCATTCAGTTTTCAAATCAAAATACACTGTTCCATGGGTCACTCACAAAAATAAACCCTGAAAATCATCAGAGAAACTTAAGTGAGACTTATACCAAGAGCAACCAGGGAGCGAGAGAGCTCACCTACGTTTCTCTTCTTTATTAGTAAGACCAAGTTTCAAACTGACTATAATTCCAAAAACCTCTTCTAAAAAAAGAGAGGAAAAAACTTCCACTGTCATATTCTAAACAGACTTGCTAATATTTTATCTGGTTCAGCTATAGAAGGAATGCTATACATTCCAAGACTTACTACAAAGTGGAAAATTCCTTCATTCTTCGGAGAATGAAATAAGGTCAGTAAAAATCCCAAGATGTCTGATTTGAAAAACGGCCCTCCCTCCTCAAGAATTAAGAGATCTTCACAGGCATAAAAATGTTTATATGATATACTCTTTTTACAAGAAGGCTACTATACCAGACTCAAATTCGGTGTGGCCCAATACTTTGTACAATTTTGAAGACAAAAATTAATGCAAAATATAAATTCTCCAACAAAGAGAAACTTTCAGCAGTACAGACTTCAGGCTCAAAGTATGAGTTTGGGGGTCAAACAGACTTGGGTTTGAGTACCAATTGTGCTGTTTATTGAATGAGCCCCAAGTAAATTACTCAATCTCACTAAATCTCAATTTCCTAATCCATAAAATGGGGCCAATAATACCGTTTGCTAACGGAATTGTTGTGAAAATTAGAATGAGATGAAGCTCTAGAATATGGTAACCACTCAATAAACGGTAGCTATTTGTGTTATAGTATTTGTATCAATTGGGCAAACAGGTTGGTAGCATTTTCACACCTCCCTGATGATATAAACCTTTTCTACCACCAATTTCCTTTGCCTTTCTTCTATCTTTGTAACGTCATTTAGCTGGAATTCATTTGAAAATAAATGATTAAGCTCTCAACCAATGATAATGGGGTTCACAAATAGCCACCTTCACAAGACCACTGGATCAGTGAAGCACTTAATTCTCTTATCACACAAAAGTGATACTGACTGCCTAGTAGGACCTATCAATTTACACCACTTTTATAAAGAAAGGCAGTAACCTAAATACATCATCAAAAATAACTAACACATATGTGATTAAGTAAATACAGCAAAATGTTAATTATAGAATCTAGGTGATAGATATACAGGTATTCATTGTATGATTCTTTCAATTTTTCTGTATGTTTGAAACTTTACATAATAAAATGAAGGCAAAAATAAAGCAGGTCAAAAATTCCAACAATCCACAAATAAGATCAAAATTTTGTTTTCTTAGGCAGATGATATCTAATTTATTTTATGACTTTGGCATTATAAAGATACACTTCATAATTTAAATAAAATTCTTACTTTTACATAAGACCAACATTTAGCCCCAGTAGAGAGGCCTGAAGCTAGCTAATGGAAGTGGCTTCAAGTAAGACTTCTATCCAACCAAAGTTGGCAAGCTAGGGAAATTGAAAAGCTAATATAAACATTCCCAGAAGCAGGAGAAAAAGCTCTAGTCAGGATTTGTATACCACTTGTGAAGGAAGCTGTATACAATGAAAACCAGGTATGAATGGAAATATGACAAAGCCAATCACTATATGTACTACAGCAAAAAGCCATTCTATATAGTAAGCAAAATACTATTTTGACCCTCTGTGCCATGCAAGAAACTAATAAAAAGGTAATTAGTCTCTCAGAGGCAGCCCATTAAAAATAGATAATAAACTCCTATAACTGCAAGTGCTAAGACATACATTTCAATTTTGTAGCTAGCTACATGTCTACACAATGGCTACACATCTACAAGAATGACTAAAATAGAGTGGCAATACCAAGTTTTGTCAAATATGTGGAACAAGTTCAATTCTTATATATAGCTGATAAGTGCATAAAACAAAAACAATCTAGTTCCTCATAATGTTAAACATACATTTACCACAAGACCCAGCAATTCCACTCCTAGGTATAATCCAAGAGAGGTAAAAACACATCCACACACACAACTGTAGTTGAATGTTCACTGTAGCTTTATTCAAAATAGTAAGAAACTGAAAAAACCCAATGTCTATCAAAAAGAAAATGGATAAACAAGTTGCGGCATATTCATAGAGTGTCACACCAATAAAAAGAAGAAGGAATAAAAAGGAAACACTACTCATATCCACAACATAGGTAAATCTCAAAAATACACTGGGGGGCTGGGGAAGTGAGACAGAAAAGAATCTGACTGATTTGATTCCACTTATTTGAAGTTCTAGAATAGGCAAAACCATTCTTTAGTGGTGGGTGGAAATCAAATCAGTGGTTATCTGGAGGGGAAGGGATAGGGGCATAAAGAAACTTTGTTATGTCTCACTCCTGTAATCCCAACACTTTGGGAGGTGGGGGGGGGGGAGGGGGAGGGATCACTTGAGCTCAGGAGTTCAAGACCAGCCTGAGCAACATGGTAAGACCCCGTCTCTACAAAAAAATACAAAAAATTAGCTGGGCGTCCTGGTGTAGGCCTGTAGTCCTGGCTGTAGATACCTTCCAGTCCTGTAGATACCCGGAAGTCAAGGCTGCAGGAAGCCAAGATCTCACCACTGCACTCCAGCCTGGTTGACAAAGTGAGACTGTCTCAGGAAAAAAAAAAAGTGATGGAACTGTCTATATATTGACTGGGGTAGTGGTTAAATAGATGTATACTTTTGCCAAAACTCAAACTCTACACTTCATACGTGTGCATTTGACTGCATGTAAATGAAGCCTCAGTAAAGTTGATTTAAAAATAAAAATTATTATATAATATCTACATCTGTAAGTGTGAAATAGGAGTCTACCATCTGAGTGAACAGCATAACCCCTATTCTACTTTTAGATTGCTTTGAATTTTTTTGCTATTATGAATAATTTTGTTATTAAAGATCTAGTAGATGAAATCTGTACATATCTGCAGCATAAAACTGCTTAAATAAAATACATGCTTTTTCCTTCAACTCCCGTATCTTTGTGGAAAATAAGCTAAACTTTGGATATTTCCAAGTTTTACAAGGTTATTTCATGAAAGTAATGAAAAGAAAATTAAGCCACAGCTAGTTTGCCCCTACTTCTACTTTGGCTTCTTTGTCCTAATCTCCAATAAATAATAGAACACGTATTTCAAGCCTAGTATAGTTAAAAACCTCAGCAACGTAGCCAGGTGCAGTGGCACACGGCTGTAATTCCAGCACTTTGGGAGGCCAAGGCGGGCGGATCATGAGGTCAGGAATTCGAGACCACTCTGGACAACATGGTGAAATCCTATCTCTATTAAAAATACAAACATTAGCCAGGCGTGATGGTGGATGCCTGTAATCCCAGCTACTCCGGAGGCTGAGGCAGGAGAATCACTTGAAACCAGAAGGCAGAGATCGCAGGGAGCTGAGACGGCACCACTGCACTCCAGCCTGGGCAACAAGAGCAAAACTCCATCTCAAATAAAAAAAAGAAACTTCAGCAACAAATTATAACATTAAGTCAGGTAGCAGCAGCATCTCTCAAGTTTATCAAAGCCATAACGTAAGGAACAAGAGTTAAATTCACCAAACACTGCAAAAATACCATTATAGTGCATTGCAAATAAAATTCAGATTCTATTTCTTAGGAGATATAGATTTCACCTGTTAGATTTTTAAGGGCCAGGCACAGTGGCTCACACCTATAATCCTAACACTTTGGGAGGCTGCAGTGGGAGGATTACTTGACGCCAGGAGTTCAAGGCAGCCTAGGCAATATAGTGGGACTCTGTCTCTACAAAAAATATTTTAAAAATTAGCCGAGCCTGGTGGTGCATGCCTGTTGTCCCAGCTACCTTCGAGGATCGCTTGAACCCTGGAGGCAGAAGTGGCAGAGGGCGAAGATTGCACCATTGCACTCTAGCCTGGGTGACAGAGAGAGACCCTGTCTCAATGAAAAAAGAAAATTAAGCATTCAAGATTGCAAAGCATTTTCTTCTGACCTAGTATTTGAAAATAATTTGTTCAGCCAAATAATATCCAACATTAGCAAAACCTTTAAAGATACTGAAGTAAATCAAACATATGGACTATAAACCTCTTAAAATATTTATGAAAACTATATGCAAACATGGGAAAATTCTTATGTTAAATGCAAAAATGAAGATTACAAATTGTTTATATTTTTGCCCATAAGGTACATTATGTAAAACACAAAAATAGTTGAGTTAGGGTGACTGGAACTACGTTTAAAACTTTAACACACTATTATATCATCTTCTCAATTATACAGAGCTTTTTAAATGAACTCCCTACCTTCTCCACAACACATCTTGAAAATCTGGAGATCTCTGAAGTTGAAGGAAAACAGACTCCTGGCATATGAGAAGATAGGCATTTCCTTTGACTTTTCACTGGTTCACTGCTCAGGTGTTCATTACAGCTGTACTAGAAACTACACTGTAAAGACAAGAAACTACTCTATCAAAATGTAAAGTTTGTCCTCTCTATTTTTGCATTTAAATCATATGACTCATTCAGTTTCTCTCCTTTTCATTTAACTCTGCCTCTTTGCTATCTTACTTAGGTAAACAAGTTGAAGAATATTCTTACTAATTATCTAAGCAATCATACCATATCTTTGCCCTTTAACTCTTTGAGATATGAGATTTAGACATGTGGAAGCAATGAATGCAGCCAAAATAGGTGAAGCTTGAACAGATCTAAACAAAATTCCCATTCTGGACCACCAAATATCAAAGACATTTGGAATGCTGTTTTAGAAATAGTAACATGTTGTACCTCACATCTTAGAGCATCTAATTCATTGATAAATGATAAAAGCGCAACAAGAGAAAGTAAGTGGCCAAAATTTTCCAAAATGCTTGCATTTTCTAATAAATAGTAAAATCTGGTCAACAACTTTTAAAATAAAAAATTACTACCTTAATTACTTTTAGTATCAACTTCTATCATCTAGAATATGAGACAATGGTTTTCTAAATAGCTAAAATCCCTTTAGAAAGCAATTTCACTGGCAATATGCATCTAAATATATAAAAATGCTCATAATCTTTTAACTAATAATTGTGTTACTGAGAATTTATCCTAAGGCAATGACCAAAATATGAGCTTCAAAAGGGCAAGAATTTTACAATGGCATGCAGAACATTCTCAAGTATCTCTCATAAGAATAAATTAAATAATCCTAAACACAAAAAAGTTTTTTGAGACAGAATCTCGCTTGGTCACCCAGGCTAGGGTGCAGTGGCATGATCTCGGTTCACTGTAACCTCCGCCTCCCGGGATCAAGTGATTCTCCTGCCTCAGCCTCCTGAGTAACTGGGATTACAGGCCCATGCCACCACCACCATGCCCAGCCTGTTGTTTTTTAAACAATTTTTTATTTTACATTTTTTGTATTAAAAAATGTGGAACATCGGCCGGGCACGGTGGCTCACGCCTGTAATCCCAGCACTTTGGGAGGCAGGCAGATCACCTGAGGTCAGGAGTTCGATACCAGCCTGGCCAACATTGTGAAACCCCGTCTCTACTAAACATAACACAAAAATAGCCAGGCGTGGTGTCGCACACATGCAGTCCCAGCTACTTGCGAGGCTGAAGCAGGAGAATCCCTTGAACCTGTGAGGCAGAGGCTACAGTGAGCTGAGATTGTGCCACTGCACTTCAGCCTGGGCAACAGTGTGAAGCTTTGTCTCAAAAAACTTTTTTGTATTTAGGATTATTTCAGTTTATTCACAAGAAATACTTGAGAGTGCTCTGCATGCCACTGTAAAATTCTTGCCCTTATGAAGCTCATATTTTGGTCATTGCCTTAGGATAAATTCTCAGTAATACAATTATTAGTTAAAAGATTATGAACATTTTTATATCTTTAGATGCATATTGCCAGTGAAACTGCTTTCCAAAGGGAAAATATATATACATATATATGTATACACACATATGGAACACTTCATGAATTTGCGTGTGATCCTTGCACAGGGGCCATGCTAATCTTCTCTGTATCTTTCTAATTTTAGCATATGTGCTGCTGAAGCAAGCACCTAAATACAAAAAAAAGCTAAGCACAAACACATCCATCATTGTTTAGGTTGTTCCCATTTGTTTTTATAAACTGTCAATAGGGGGACAAAAAGCCAAGAAAATTACAGTACAATAACTGAATAAACTAGAAGGCAATCATTTAAAATTGTAAACATGAAGAACAAAATAATCTAGAAATATGTAAGAGCCAATGCTATGTCAAAAGTGGATTACAAAAATACAAATCTATAAAACTTCTAAAAGATAACATAGGAGAAAATCTAGGGGGTTGGCAATGAGATCTCAGATACAACACCAAAAAGCATGATCTATGAAAGAAAAAAATTGCTAAGTTGAACTTTATTAAAATTAAAAACTTCTGCTATGCAAAAGGCACTGTTAAAGAGAATGAAAAAAAAAAAAAGACTAGAAGGAAATATTTGCAAAACATGTATCTGATAAAAGAGTTGTATCCAAAACACACAAAGGGCTAGAAAAACTCAACAGTAAGAAAACAAACAACCCAATTTAAAAATGGGCAGAATATCTGCACAGGTACCTCACCAAAGAAGATACAGATGGCAAATACGCACAGAAGATGCTCAATATCATTCATCATCAGGGAATTGCAAATCAAAACAAGATACCACTACACACCTATTAGAATGGCTAAAATCTAAAAAACTGATAATACCAAATGGCAAATGCTAGTGAGGATGTGGAGCAACAGCAATCCTCATTCACTGCTGGTGGAAATACAAAATGATACAGTCACTTTGGAAGACAGTTTGGCAGCTTTTTACACAATCTTAACATAAGATCCAGCAATCACGTTCCCAGATATTTACCCAACTGAGCTGAAAACTTACATCTACACAAAAACCTGCACATAAATGGCTATAGCAGCTTTATTCATAAAAAACTGTAATTTATGAAATTTATGCCAAAAAACTGTAAGTAACCAAGATGTCCTTCAATAGATGAATAGATAAGCAATCTGTGGAACAGCCATACAAGCAAGTATTATGCATCTAAAAGAAGAAATGAGCCATTAAGCCATAAAAGGTTGGGGCAGTGGCTCACACCTATAATCCCAGCGCTTTGGGAGGTCAAGATAGGCGTATCACCTGAGGTCAGGAGTTTGAGACCAGCCTGGCCAACATAGTGAAACCCCATCACTACTAAAAATACAAAACTTAGCCAGGCATGGTGAAGGTGCCTGTAATCCCAGCTACTCAAGAGACTGAAGCAGGAGAATTGCTTGAACCCAGGAGGTGTTGGTTGCAGTGAGCCAAGATTGCACCACTGCACTCCAGCCTGGGGGACAGAGTGAGACTCCATCTGAAAAAAAAAGGCTGAGGGCGGTGGCTCACGCCTATAATCCTAGCACTTTGGGAGGCCCAGACAGGCAGATTGCCTGAGCTCAGGAGTTCGAGACCACCCTGGGCAACATGGTGACATCTCGTCTCTACTAAAATACAAAAGAAATTAGCCAGGCATGGTGGCACGTGCCTGTAATCCCAGCTACTCGGGAGGCTGAGGCAGTAGAATTGCTTGAACCCAGGAGGCAGAGGTTGCAGGGAGCCAAGATCATGCTACTGCACTCTAACCTGGGCAACAGAGCAAAACTGCATCTCTACAAAAAAACAAACAAACAAACAAACAGAAAAATAGTCATGAAAAGACACGCAGAAACCTTAAGTCCATGTTGCTAAGGGAAAGAAACTAGTCTGAAAGGCTACTATATATTTATGATTCCAATTATATGACATTCCAGAAAAAGCAAAGATCAGTGGTTACCAGGGTCCTGTGGGGAAGAAAAGGATGAATAAGTGAAGCACAGGGAATTTTTAGGGCAGTGAAATTATTCTGTATGAGACTATAATGGTACATATATGACATAATGCATTTGTCAAAACCTATAGCACTTTGTAATGAACCTTGGCCAGGCACAGTTGCTCATACCTGTAATCCTAGCACTTTGGGAAGTCAAAGTAGGTAGATTGCTTGAGCCCAAGAGTTCAAGACCAGCCTGGGCAACATGGCAAAACCCCATCTGTATTTAAAAACAAACAAAAAAAGTAATCCTTAATATATGCAAATATTTTTAAAATCAGGAGGTTGGAAGAATCCCAGACTGTGGCAAGAGAACCTAACTGTACTTCAAAGGTATTTTTAAAAACCTCACTAAAGTGAGTGGAGGAAAAGGTATGGATCTAAGTGACTGAAAATGAAAAGAGTCTGTAAGACTAAACGCAAAAGGGACTACCAATAAGTACTATACTAGAGCCAATAAAGTTGCTCTCCACAAGGGTACTGGTTAACAGTTATGATATTGCTAGGCCGGGCATGGTGGCTCATGCCTGTAATCCCAGCACTTTGGAGGCCAAGGCGGGCAGATTACCTGAGGTCGGGAGTTCAAGATACTGCTAAACAAGCGTACTGGAATTGAACAATCAAATAAATGGATGGCAGATGGGAGAAGCCAAATTTCTCACTGTGGGAATGGAAATTCATAGATCAGCAAGGGGAGGAGGCTAGAATGATCCATGCAGTAATGCAGTAGAGATGGAGAATCAGACTCATGTTTAATTTAAGACAGAGGGTTACAGAGAGAAGCATTTATAGATATGTATATACACAAGGGTTAATACACCCACATATATTTCTTTGCTCTGTCAGCCAAAATGGCCTAAAAGAAACCACACCCTAATGCCCAGATCTTCGTTTGTAATTCCAATAAAGGAACCAGGGCCCTTTAAAAAATGGTTGATCCTAGGACTACAGCAGGAAATATATAAGATGAGCCTGGAGCACTTTGGAGTATTAGAAAGCAAAACAAAAACTATCTTGTCTCTCTTCAGTCATGATTTAGTGTAACCATTACCCAGCCTTAGCAACTGCCTAAACACAAGTGAGCAGAAAACAACTACCTCAAAGTTATAGAGTCTCAAAATTACAATCAATTTCAGTTTTCTCTTCCTAATTTTATTTATCTTTTTTTTTTATCTCATGCTACAACAGTATTCACTTCTTGATTTTTAAAACCATTATCACAAAACTTTCTTTTAATGCCATAATTCTGACAGATTGTTAGTAAAAGACAATGTAAAAGTGTCTTGGTTAAAATAAGACCAAAAATAAAAACAAACCAAAAACACCCTCATCTAATTCTAATTAGGTCTCATCTTTGGTAAATGAGGGGGAAAACAAAAAAAATGTTAACCACATACAGACCAAATTGAACAAATTTCCAGGATTCTATGGAGAGAGCCTCCTTACTTCCCAAATCCTTTGGTACCTTTTTTTAAGTATGAAAAGATTCAATCTTGTTTTTCTTTTTGAGACAGAGTCTCACTCTGTTGCCCAAGCTGGAGTGCAGTGGCCTGATCTCAGCTCACTGCAACCTCTGCCTCCCAGGTTCAAGTGATTTTCCTGCCTCAGCCTCCCTGGTAGCTGGGATTACAGGTGTATGCCACGATACCCAGATAATTTTTTTTTTTTTTTTGACACTGAGTCTCCCTCTGTTTTCCAGGCTGGGGTGCACTAGCTCAGTCTTGGCTTACTGCAACCACCGGCACCTGGGTTCAAGTGATTCTTTGGCTAATTTTTGTATTTTTAGTAGAGATGGGGTTTCACCATATTGGCCAGGCTGGTCTTGAACTCATGACCTCAAGTGATATGCCCACCACAGCTTCCCAAAGTGCTTGGATTACAGGCATGAGCCACTGTGCCCAGCCAAATTCAATCTTTATACCAATATTTTTATTTTCATTTTTAATTTTTTTTTAATTTTTGAGATGGGGTCTCACTCTGTCACCCAGGCTGAAGTGCAGTGGCACAATCTCAGCTCACTGCAATCTCCACCTCCTGGGTTCAAGTGATTATCCTGCCTCAGCTTCCCGAGTAGTTAGAATTACAGGTGCATGCCACCATGCCCGAATAATTTTTGTATTTTTAGTGAAGACAGGGTTTCGCTATGTTGGCCAGGCTAGTTTCAAACTCTTACCTCAAGTGATCTGCCCGCTTCGGCCTCCCAAAGTACTGGGATTACAGGCATGAGCCACCATGCCTGGCCTATGCCAATATTTTTAAAGCACCTACACCCAGAAATTTAACACTGGGCAAAAGGGAGTATTCGTAACAATAAAGTTTGGCCCTGGCAAAGCTGAGAAACTGAGAAGTATGTTAATAGGCATCTTCCTTTTTGGGAAGCCAGAAAGGGAAAAAAAGAATAACTTGTCAAATAACCTGCTTACCATCACTGGGGCTTTTTACCTTTGACTGGGTGTTCTACTTACAAAGAATTCTGCTTGAGGCAGAAAAAGTACAAGTTAAGACTCTTCTGTTCTTCAATCTTACTACCTCTAGCCAGGAGTAACAAGGGTTTATTACGTGGGAAGAAAGAGTTATAGATTCCTCAAACCTTCTAACTGATTCCAAGGCAATCAGTACACAAATATAATCAGGTAGATTTATTTCTGAATAAATGAATCATATTTGTTATTCAGAGAAAAAAAGTATAATAAGGCTTAAGGCTTTAAGATATTTAAAAAATAAATATAAAAATATAATCAAGCTATTCAGAAAAAAGCTCATTTATTATCTGATAATTACCTGTAAAACCAATGTAGCCACTTGTCACCAACAATAAAAACAAACTTGTCCATTTCCCTCTTAGAATACAAAATTCCAGTCTTTAGAATTTTAGGCCAGGTGAGGCGGCTCACTCCTATAATCACGACACTTTGGGAGGCCAAGGTGAGAGGGTGGCTTGAGACCAGGAGTTTGAGATCAGCCTGGGGAACATACCAAGACCCTGTCTCTACAGAAAATGTTTTTAAAAATTATCTATGCATGGTGGCACACTCCCACAGTCCCAGCTACTCAGGAGGCTGAGGCAGGAGGATCACTCGAGCCCAAGAGATCAGTAACTGCAGTGAGCTACGATTGCACGACTGCACCCCAACATGGATGACAGAGTGACACCTTGTCTCTAAAATAAATAAATATATATATATTTTTAAATGTAAGCACGATGTCTCTATCACATGTGAGAGGCTAAAAAATTACCATTCAGGTCTTTTTATTTATTTATTTATTTATTTTTTTGAGACGGAGTTTTTTGCTCTTGTTACCCAGGCTGGAGTACAATGGCGCGATCTCGGCTCACCGCAACCTCCGCCTCCTGGGTTCAGGCAATTCTCCTGCCCCAGCCTCCTGAGTCGCTGGGATTACAGGCATGTGCCACCATGCCCAGCTAATTTTTTGTGTTTTTAGTAGAGACGGGGTTTCACCGTGTTGACCAGGATGGTCTCGATCTCTTGACTTCATGATCCACCCGCCTCAGCCTCCCAAAGTGCTGGGATTACAGGCTTGAGCCACAGCGCCCGGCCTTCCATTCAGGTCTTAAAGCAAGTTCTGATAGTCCAAAAATATACAACACTGATTTATTTTGTCTGGATAAACTTCTTTTTTCATTTTTATCTTTAAAAACCTTGATTAGCATAGAGCAACCCTATAGTTCTATCCTAACATAGGGTGGACATAACAGTGGGTTACGTCTTTGTACTGCAGGACAATGAATGTTAGAAATGGGAAAGGGTGGCCGGGTGCAGTGGCTCACACCTGTAATCCCAGCACTTTGGGAGGCTGAGGCAGGCAGATCACGAGGTCAGGAGATAGAGACCATCCTGGCCAACATGGTAAAACCCTGTCTCTACTAAAAATAAAAATAAAAAAAATTAGCTGGATGTTGGTGGTACATGTCTGCAATCCCAGCTACTTGGGAGGCTGAGGCAGGAAAATAACTTGAACCAGGGAGTCAAAGGTTGCAGCGGGCCGAGATCACACCACTGCACTCCAGCCTGGCGACAGAGTGAGGAAAAAAAAAAGAAAGAAAGAAATGGGAGAGTAAGGCCTGGTGGCTCATGCCTATAATCCCAGCACATTGGGAGGCCAAGGCAGGAGGATCATTTGAATCCACAAGTTAAAGACCAGTCTGGGCAACAAAGTGAGACCTTGTCTCTGTAAAAAAAAATAAACAAATTAGGTTGGGCGTGGTGGCTCATGCCTGTAATCCCAGCATTTTGGGAGGCTGAGGCAGGCAGATCATTGAGGTCAGGAGTTCAGGACCACCATGGCCAACACGGTGAAACTAAGTCTCTATTAAAAAAATACAAAAAAAAAAAAAAAAAACCCACAAAATTAGCTAGTATGGTGGCATGTGTCTATAATCCCAGCTACTTGAGAGGCTGAGGCAGGAGAATAGCTTGAACCTGGGAGGCAGACATTGCAGTGAGCCATGGCACTACAGCCTGGGTGACAGAGGGAGAGATTGTTTCAGAAAAAATAGGTAAATAAAATAAAAAAAAATATATATATATATATATATATTAGCCAAGTGTGGTAGCATATACATGCGGTCCCAGCTATTTGGGAGGCTGAAGTGGGAGAATCACTTGAGCCCAGGAGGTCGTGGCTTCAGCAAGCTGTGATTACACCACTACATTCTAGTCTGGCCAAGAAAAATAAATTAAATTAAAAAAAATTTTTTTAAATGGCAAAGAAAGTTGTTAAAAGCCATGATGATTTTCCTAAAGTAATTCATTTTCCTCCCATAAGTTTCCGAGGACCCCCACTCAGTTGTTCACCAGCAAAACACAACTAGTCCTAAATCATCTCCCAGCACCAACTCAGTGTTTGAGAGCTGCTACATCTTGAATCACTGCCAACATGGCTAATTGAAAGGCTAACCCTAAATGATTTTAACTTGGTATACTGACCACAGTGAAAGTTAACTAAATAAAATCTGCGTTCGGATCAGAATGAAATAAAAATAAATAAATTAATAAAATAAAATCTACTTGCCTTCTCAACTACTTGGTTTGCAAGTCAGGTAAATCATCAAATGAAAAAAAAAATCTTGATTCTTCCAAGTTCTATTTCACTACTATTTCTGAATTACTACACAATGTAATTAAAAGCATGATTCCTCACGTGACCAGGTAAATTTGTTCTGAGGCCACAGCCTGCACCCCGAATCTCAACCACCCATTTCCTATATATTCAATTCATCCCAAGTGGTACTGTACATGAATGTGAATAGATAGTGTTATCTATCACTACAACTGAAAAAACAGCTGAAATACCTTCATTTATGAAAGACAGTCTTTACAAATTAGTAAAGAGATATACCTTTAAAGAGATATGACCCTTTGACGATCAAATACCATCTTTTAATACAAATTAAATTTCAGAAATTTCTTTTGGAAATAAGAAACACAGACTCCAGTTTCTATAAGTCTGTAGTCTATTCCAACGCACTGAGGAAGAGGAAAGGTACAGTTGGACCTTTTCCAAACCAGGATTATAAAAGATAACTGGGCAGGACAGGGAGATCTAAAATAATCTACTAGCACATAACTCACGAAGGAAGCTTCAGTGTCACATTTCCTTGATACACAACATCAGGTAGAACAAAACTCATTGCTATTTCCAAGTAAAGACAGAGGCAGGAACAAACATTCTAGATGATTAAACTGATCAGCAAAAGGAGAAAAAGTTTCCAAAATTTTCAGAGGCCATCATGTTTTCCAAGATCTCCAAATATTCATTTAATCAATCTCCCAATTTTTAAAACATAGTAAATAAATACAAATAAGACTAAATACACACACAGATATAAAAGTACTGTGGTATGGGTGGGGGGAGAGAGATGACCTCCTAGTTAATAATCTTACTGAAAGTTCTGTAAGAGTGATCAGCCTCTTGAAAGCAGCTGGGAGAGCATGCACCAGAGCAGCTGACTCTCTGCAGACTGCCTGTACTTTTCCAGAGAGAAGTAAGCTAATTCATGGTGTATCGAGCCGGTAGAACACATAGGCCTATCATTCTGGTCTTGCTCTGAGGTTTGACACAAGAATCTAAAAAGTTTCAGATAGCTTAACCAAAACAAACCATTTCTTAAAAGATGTTTTCGCATCAATGGAAGTTCACTGGAGGAAGTACACGTAAGAGTACTCAAATACAACTCCTTATTCAGCAACTCAATACCTTGCAGAGAGGCACATTTCCTCAACTATTATGAGAACCTTATTTAGTTGGTTGCGAGCAATAAATAATAAACAAGAGACTACACACATACTACCAAGCATTTGACTAAAACCATATCACAAAATTTAGCCCTAGAATACTCCTAGTATTATGAGCAAAAGCAAAAAATCACTCTGTGGTCACCACCAAGTCTTAAACTTATTTGAAGGAGCTTCACATGAATTTTCATTTTGAAGGTAGGTATTAAGTGTAAACTTTAGTACCACACTACGTTCCCCACTCTGTCTTCAGTCCCCTCAGCCCCCAACATGCAGTATGCCAAAATGAGAGATTTAAATCAAAAGAAGCATCTTCCAATCAGAGGAACACACTTGGAGGAAAGTACAGCTAAAACAGAACAGGCCTGTAGCACACAGGGATGAAAGTTGTCAACTGTAAACCTAACAGTAAGTATAGTCACTTAAAACATAAGAGAAAGAGAAAGGATAACTGAGAAGCTGGATTCGATTGTGAAATAAAATACATACACAAGTTAAAAGTAACCAGCTCCTCACCAGCTGTTCCCAGTTCTGGGTGTCAGAGCTTATTTGTTCTTAGTTCCCTTCTTTATATAGTACAAGACAGTCCAAGAGACTAGATGCTCTGAAATTCTTCTAATTCTAATAGTGATTTTCCTCTTTTGCCTTGGAAAAATTATTCAACCTCTTCTGGTAAATAATTATATAAAACTTAATTCACGGGAAGTCCTGGGTATTCATACACACCCAGCTAAATTCTGAGCTCATCAAGAGAAAAAAAAAACAAACTTTTTGGCATTATATTCAAAGCCATCTTTTTAAAATCTTACTGCAACCTTCCTTTCCAGTTTCTATCACCACAAATGTCTGCAGACAAACAGCAACTTTAAGCCCCTCGCTGGCCTAAGAACTTTTCACATTTTCCCCTCTTTGGTCACACTTTTCCTCAACCTATAAAATCCTTGCCCCTTCTCTGAAGTTATATTTGTTCTTCAATCATGTTTAAAAGCCTTCTATGAGCTGTCTCCTCACCAGTCATCTTAGGCATATTCACTCCTTCCTCCATGCTCCGATTGTGCTTTTCATTTCTCCCCATTACTTCGTTTAGCTTTACATACAGAAAACTGTTTACCTGTACCTTCCCTGCTGCAGGGTAAGCTTCTCAAGGGCAGGGATGCTGAGACCCTGTGACTCATGCAAGCCGAGCAGTATCTTATACACGGTGTGTGCTTACTTGTGGAACCAGACTGAGTACGAAATAATATCTAGTGGGCCAATAACAGGAAAAGTGATGCCCTAAACTACTGTTTTTCAGACAGTGGGTCACAACCTGATGAGTTGTGAAATTAATGTACCAGGCCACCACTAGCATTAAAAAAACTGAACAAAGAAACTCAAAATAGGAACAGACTAAAAAATACCACAGTGGGCCTGCTATGGTGGCTCACACCTATAATCCCAGCATTTTGGGAGGCCGAGGCAAGCAAATCACTTCAGCCCAGGAATGAGACCAGCCTGGGCAACACGGTGAAACCCTATCTCTTCAAAAAAAAATTCAAAAAAATTAGCTATGCATGGTGGCATGCGCCTATGGCCTCAACTTTCTGGGAGACTAAGGTGGGAGGATAAAAGAAACCCAAAAAAAAACTGTATCTACTGGTATCATGCACTCTGGTGTTTTGTTTTATTTTTGAGACAGAGTCTCACTCTGTCTCTCAGGCTTGAGTTCAGTGATGTGATCGTGGCTCACTGCAGCCTCCCAGGCTCAAGCAATCCTCCCACCTCAGCCTCCTGAGTAGCTGGGACTACAGGCACACGCCACTTCATGTGGCTACTTTTTCTATTTTTTCTTTGCAGAGATGAGGTTTCACCATGTTGCCCAGGCTGGTTTCAAACTCCTGAGCTCAAGTGATCGCCCACAACAGCTTCTCAAAGTGCTGAGATTACAGGTGTGAGCCACCGTGCCTAGCCAGTAAATATAATTTTTGTGAAGCTTATTTTTCAGGTTTTTTTTTTTTGCATATATATTGGGTTGTAATATAAAATGTATCTCTTACTATGAGTCGCAATTTTTTTTTTTTTTTTTTGAGACAGAGTTTTGCTCTTGTTACCCAGGCTGGAGTGCAATGGCGCGATCTCGGCTCACCGCAACCTCCGCCTCCTGGGTTCAGGCAATTCTCCTGCCTCAGCCTCCTGAGTAGCTGGGATTACAGGCACGCGCCACCATGCCCAGCTAATTTTTTGTAGTTTTAGTAGAGACGGGGTTTCACCGTGTTGACCAGGATGGTCTCGATCTGTTGACCTCGTGATCCACTCGCCTCGGCCTCCCAAAGTGCTGGGATTACAGGCGTGAGCCACCGCGCCCGGCCTATGAGTCGCAATTTTTAAAAAAGTATTTTAAAATCTTCTAAATTTTTTTTTCCAAATGTAGGCTGAACTGCACCAACCCATCCGGAGCTCTTATTGGATTGCCGGAGCAGCACAGAAAACATCTAATATAGCTTCGAGTGGAAGAAAAGAATGAACCTAACTGGCTCTAACCTAAACCGCCACAATATCCTTTGTCAGCAATGCCATCACCTAATGAATGAACTCGCCACAAATCATGCTCAAAAAGCACTTTGCAGTGATCACAAATTAAGTGTTGGCTTGTCAATTAAGTCTCTTTGCTTATCCACAAGGTCATGAGAATTATTCCCAATGGGACTTATCTTAAAAAATAATTATCCTTGAGAGCATGGTAACAGACCTCATCTGAAATAAACTAGTTAGTGGTGGCTGGAAAGAGAACTGTTCTTCACAATAACTTAAAAGACCCAGACAAATCATTAATGCAACTAATAAAATATATTTTCCTGGTGCAGCGATCTGTGGAAGTGATTTCTGAGGGGAAAGTAATGTTATTTTCAAATTTAGTTTTATTTGTTTGCAACCTCAACTACCTGTGAAATCAAAAGGAATTTAAAAAGGACTGTTCTGCCGTCTTCACTGACAACCAACAGAGTAAAGACAGCAACAATAAAGGCAAATACCTGCTTTAGTCCCTTGCGTCTTATCCAATTTAACAATGGGTAATAGTGAGCAAATAAAGATACAAAATAGTTACATTTCACAACAGTAAGACCAAAGTTCAACTGCTATCGAAGTTTACAGGAATGTAACAGAATTTTAAGTTAATGACCAGGTGCAGTGGCTCATGCATGTAATGCCAGCAGTTTAGGAGGCCAAAGTGAGCAGATCACTTGAGCCCAGCGGTTCAAGACCAGACTGGGCAACATGGCGACCCCACCTCTACAAAACAAAGTACAAAAAAAATTAGGCCAGGTGTATTAGTGCATACCTGTAGTCCCGGCTACTCAGAAGGCAGAGGTGGGAGGATCACTTGAGCCCAGAATTCAAGTATAGTCTGGGCAACATAGTGAGACTTCCATCTCTTTAAAAGAAAAAAAAAAAAAACAAAGCTGTAAAAAGAGGAAATATTCGCCGGGCGCGGTGGCTCAAGCCTGTAATCCCAGCACTTTGGGAGGCCGAGGCGGGTGGATCACGAGATCAAGAGATCGAGACCATCCTGGTCAACATGGTGAAACCCCGTCTCTACTAAAAATACAAAAAATTAGCTGGGCATGGTGGCACGTGCCTGTAATCCCAGTTACTCAGGAGGCTGAGGCAGGAGAATTGCCTGAACCCAGGAGGCGGAGGTTGCGGTGAGCTGATTATCGCGCCATTGCACTCCAGCCTGGGTAACATGAGTGAAACTCAGTCTCAAAAAAAAAAAGAGGAAATATTCAAGATCTAGAATCCAAAGATCTGGATTTAATTCTGGTTGCCATTCATTGATACAAAACTCAGTTTCCATTTGCTGTCTTATAAAATAGGGATAATAGGCCAGGAGTGGTGGCTCACACCTGTAATCCCAGCATTTTGGGAGGCGGAGGCGGGCGGATCATGAGGTCAGGAGTTCGAGACCAGCCTGACCACCATGGTGAAACCCCGTCTCTACTAATAATACAAAAATTAGCCGGGCGTGGTAGCACATGCCTGTAATCCCAGCTACTCAGGAGGCTGAGGCAGGGGAATCACTTGAAGCCGAGAGGCGGAGGTTGCAGAGAGTGGAGATTACACCACTACACTCCAAACTGGACTACAGATCGAGATGCCATCTCAAAAAAAAAAAAAAAAAAAAAGGCTGGACATGATGGCTCATATTTGTAATCCCAGCAATTTGGGAGGCCAAGGCAGGCGGATCACGAGGTCAGGAGTTTGAGACCAGCCTGTTCAATACGATGAAACCCCATTTCTACTAAAAGATACAAAAATTAGCTGGGCAAGGTGGCACATGCCTATAATCCCAGCTACTAGGGAGGCTGAGGCAAGAGAGCTTGAACCTGGGAGGTGGAGGCTGGAGTGAGCTGAGATCATGCCTCTGTACTCCAGCCTGGGCGAGAGTGAGACTTCATCTCAAAAAAACAAAAACATAATAGATATAATACTCATTATTCACTCGCCAAGTATTTATTGAAGGATACTTCCCACGTGCCACCAAACATTTGGCTAGCGATACAACAAACACGTAGTATTTGATGCAGTCCCTGCCCTTGATGAACTTAGTATCTTCCTATTTCACAGGGCTATGTGAAGATCAGATGTAAAAACACTACAAACTATAACACGCTATGCACACTGCAAAGTGGTATAATGATTATCACTATTAATATTAACTTGCTCTACCTCTTAACATCCATCTTTATTTCAAAACCTTAGCAAGAATTTAGGCTGGAATTTGAGAGCCTAACAATCCACTATTTGCTGGTATAGTCTTAGCTCATTACTCTCAATATAAAAATGAAAATAAAACGAACTGAGAATCCAAAGCCTACAACCTACTACGTCACCCTGGGCATGTAACTGGGCATGTGGGTTGCATTACCCACATGGGGCAAAGGAGTAAAAAAGATTTCTAGGCCCTATGAAAGATCTACTGAATCATAACCCTTAGAAGGTGAGCCTAAGAATCTGTACTTTTGATAAGCATACCCAAGTGCTTCTTATGTACCTTAAAGCCTGAGAACCACTGACATAAAAATTTCCTTTGATCAATAACCATGATTTCATTATTTCAAACATTACCAAAATCTACCTAGAAAATATCAGCGAAATAGAATTCAGTTACAATTGCGAAAGCAGCTCTTGAGACGGTACCTCGTCTATGATACATGACTCACGCTTAACTCATAAAAATACTTATGGCACCAGCCTCTTTACAACTCTCACACAAAATGAAGTAAAAAAACTGATTCTCAAAAAACAAATTGATATATACAGTTTTAATTTATCTTATGACTTTAATAAGGGAAAGCTGATGGGTCTATTACCTAGTAGCTATCAAAGAGGAAACCATATACACTGACTGGCATAAATATATCATGATTTTGAATGCTTGCAAGCCCATCTTAGTGGTCCGTGCTCAAACTAATCCCTCAAAAATACGGACAGTTTCATATCCATTTCCACCGCACACTGAAACCTTTCAGCAGCATCGCTCAAGAAATCAATCAAGAGTCCTTGGAACTACTTTAACCTAAAGAAAATTAACCTGAAGTCAAATGTTACTTCACATACTATATAATTAGTGCAAAGACATATTTATTTTGGTTCTGTTTGTTGAAAGCATTCTTTACTCATTAGCCTCCAGGTACATACACATCAAAGGGAAGACACTCAGCATATGTTACACTGGGAAAATTACAAGGTGGAAACTAACATTGCTAGTCAAAAAAACTTTCCATCTGCAGTAAAATTTAGAGCCCAGAGGGTTTGTTCATACTGCAGTACCAAGCCCTGCAACATGACTCCCAAACCAGTTAGAATCTACACAGTTTTGAAAGGAGAAAGGGCAAACCGAACCATACGTGCTCCAATTTAGTTTCAGGACTAAAGAGTAGAACAGGGTCTTAGTAAGCCGACTTTAAAAGAAACACAAAGCAGCTGATGCTCTTACTTGTGTCCAAGTTTGTATGCCCTTAAATCTCAAAGTTACTCTGTTCTTTCACATCTCTATCAATTGTCCAAACAACTGAAAAATACAAAAATTGTTGTAAAAACAATATGCAAACACAATAGAAGAATCTAAAATGGGGAAAACTCTTAAATAGCAATTATCAAGGTCCAAACATTCACCCACGTCTTGATACAAACTACAACCACACAATGATAATCCACCTATCCCTAATTCTGACCCCACCTGGCTCTTAATCAACATGCAAAGTTTTCCTGGGACAACACACATGAACTTTAAGAACTTGGATGACAGACAAAAGCTCTAAGGAGTATTGCCTAAAAAATGCTTCAGGAAAATCAGCATCAACATAACCAAGATCGAGACAAGGGGCAAGTATCCCAGGAGAACCACATCTATTTGGTTGCGCATTTCCCCTCTCACTTGAAACCCTAAAGAGAAGGTACAGACTACGAAAGAAAGAAAGAAAATACAAAGACACTGAATAGTTGAGGTCTCACAGAGTTTACCACCAGCTTAGCTTTGGGTTGCAATTATCACTCCCCTATAGTACCAAATAAGGTTCAGAGAATTTGGAAATCAAAATACATACAGTTGGAAGGGTGAGAAACCAATGCCAGGAAGATTTCTGATCATCACAACCTTCCAAAGATGTCTTCCGGGCAGAGTAACCTTTTCCCCTGCCCTCTAAAAGAGATGAACTTCTCTACTTGCCACCAAGGATGTGCCAAAAGTAACGTTCTTTTCTCTAGAAGGCAAAGATTGCCCAGCTTCCTACTGTGGAACCTAAGACTAGGGCAAGTCCTTCTACCTTCCCTAGGGGATCATCTAAGGTCTCCTTTACAGTTTACATCTGGGCTCTTCTGCAGAAGCCACAATAAAGGCAAGAAGCCACTAACTATGTATGCTGGGATGTGTGTGTATGGCTGCAAAGATAGATCACATTAACTATAGTCTCCTACAGAATTATTCATTTCGGTTTAGTTCCTTTAGATCCTGTGAAGAGTAAACAATTTAGAAATTTATCATAAATTTATAATTGTAAATGCTTTAGTTTTAAATTTAAAAACAAGAAGCTGAGTCCAAAGTTAACTTCCAGAGGGAAAGGAAAATGTCAATTCCAAGACCACCTATTGGAAGAAACATCAACCACAAATTTTGAGTTATCTAGAAAGAAAATAATTAGGTGCCCAAGTATAAGAAATCTGAAAATCATTGTTGTAATCCCAGCACTTTGGGAGGCCCACGCGGGCAGATCATCTGAGGTCAGGAGTTCGAGACCAGCCTGGCCAACACGGTGAAACCCAGTCTCTACTAAAAATACAAAATTAGCCGGGCATGGTGGCACATGCCTGTAATGCCAGCTACTCAGGAGGCTGAAGCGGGAGAATAGCTTGAACCCAGGAGGCGGAGGTTGCAGTGAGTCGAGATTACACCATTGCATTCCAGCCTGGCGACAAGAGCAAAACTCTGTCTCAAAAAAAAAAAAAAAAAGAATATATTGTCAGAGAATACTAGGAAACAGCATGTGGGATGTTAATGAAATAAGAAAGCATATATTTACAGAAAGGACAGAAGAAAGGTATACTATCTCCAAACACTTAGGCAAACAGTTGCCTAAGTAAGCAACTATTTCTTCTTCTTTTTTTTTTTTTAATCTGCTTTCCCAGGTTAATACCAACTATTTCTTGAGGTGGAAGAGATGAGGAAACAGAATGAGTGGATACCACAGAGTAAGAATGTCAAGAATAACTGCAGGGAGCACAAGATGAGTAAGAAAAAAAGGACTTCTTCATAAGGCAGATTTTCAAGAGACTATCCCATTTGCAAACCTACTGTTTTACAAGAGGCAACTAAAAGGTTGTGGAAATTACAATTAAAATAAAATTTGTAGAAACAGAAAGATTTCACGTGGGCAAATCAAAACATGGAGGAAGAGAGTAAAAGTGTAAAAAAGGAATGCCAAATGTAGATTCAGTAAGGAGGAGAAACGCAGCACGGAAGACTGCTGAGGAGAACGGAGACGATGGGAGCACACACCACCTGCAAGTCAACCTGCAATCACTAACTGAATTTCAATGCAAAGCACAAAAACGCAAATGTAACATCTAGATTAGGGTAGTGGAGGAGGTGTGTACAGAGACTGTAAGACAAGGCAGCATCCTGCCAGAGACAGGAGGGATGTGGTGGGGAAGGAGTATGAAGGGGGAGGGGCTGCAGCAGGGGAGAGAGGGTGGGCTGCAGCAGCAGAAGGCGCCTTAAAAAAAGCAGAAGAAAGGAGAAGTAGCCTAGGGGAGAGAAAGGCTAGGACAAAGTCAAGTGTGGGATCACAGGAGGATAGAGTAGAAGACGCAGCAGAGAGAGGCAAGCCCTAAGAAAGCAGAGCGGCCAAAGACTCAAAAGGGCTTGCAGTTTGGGAGGAGGAGGAGTTAGGGGGGCTCTACCAGAAACCTGACTAGAAGGAGGCGTGAGGATAGAGCAGGAGTGAAGGGGGGGACAGGGCAGGGATGCTGGGGGGGGGGGGGGGGGTGCCAGGGCAGGGATGCTATCAGAGGGCTGCGCTGATGGAGACACTAGATTCCAAATTAGGGTGTGATACAGTGCCAACCGAGAAGAGAAACTACAGTGTCAAATTCCACGCCCCCCTCCCCAAAGGCATGCAAGGGTCAGAAAACAAGGTAAACTCTTGGAGTAGGAATGCAAAAAGGAGAGGAGGAAAGGGGCACACGGTGGGATGGAAAAATTTAGGGGAGGCTTAACCACAAGGAGAGGATAACTAAGGAAAGAAAAAGCAGTGGAGCAGGGAGGGAAGGTGTTTCCGGAGGAAAAGTAGGAGCAGAACAGGGGTCCTGCCTTCTTGGTCTGGAGGGCAGAAGGCGCAGTTCATGGGGGGTGGGGGGAGGCGGGGGCTGGGAAGTGGTGGAGAACGAGAAACTGCGATGCTGAATATGAGAACCTGGAGAGGACAAGGTACTGGCTGGGTCAAAAAACGGAACGCCGTCAGTAAGAAACAGATGAGGTTCCTTCTGAGCAAGGCGAGGAGGAGTGAGGCGCAGAATGCAGCACGCCAAATGGGAAAGCAAAGGGGCGGAGAAGAGCCCAGAGTAATCGGGGCAAAGGGAAGAGCACTGGGGGCGCAAGGGCACCCGCTGGAGACGATGGGGTGGGAGACAGGCGTCGCGGAAGCCCCGGGGCCGGTGGGGGCAGGGCTACCCACAAGGAGGGGCCCGGTTGCGGACGCCCGAGGGGCGGGGGTCGCGAGGCCAGCTAGGAGCTCGGGGGAGGTGCGGCCTGGGGGTGACAAGGGTAGAGGAGAGGCAGGGGCAGGAGGAGGGGCGCGGGGAGGGTGGGGCGCCGGGCAGCCCCGATACTCACACCTCCAGGATGCGGTCCCCCTTGCGCACCCCGGCCCGATCGGCCGCCCCCCCGGGCAGCACGGCGCTCACATGCTGCAGCGGCGCGTAGAGCTCTCCATTGATGCTCCGCAGTTGCCCGCCCTCGCTCACTTGGCCCCGCACGTTGAAGCCGTAGCCGGACTCGGACTTGACGATGCGCACGACCCTCGGGCCGCCGCCTCCCCCGCCGCCGTTCCCGGCGCAGTGGAGCCCAGAACCCCCGCCGCCGCCGCCGCCGCCGCCACCTCCGTTCCTGTGAGGGGCTGAGGGGTGAATCCCTTCCCTGTCCTCGTCCGCCATCTTGCGAGCAGGCGAGCCGTACCCCCGCCCCCTACGCCTCCAAGGCCTCCCGGCGCGTGCTCGCCCTGCCCGGCAGCCGCACGACCCCCCGACGCGCGCGCTCGATCCGCCGGCCGCGGGACCGACTCGGCCACCGAGCTGTTGGCGCGGGGTGAAGGGGAGGCAGGGGGCGGGGGTAAAGCGGACGATCAGGCGCCCTGGGGCCTCCTGGGAGATGTAGTAGTTTATGGGCGGCGGGGGCAGGGAGCGGTCTGGGCCCGGGCCGAGCCGAGGTTATATGACGCAGTTCGGAAGCAACGCCTGCCGGGAGTTGTAGTTTATCTTTTATGCTGGGTTAAGAGTTTGATCTGTTGGGTGGGGAACGTCTAACCCAGCACCCAGCGTGGTAAAATGATTCAGCTCCTGTTGCAGACCAAGGTTCCCCCCCCCACTTTCATTTCATAACCTCTAAAAAACACTAATGTTAAAATAACGTTTATGATTCAACACAATCTTAAATTATATCAACTCATTTATTTACACAGTAACTGATATGTTGACCAGGGCCCAACACCTGTGAGACAACCGGATCACGATTAGCTTCCCTATTTTACCTTATTAGGAAACAACCTTAGAGTGCTCAGAGTCATCCAGCTACTAAGTATCAGGAACTAAGGCCAGTTATTGTGCAACTTTCTTGCCCTGTATTGCAACTACAGTCATGTGCCACATAAGAACATTTTGGTCTACAACGGACTGCAAACAGAGGGAGGCCCCATAAGATGATAATGGAGCTGGAAAATGTCTGTCACCTAATGACACGGTAGCCACCATAAGGTCATAACGCAACTCATTACTTACAGGTGTAGGATGACGCTGGTGTTAACAAACCTACTGCACTGCCGGTCATGTGAAAGTATAGCACATACCATTATGTACAGTACATAATACTTGATAATGGTAAGAACTATGTTACTAGTTTATGAATTCACTATACTTTTTATGACTATTTTAGAGTGTACTCCTTCGACTTAATGTTTTTTTTTTGTTTTTTTTTTTTTTTTGAGGTGGGGTTTCCCTTTTTTTACCAAGGTTGGAGTGCAATGGCGCGATCTCGGCTCACCGCAACCTCCGCCTCCTGGGTTCAGGCAATTCTCCTGCCTCAACCTCCTCAGTAGCTGGGATTACAGGCATGCGCCACCATGCCCAGCTAATGTTTTGTATTTTTTTTAGTAGAGACGGGGTTTCACCATGTTGACAAGGATGGTCTCGATCTCTTGACCTCGTGATCCACCCGCCTCGGCCTCCCAAAGTGCTGGGATTACAGGCTTGAGCCACCGCGCCCGGCCGACTTAATGTTTTTTAAGTTAACTGTAAAGCAGCCTCAGGCAGGTCCTTCAGAAGATATTCTAGGTATTCCAAGTATTGTGGGTTTTCTTCAGGTATTCCAAGTTTTGGGGGAGGGTGTTTGTTTGTTTTTGAGATAGAGTTTCGCTCTTATTTCACCCAGGCTGGAGTGCAATGGCACGATCTCGGCTCACTGCAACCTCCACCTCACAGGTTCAAGCGATTCTCCTGCCTCAGCCACCCAAGTAGCTGGGATTACAGGTGTGCGTCACCACACCTGGCTAATTTTTTCTTTTTTTGTATTTTTAGTAGAAACAGGGTTTCACCATGTTGGCCAGGCTGGTCTCAAACTCCTGACCTCAGGTGATCAGCCGCCTCAGCTTCCCAAAGTGCTGAGATTACAGGAGTGAGCCACTGCGCCTGGCTCCAAGTATTGTTATCATGAGATGATAGCTCTGTGCATGTTACTACCCATGAAGACCTTCCAGTGGGACAAGATGTGGAGGTGAAAGACAGTGCAATTGATCATCTACATCCGGTGTAGGCATAGGTTATGTGTGTGTTTAGGTTTTAGTTTTTAACAACAACAACAACAAAAAAAATTAAAATGTAAAATTTTAAATTGCCTTAAATAGAGAAAAGCTTATGGAATAAAGATATAAAGAAAGAAAATATTTTGTACATCTGTACAATGTGTTTGTGTTTTAAGCTAAGTGTTATTACAGAAGAGCCACCCCAGATGTTTGAAGGCTGGGTATAGTGGCTGATACCTGTAATCCCAGCACTTTGGGAGACCAAGGTGGGAGGATTCCCTGAGCCCAGGAGCTTAAGACTAAACTGGGCAACATAGTGAGACCCCATATCAACAAAAAATAAGAAATTAGCCGGTGGCTAGGTGCAGTGGCTCACACCTGTAATCCCAGCACTTTGGGAGGCCAAGGTGGGTGGATCATCTGAGGTCAGGAGTTTGAGACCAGCCTGGCCAACATGGTAAAACCCTGTCTCTACTAAAAATACAAAAAAATTAGCCGGGCATGGTGGCGGGCACCGCTCAGCTACTTGGGAGGCTGAGGCAGGGGAATGGCTTGAACCTGGAAGGCAGAGGTTAGAATGAGCTAAGATTGCACTTTTGCACTCCAGCCTGGGTGAAAGAGTGAGACGCTGTCTCAAAAAAAAAAAAAAAAAAAAACTAGCTGCACATGATGGCACATGCCTGTAGTCCCAGCTATTTGGAAGGCTTAGGTGGGAGGATTACTCAAGCCCAGGAGGTCAAGGCTGCAGAGAGCTGAGATCATGCCACTGCACTCCAGCCTAAGCATCAGAGTGACATCCTGTCTCAAAAAAAAAAGAAGAAATCTCACAAAATATGGGATGAAGACTCAAAGTCATTATAATTAGAACATAAAAATTAATGTGACTTCATTTTACAACCAAACTAATGAAGAAGGATCTTGATTAGTTACACAATAAAGTTGAAATAAGAGTTTTGCTCCAAAATAATAGTGGCATTTGGGTTGAACATGAATCATTTGGTTTGAAATGAGCACTGGATGGGAAGGAGCTTATTTACTAAAGCACGGCATCAGAGAAAGGAAAAAGAAGGGAGCCTCCCCTAAAAGTTATTTTTTCATCAGTTTATTAGATAAACATATAGTGAATGCCTACTGTGTTCTATACTCTGTAATGGTGGCTTAGGATGCAGAGATAAATACAGTAATATCTACAAACTTCCTGAAGGGCAATAGGATGTGGTCAAACTTACAAATACACATATTCCTCGATCTGGAAGCAGTCCCACTTCCAGGAGTGCATTCTACTGTTACACTTGCACCTGTGTGAAGTGATGTTCTCATGAAGTTAAGTCATTGCAGCATTATTTGTATTCACAAAGGACTCAAAACAACCTAATGTTTATTAGTTAAATCATAATACATCCACAATGGAAAACTAAATCAATGTAAACAGAATCAGGAAGCACTTTATCCACTTACATGGAATGATCATATCCTCAATACTATATATGATTCAGTGAAAACAAGGTGCACTACAATCTATACAACATGATACCATTTGTATATAAAAGGGGAACCATGGGCCAGGTACAGTGGCTCACGCCTGTAATCCCAGCACTTTAGGAGGCTGAGGCAGGTGGATCACCTGAGGTCAGGCATTTGAGACCATGGCCAACATGGCGAAACCCCATCTCTACTAAAAATACAAAAATTAGCTGGGTGTGGTGGCATGCACCTGTAATCCCAGCTACTCAGGAGGCTGAGGCAGGAGAATCGCTTGAACCTGGGAGGCGGAGGTTGCAGTGAGCCGAGATCGTGCCACTGCACTCCAGCCTGGGTGACAAGAGTGAGATTCCGTCTCAGAAAATAGAATAAAAATAAAAGGGGAACCATATATATTTTTATATCTCTAGAAGAATTCACAAGAAATTGATAGCACTGATTGCTGCTGGGGAGGGAGACTGGATAGCTAAGGTGTCAGAGACAGAGGCGGGGTAGGAGAGAGACTTTTCACTTTATACCTTTATGTACCTTCTGAATTTTCAGTCAGATGAGTGTGTTGCCTATTCAAAAAATAAATTCAAAAATATTTAGAAAGAAGCTGGGCGCAGTGGCTCAAGCCTGTAATCCTAGCACTTTGGGAGGCCGAGGTGGGTGGATCACCTGAGATCAGGAGTTCAAGACCAGCCTGGCCATCATGGTGAAACCCCATCTTAAAAAAAAAAAAAAAAAAAATTTAGAAAGGATCAGACTGGAAGAAAAGGTGATCAGAGCATCAAAATAAGAAAAGAAAATAAGACACCATTACTGCTAGTGGGAATTCGCAATCTAGCAGGAGAGAAAACAAAAGAAAAAGACGTAGCAATACAGCGTGATGAGAGTCCTGCACAAGCTGCTAGGAGTGCACACAGGAGGGACTTCCACGCCTCCGGAGGGAGGAGTTAGGGAGGATGACGCGCGAAATGGGAGCACTGAGCTGAGTGATTCCAGATGAGAAGAGTTAGCAATTGCAGCGGAGAAGGATAGCGGTGGAAGGGCATTTCTGACAAAGGAAACAGCATATTCAAACACACAGAGATTTGAAAGAACACAGTACAGTGTGAGACCCTGCAGTTCGGCAGGACTGGAGCAGAGGAGACAGGATGTGGACAGGGGAGGCGGGCAAGAGTCAGATCCAGGAGGGCTGAAAATATCGAATATCATGCCCAGGAGTTTGAATTTCATTCCTTAGTATTGAGGGGCCTCTGAATGCTTTTAAGCAGAGCATGGGCATTCACAAATCTGTGCTTCAAAAAGTTCATGCTGCAGGACATGTGGAGAATGAATTCAGATAGATCAGTTAGGAAGCATTTGCAGTGATTCTGGTGTGAATTAATGAGATGCCACTAGGCCAGTAGTGGTGGGAATACAAGGAGGGGGATGCACAGGAGAAAAAGGACTTGGTGACCACTAGGATCTCGCGTGCAAAGTTAGGGGAGGAAGGAATGGCATAAGATTCCCCAAGACATGGCACAAGAAGGAAGAGGAAGAGGTTTGCAGGGGAGATTGCACTAGGATCTCCGGTGCAAATATAGGGAGAAAGGAATGACATGGTGGTGTGATTCCTGACATGGTGGTGTGATTCCCCAAGACAGGGCATAAAAAAAAGAGGAAGAGGTCTTCAGGAAAGATTAATTTAATTTGTTTAAATTTGTTTGATTTAAACAAGAAGATTAGTTTAATCTGGGGCCTGTTGGATTTGAGGGGCTTGTGGGAAAACCAAGAGAAATTGTCCAGCAACTGGCTAAACACATGAGCAGAGCCCTGGGGAAAGGAGTCTGGGACAGAACTTAGATTTGGGAGCCATCAGCCCTGGGTGGTGGTGGGTGAGAACCCCAAAACACATTATGCGATGAGATGAGGGGAGTGCCAAGGCCAGAACTGGGAGAATCTCCTCCCACCGCCACTCCATTTAGGAGACTCAAGGAGGGAGAGGAGCCAGTGAAAGAAGAGCCAGGGGTCCGGGTCACCCAGAGAGAGTGGGAGTCAATTATGCTGCTTTCAGAAACAGGACCTGGGCCATTACAGAGCACTTCGCATCCAAGAGCTTGATTCATTCCCGCAAGAACAAAGTCAATCAGAGTAGTCACAAGAAGCTAGGCTCAGATAACCAGCAGGTCCCAGTCACACTGCTAGTTAATACTGGACCTGAACCTTGAACCCAAATTTTCTGACATCAAGCCAGGACATTCTCCTTCCCTACCCAGCTTCCTTTTGGTTAAATAAGAAAAAGTTCCTCCCACCCCTTGTGATCTGCAAAGTCGTCAGGTTTCTGTTACCTTTTTGTGTAGGAATTACTTAGGTGAGAATCCCTCCTCCATACTTATGCTCATGGAGTTCTTTGGTCCTAGATGTTCTGCCTCTTCTACTTCCCTTTGCTGAAATAAATTCTACTCATCCTTTAAGACCTGGCTGAAGTCCTTCCGTAAAGCCTCCCCCGGGAATTCCAGATCACTCTGACAACTCTCTTTTCCAGATTCCTGAGGCAAATACACCTTCAGGTGACCCCCTCAGTGAGTCATGCTCTTGTGTAATCCCCTCCTCTCGAGTGTGGGTAGAACCTGTGACTTGCTTCTAGGCAATAGAATATGCCAAAGGTGAGGATGTGCCATTCCCATGATTATATGACATTATATAACACTTCTTAGCAGACTAGAGCAGGAGACTCGTGCCAGCCTTGAGGAAGCAAGCGGCCACTTTGTGAACTGTGGAGAGGGCCACACGGCCAGGAACTGCAGGGTCCCCTCTAGGTGCTGAGTTGGCTCCTGGATGACAGCAAGAAAATGGGGTCCTCGGTCCTACACCCTGACAAAATTCTGCCAGCAACCACATGAACTTGGAAGAGGATCCCGGGCTCCATGAGGAAACACAGCCCGGCTGGTACCTTCATTGCAGTCTTGTGATGCCGTCAGCCCAGGACCCAGTTAAGCCCAGCCCAGACTCCTAACACCAGTAGAAACTGTGAGATAGTTTATATTCGCTGCTTTAAGCTGATAAGTCTGTGGTACTGTGTGACACAGCAATGGGCAATTTAATGTAACTCTTATTGCATCTAGGTCAGTACCATTGTTTGTTTAATTTTTTTTTTTTTTTTTTTCAGAAACAGAGTCACTTGGCATAGTGGCTCACACCTGTAATCCCAGCACTTTGGGAGGCCGATGGAGGCAGATCACTTGAGGTCAGGAGTTCAAGACCAGCATGGCCAACATGGTGAAACCCCATCCCTACTAAAAATACAAAAATTATCCAGGCGTGGTGGCACACACCTGTAATCCTAGCTACTTGGGAGGCTGAGGCAGGAAAACCACTTGAACCCAGGAGGCAGAGGTTGCAGTAAGCCAAGATCTCACCATTGCCCTCCAGCCTGGGTAACAGAGTGAGACTCCGTCTCAAAAAAAAAAGAAAGAAAGAAAGAGAGTCTCACTCTGTCACCCAGGCTGAAGTGCAGTTTAGACCTTAATAACTTCATGTCTAGTTTAACTAGCTTAACTTTACTTTTCCAATCTGAACATAAGGAAAACAAGGAACTGGTCATACATGGCTTGTACCCTGACACTGTATGAGAATGAGAAGCACAGAGAAGGAGCTGAACAAGTGTTTCTAGAACGTCAGTCCAGAAAAGGATGAAAAAGTGACTAATAGGGCCATGGTGGGGATCAAATCAATGATGTGTAGAAAATGCCTAGCCAGATGCTTAGCACATCACCGTGTGTGTGTGTGTGTGTGTGTGTGTGTGCACATGTGTGTGTGAGTGACAGCCTCACTCTGTCACCCAAGCTGGAGTGCAGTGGTGGTGCGATCTCGGCACACTGCAACCTCCACCTCCCGGGTTCAAGCCAACCTCCTTCCTCAGCCTCCCAAGTTGCTGAGATTACAGGTGCACATCGCCATGCCAGACTAATTTTTGTATTTTTAGTAGGGATGGGGTTTTGCTGTGTTGACCAGGGTGATCTCAAACTTGGGACCTCAAATGATTTGCACATCTCCGCCTCCCAAAGTGCCGGGATTACAGGCAGGAGCTACCCAGCCACTTTTATCTATAATTCTAATAATATGGCATCTAGCCCCATTCGCTTATTTTTTCTGATAAAGAAATAGCTCCCTCCACCTCCAGCCTTCACAAAGAGAAACATACCCAGCAAGGAATAGTAATTTGTCAAAGGTCACTCGGCAGATCAGTGGCCAGAGCTCTACCCTAAAAAGAAAAATTAAACAGTTTAAAAGAGGCACTGAGCTGGACACAGTGGCTCACACCTGTAATCCCAGCACTTTATGGGGCCAAGACGGGAAGGATCGCTTGAGCTCAAGACCAGTCTGAACAACATAGCAAGATCGCATCTTGCCACAAAATTTTAAAAGTTAGCTGGGTGTGGTGGTGCATGCCTATAGTCCCAGCTCAAAAGCTGAGGTGGAAGAATCACTTGAGCCCAGGAGGTGCAGGTTACAGGGAGCTGTGATTGTGCCACTGTGTTTCAGCCTGAGCTACAGAGGGAGACCTTGCCTCTAAAAAAAAAAAAAAAAAAAGAAGAAGAAGGCAATGAGGCATCCATTATCCATGGGTTCATGGGTTAAAGAGAACAAAAAGGGGGTCCTTGTTTTACGCCATTGCCCTAATTCTCTCTTCTTTCCTCTTCACTGCATTTCTACACTTTTTCCATGAACACCACATGAAAAATTACTTTTTTGGCAAACTGAGTAACTGATTCACAAAGAGTGAATAATACCTAGAGACTAGCGAATTTATTCGTCAAGATTCCTTCCAAAAAAAAAAAGATTCCTTCCAAGTAATTTTGCAAGTGACAAAAACTCTGTTCAAACTAACTTAAGCAAAGAAGAATACATATTGGCTCACATGGCTAAGGAGGACATTGAGTCTTCCAGTGAACTGTAGCTATGTAACAAACCACACAGCCAAGTGTGGTGGCTCATACCTGTAATCCCAGCACTTTGGAGGCTGTTTCAGGAGGATTTCTTGAGCCTAGGAGTTTAAGACCAACCTGGGAAACATAGCAAGACCCCGTCTCTACAAAACAATTTTAAAATTAGCCAGGCATAGTGGCACATGCCTGTAGTCTTAGCTACTCAGAAGGCTGAGATGGGAGGATCCCTTGAGCCCAGGAGGTGGAGGCTGCAGTGAGCTATGATCCCACCACCGCACTCCAGCCAGGGTGACACAACAAAACTCTGTCTTTATTTTATTTTTTATTTGTTTGAGATGTAGTCTCGCTCTGTCGCCCAGGCCGGACTGCAGTAGCGTGGTCTCATCTCACTGCAACCTCTGCCTCCCAGATTCAAGTGATTTTCCTGCCTCAGCCTCCCAAGTAGCTGGAATTACAGGCATGTGCCATGATGCCCAGTTAATTTTTGTATTTTTAGTAGAGACAGGGTTTCACCATGTTGGCCAGGCTGGTCTCGAACTCCTAACCTCAAGTGATCTGCCTGCCTCAGCTTCCCAAAGTTCTGGGATTACAGGCATGAGCCACCGCACCTAGACGAGATACTGCCTTTAAATAAATAAATAAAGTTGCCAGAAGAACTATGATTATCCAAACCTGGATCCCATACCCAGGTCATGTGTCTAAGAAGAAAGCTTGTTGGGTAGATTCTAAAGAATAGCTAGTACAACGCCTGTAATCCCAGCACTTTGGGAGGCCGAGGCGGGCAGATCACCTGAGGTCGAGAGTTCGAGATCAGCCTGACCAATATGGAGAAACTCCACCTCTACTGAAAATACAAAAGCCGGGCGCGGTGGCTCAAGCCTGTAATCCCAGCACTTTGGGAGGCCGAGGCGGGTGGATCACGAGGTCAAGAGATCGAGACCATCCTGGTCAACATGGTGAAACCCCGTCTCTACCAAAAATACAAAAAATTAGCTGGGCATGGTGGTGCGTGCCTGTAATCCCAGCTTCTCAGGAGGCTGAGGCAGGAGAATCGCCTGAACCCAGGAGGCGGAGGTTGCGGTGAGCCGAGATCGCACCATTGC